>NC_045430.1:211436677-211772927 GCF_902635505.1 Sarcophilus harrisii | reverse complement strand
AAGAAGTAGGTATAGAGAGAAAGAGAATAAAAGGTAGATGGGTGAAATCCTGCTCTGATAACCAGGAGATATGAAAAGATCTGGAGGGAGGTCTTTGATCCAGGGCATGGATTCCTTGTGCAAAAATCTAAGGAACAGCATGGCCTAGAATTGAATAGGATGGAAGAATATGGATTGCATTCCACAACAATGGAGGGAATGTATACATAGGATAAGAGCATTGTACTATTAAATAATAATAGCTAGCATTCGTGTGGTACTTTAAGGTTTACAAAAAAATAAATATAATCGCATTTCATATCCTCAACAACCATGGAAGGCAGGTGCTATTATTATCTCCATTTTACAACTGAGACAAGTTAAATGATTTGTCCAGGGGTACAGGGGTAAGAATCTGAGGCAGAATTTGAACTCAGGTCAACAGGCACAGTACTCTATCTAGCATGTCATCTAACTGCCTTTGAAAATATTGAAATATAAATTATATTATTGATGTAAAGGTAAAGAATATGTAATAAAGAATAGGGCAAATAGTAGGAACAGTGGAAAGGAAGGGATTTCAGTGACTTCCTATTGCTTCTAAAATAAAAAAGGAAGTCTTCTGCTCAGCTTTTAAAACTGTTCGCATTCCTAACATAATTTTCAAGTCTCATATATTACTCCCCTCTCTCTTCTCTAATTTCTAACCAAACTTATCTTCTCCCTTCTTCCCATACATGGCACTCCCATCTCTTTGCCTTTTCCTTATTTATCCTGCATGCCTGTAATATATTCCCACCTCATCTTTGCTCACAGAATCCTTTACTTCTTTCAAGACTGAGACCAAGCATTTTTGTGAGTCCCCCTAATTGCTAATCTCTTCCTTCTGCAATCTACCTTATATTAATTCTGTATGTGTGTATATATGTATGTATATATACATATACATATATATATATATAAAATATTACAAATTATTTGCTTTGCCTTTGTATCTTTAGAATCTAGCACAGTATCTAGTAAAGTAGCCATGTAATAATTGCTTTTTGATTGATTAGAAATTCTGTGGAGGTAGAATTGTTAAGCTTTAGTGACTTAGCATAACAGTATTGGTCATTTGTGACACAAATGTGGTACATACCAAAGTAAAATGTTGCTGACAAGGTTTATCTTTTGAAAGATATATATGTCCTCTGTTTGGCACAAGACTCCTAGGGCAATCCAGAACTCTGTTAACATAGTGCTGCTGGTGCTTTTGGAGCCTGCCGTGGGTATAGTCATTCCTAAGAGTGCCCTGATTGTAGAAAGAAAGGCTGGCATGATGCCAGTCTCAGTAACTGCCTGTGCCATTTTACTATTTTCTTTCCTTTAGAATTGGGATCATAGCTGGCACTAATTACTGAGCCCTGCTTTACTTTTTTTTGTGATTTGTATCCCTTTTGTTTTCAACTAGGATTTGGGGTAGTGAGTCTTTGCTTATAGCATATTTCTGCTGTTGATAAATCCAATAGTCCTGCAACTTCAATTGTTTGTCTCATTTGAGAAAGGGAGGGAGGAAAAGAGGGATAAAGAGATGGACACACACAGAGAGACAGAGGCAGACACAGGGATAGACACACACAGAGAGAATGAACCTAAATATTTCATTTTTAAGAATTATTAGAATTTTTGTAAATGTAGATTTAGGAAGGAAAAAAGCATCATCTTAGATGTCAGAGACTCCTGAAAAATTGTTTTCTAGCATATCGACTATTCTCATCTTAATTTAGTGTTCATTTAAGGTAAGAAATATTTTTATTTTATTTTAATATTTGATATATTTTCAATTAAATATTCTTGTCTTGTACTTGGCGTACAGGAATCACTTTGATGACTGGTGAACCATTTCACTGATGGAACGAAGCTTAGAATTTCTCCATTCCTTTTGGATCTTAAGATCAAGTAGCATGGTGTAAGGAACTGTACATGAGAATCAGAAGGAAGTTTCCAAAATGAAATATCTTAGCATGTAAAGTGAAGGCTATTATGTTGTTCTTAGATTTTTATGGCCCTGAAATAATTTTGGTTGAGAAATTGTTCTTGAATAAATAGCCCTTCCCATCCTTTTTTTGCATTAAATCTTTGGAAAGTGTTTTTTCCTTCTTTTCTTTATTCAGCAATATTTGTGGTATGAATACTATGTGTAGTATGCTATATTAGGTTCTTCATCGTATAAAAAAGAAAGAAAACATAATCTCTGCCTTCAAGGAACTTACAGTCTAGGGAAGTAAAAATACATGTACAGATATCTGCGGCCTAAGACAATAGGTGACAAGTGCCAAATGAGTGGACTGAGCTAAGGACTATGGGATTGCAGAGATAGAATTTAGTCACTTGCAGCTGGGTTCATTAGGTGATGAATCATTGAAGTGGCATTTAAATTGGGGTGTGACTGGCGAAGTCAATTGGACTTTTGACTGGCAAAGATGTGGGAGAAAGGCATTGAAGGGAAGATAGGATGGGCATGAATAATGAAATAGAGGCGGGAATGTGATACCTCATTTGGTGTTCAACAAAGTGTGGTTTAAATTGGTCAGAATGTAGGAGATAAGGAAAAGAAGATAAATTGGAGTCATATTGTGGAGTAACATAACCAAATCAGTGCTTTTGAAAAATTAATTTGAAGGTACTAATATGTGGGATTGATTGGAAGAATAGGAAGGCAGAGATAGTGAAAAGGCTTTCATGATGGTCTGCACTGATCAGGGCCTGAATTAAGGTATTAGCAGGGGAACTGGAAAGGAAAATTTGAATATAGAAAACTTGCTGTCAAAGACTCAGCAGCTCTTACTTTAATATAAGGTCTGTGGACCAGGGAGAATGAAAGACAGAGAGGAGTCAAAGATTGCTTAGAGGTTTTAAACCTGAGTGACTGAGAATTCTGTACTATTGAAAGAAATACTCAACAGGAGCTGGTTTCCCAGAAATGTGTTAAGTTTAAGGTAAACATCTATAAGAAGAGATAGATTTCAGCTTGGTAGAACTTTCAATCTTTCTCCTTGATATAATTACTAAAATTGGGTGAACTTGTGAGGTCTTTGTGCAGAGGGATGAGGACAGGACTTTGGGAATTGTCTATTTTTAGAGGCTAGTAGTTGAAAGAGTAGGGAAGGAATAAACAAAATCCCAAACAACAACAACAAGAACCAAATAAGTGTCATTAAAAACAAGAGAAAATGCGTATCTAGGAAGTAGAAAGCAAGACATTAATTTTAGAAGCTTCAAAAAGGTCAAGGAAAATGAGCACAGAGAAAAAGCCATTGGCCTTGCTCAGTAGAACCTCCAGGGAGAACTTTCACAGGGTAGTTTAAGAAGAGGGATGGAAGGAAAACTAGATTTTAAAGTTTTAAGGAGTGGATAGTTTGGTTGGTAAGGCAAATAGAGGCCTCAAGGTCTCTGAAGTAAATGACCAATAAAACAATAAAAATCAGTCATTCTCTGTAATTCATTTTATTCATTATTTTCTATTCCTATATGTTCATTCCATTCTCTTCCCCTCCAATTAAAAATGAAAACTAGGGCCAGGAAGAGATAGAAAGGACCTAATTGCTTTTTTACTGAAGGGTTAGCTCCTTTAGAAGACTGAGCAGGTGAGCAGGAGCAGAACTCTGAGGTTTGCAGAATCATGGCAATCTTTGATAATGAACAATATTTGTAAAGTCCTTAGCACAATGCCTGACACATAGTAGGTGCTTTCAAAATATTCTCTCTCTCTCTCTCTCTCTCTCTCTCTCTCTCACACACACACACACACACACACAGACATACACACACATACACACGTTCCCTTTTCCTAAACTGTGATTAATGGGGAAAAAAAAGCCTTGCAGTTTCTGTCAAGTGATGTATCTTTATATTCCATTAGACTTTAAATTTATGATGACCTTCCGCAGTTCCATAAAAAAGATAGGAAGTTTCACAGAGTGACCTCCGGGATGTGATTTATCTTCCTGACTCTCAGGGTTCCTTTCAAGCTCTACTCTTTTTGGTTAGGTACCTTTTAATCCCTTACATGGCATTTGAAATGCTGTACATCTCTTGTTTCTCTGATAGGTTGGCTGAGAAGATGTTTAAAATTAGATTCCTAGAAATTAGGTTAGAGAATCTCTTCTGCTTATTGCATAGGCTGTGTTTTGAGCCTTGAAGAATGGAGTCATGCAATAGTGACTATAATTAGCATTTATAGAATGCCTGAGTCAAAATGTTAGAAGAACTTTATTTATTTCCTTTCTCTAGCTCTCTTGTTTATGGACTGGTGTACTTTTTACACATCCTCTTGGAACTCTAGTGAAGTCAGATACTCAACTTAAAAGCTGCCCTCACATGTTTCTTTATTCTTCTTTCATCTACACCATTAATCTTCACTTCATTTTTTAAAAGAATGTAAATAATAATTTGAAATAGGTTGTAGAACTTGTCTGGGATCATGATTTGGCTGCTGAGGAGTATGAGAACCCACGGCAGTTTCACATCACTGATAAGAGTTTTAGACTACTCTAGTGTTATCTTTTAAAGGTGTTACTTTGCCATAAATTGATCCCAAGACGAAGAAATGGTAACAAAACCAAAACAAAACAGAAAAGGAAGAAATTATCTTATATGTTTCATTCA
The DNA here is from genome assembly GCF_902635505.1 of Sarcophilus harrisii. NCBI lineage: Eukaryota > Metazoa > Chordata > Mammalia > Dasyuromorphia > Dasyuridae > Sarcophilus > Sarcophilus harrisii. The sequence goes on along the minus strand of NC_045430.1, from coordinate 211,768,298 downwards.
GAGGGATATTGCTTGGATAGGAAAAAAATTATGAAAAAATGGATCAGACCAGAGTAAGTTATTTATACTAGATTAGTAGCATGGTCTAACTATGCATTTCAACAAGTTACTGAACCAGTAGTGACTAAGAGGGTGTGCTTTGCTACCCTTGGCTTGTAGTTTATATGGTTGTTATCCTTGCTAGCCATAGATAGTAACTTTGTCTTTTTAAATTTTGAGGCTATTATGAACCTAAGATCACAGATTTAAAGTAGAAAGAAACCTTAGAGTCAGCCAAACCAATCTTTTTATTCTACAAATGAGGAGACTGAGGGTCTAGAGGGATTAATTGATCTTTCCAAGGCCAAACAAACAGTAAGAGATATAGCTGGGAGTGGAACTCAGCATCTGGGTTTCTGACTGTCAACAAATGAAGTGAGGTTGTTATTTTCAAGGATAGGATTGAAAAATATACAAACCTACATTGGAACTTAGGGGGTAAAGCGTTGGCTCTTTTGGAAGAGTAGGTGCTTGAGAGGTTATCCTTGGAGGAAATGTATAACTGAAGCTTTCTTTTCTTTTGGGGGAGGCAATTGGGGTTAAGTGACTCGCCTAGTGTCACACAGTTTCTAAGTGTCTGAAGCCACATTCGAACTCAATTCGTCATGATTCCAGGGCCAATGCACTATCCACTATGAGACCTCATTGCCCTTAATTGGAATTTTCTCAACCAATTCCAACAAACCTATATGAGAGAATCAGACAAATCATTTGGAGGACAGTAAACAAGCACATAAAAAGGGTGAAATGTACTCAGAAGGCTCTTCAAAGTTATTTACATGTAAGAAGTCACAGTATAAAGTTAATATGTCAAAATGTGGGTAAGTAGATGACATCATTTGATTAGAGTGCTGTAGTTTTTTAAAAAAATTCTAGGGATGATGATAATTTTTCATTATAAGCCACCAGTTCTTGTACATATTTTATAATGTATGGTGTGGCTGAAGTAACAGCTCTGATGTTAAATATTTGCCAAAGAGGTCTGGCTAATAGTTAATGTCATTAAAAGTACCTAGAAAAAAAGTTAGTTCTTAATCTGAACTTAGTTATCATTCACACACTTAGATTATCAGTGCCAGTTCCTTCATTCAGGAAACATTAAGCACCAAAAGGTACTGCATAAAATATGTATTATGACATGGAAAAGGTACAAAGATAAATAAACTTTATTTCCTGATAGCTTATGCTACATTTCCTCAAAAGGTTTAAAGTCTAGTAGAGGGTGAAAAGATACACACAGAAAAATAGCACAAACACATTTAAGTTTAATAGGAATACAAAATTCTGTGAGGTAAGATGGATGGAACTCATGTCCAGCTTGGGGGTAATGTGGCACAATTGATTTCCATCAAAATTTTGTTTTTACTTAATATAGGATTTAGAGGTGAAAGGGACAGATTTCCTGTCTCCATTTGCAGATGACTAAACTGAGGCCCCAAAGGAAGTATGAAGTAGAGCTCAGATTTGATTCTCCAAACCTTTTACCCTGATTCCACTGTTCCTTCCAATTGACCATATTCTGTTGGCACTTTAGTCATAAGATGTATGTTACATTTCTCCATATGAAAACATGGTAATCACAATACTTGTGGGAAGGTGTGACTGAAAAGGCCAGTATATGCTTAATGATCCTTTGTGTTTCCCATGTGAAAATATTGTTTTTGGCTTGATAGCCACAGCTGCCATTTGTGGAGTCTGTCACTGATTGCCACTCAGTCTCTTTGATTTATGACTGACTCAAATCAATTCAGGAATTTGAGAAACATTTATTAAGCAGCTAATGTGTATAAGGTCCATGCTGTTCTGGGCTGTTGCTCTCCATATGGGTCTCCTTGCTGCAGGAGTTTAATGTTCTGTACTACAAAGCTTGAAGCTGTCTTTGGTTCATCTTTAAGCCTTCAATTCAGTCCAATAAATGTTTTGAATATCTATTTTGTATATAGTTTTGGGCTAGGTACTAAAGTCAGGCAGGAAAAATAAGTCTTGTGCTTTAAAAAATTATAGTCTTTTAGGGTGGATATATATATATGCATATATATATATATGTATGTCTATCTTTTTATCCATCTCTATCATCTGTCTATCTCCTTATTTCAGTGCCTTAGAATCACAATTCAGATTCCAGCTCTGCTTTCTATTGTTTCTATGACCTTAAAAAAAGACACATGCCTCTCTGGATTTCAATTTCCCATCTCTAAAACTAGAAAGTTGGGTTAGACCTCTATAATACTTTCCAGTTCTAAACCCTATGGTCTAGTGATTTGTATATGGGTATAAAAATTCATTCTCAAATCTCCTGCTCTATACAAGAACACTTAACTACTCTCAGATGATCATACTCTGGTTCTTCAGCAATATTTGAGAGCTTCCTTTGATGCTTGGGGAGTGTGAGCATTGCAAATTATGTTGAAAAATTTTTTTATCATTAGCACATTTTGCTTCATATGGATACTAGAACAGGAATTTTGTCTGTTTATGTAACTTTTTTTTGAGCTACTTGAAGAGAAGATATAATAATATACAATGAATCTGATCAAAGTTTTTTCATTAATGGAGTCTCATTTTATGAAAATTTTATTATTAGTTTCTTGCCTATTGTGTAGAAGTTAACTTGAAAGGCCACACTGGAGTGCGGGAGTCCTTTGGACTTTTTTTTTTTTTAATTGAAAAATCATTTCACAAACCCAACTGGCTCTGAGAAGAGCTTGCAATTTCCCCCTTTTCTTTTCCCTTTTCATCTGGCAGTCTCTACAGAGATATCCTGGTCTAGTTGTCAGGAAAGCTCCTATTAGCATGAGATCTAGACTTCAGCTGTGAAGAATGAAAGCACTGCTAAGAAATCTCCCTGGATAACGTTTGATAAGGAAACAAACTCTGCTTTATGCTTGCTGTCAAGGTTTATGAAGCAGGTTTCTCCTGCCACCAGAGTGCTTAGTAAGGTTACTTTTCTAACTGCCTTTGTCGCTGACCCCTTTGCTGTAGCTATATCCCTACATTTTTTCATATGGATTTCATTTCTTTTATTTGACATTGGTCCTCAGAGAGGTGAATAATACTGTCTGTGCATTAGATGATTCAAAGAAGGAGCATAAGATTTCTGTGTTTATAGGCTATATTCCTGTCAGAAAAAAGAGATTTGTTTTTAGGTTATCTATTCATCCAGACGTGATAAAATGATCAAAAGATCTCTCCTTTTGGTTAAAAGAATTAGAGCATAATCTTTGTGAGGGATTTTGGTTATTAATTTAATTCTTTTTAAGTGTAAACTTTATTTCTGTAAAAAACTCATTTTCAAAGTTCAAGATGGCAATCAAAGGTCAGTTTGAAAGGTACTTATTACAATGCCTGACACAGTAGATACCATATAAAAGCTTATTTGCTTCCCCAAATAGACTTTTCTTTATGATTTTACAAAAGATACTGTTGAATGTTTATATACTTGGTCATTCTGTTTAAGGCAGAAATGTTTCTTCTTAGTCCTACCCCTGGATCATTAATATTTTTTTTTTTTTTGGTATGAACATGTGTTATATTTCCCTCTAAGTCCTTGAAGGAGGCATTGTGTCATTTTTTTCACATTTGTGTACTGGGCATTTAGTACAGTGCTTTTCCATAGTAGGCCTTAAGACATATTTGTTGAATAGTCCCATAATTTTTCCCCATTTTCCCATTATTTCAGCTGAGTCTGAGATAGTAAGACACATAGGCTCTTGGGTTTCTTGTCCTGGATCTTTTCCAGGGTTCACAATGTCAGGCACAAGTAAGTATTCGATTTTATGTTTATTATTTTCTGACTTGTACAGAATAAGACATATCTCTGTAGATGTTTTACTTTTCTCTGAAGGGTCACTTTTTGGTATTACATCATGGGCTGTGGAGCAGAGCAGCTTCTTAAAAGCAAGACTAGAGAAAAGGAAAGGCGTAGCAGAAGCTCTGTGACGTGGAAAAGAAAAGCTTTCTTGGCCCCCAAAGTGTGCTTTGTCTGGTATGGCCTTAAAGTATCCCAATGCTAATCTTTCAACACTGCTTTTGTGGATATGTTGACTTCTTTTTTTTAAAATTTATCCATGTAAGTTATACATATTTTAGGTTGATTAGTATGGCTTAGTGTCTTTTATTTCATTGGTTTGAGAAGACAGATATTTGCCTGAAAACATTCCCCAAAGATTCTCTATTCCAAATCCCATTCCCCTGAGCATGTTACTGGGGGGGGGGGTAAACAAAAGAGGATACATATTGTTAGCAACATTCCCACTGTATCCAATTAAAGTTTTGTTGCCTTTTAGTGATATCTTTATTTACATTGTTGCAATTATTACATACATGCATACATATATATACACACATATATATGTATATATATGATACTACTTTCTTCTGTATCACTTTTTACAAGTCTTCCCAAATTTTCTGAATTCTCTTGTGAATACTTATGCTGCAATAATATTCCATTCCATCATAGCTCTTCCCTAGTTGGGGATATGTTTTAATGTTAGTCTTTTGCTATAAATAACACTGCTGCAAATAATCAGGTATATTTGGGTTTTTTCTTTCTATTATTAGCCTCTTTGGATTCTCTGGTTTAAATATATGAATAAATCGGTCACTTCCCTTAAAAAATTCTAATTTCTCTTTTGTATTGATTTGATCACTTCTCAGCTCTACCAGCAGTGAATTAGCATACCTCTCTTCTGCTACTCCTCCAGCATGAATTTCTTTTTTCCCCCATCTTTGTTAGTTTGAGGTTTGTGAAGCAATAATATCTCAGAATATTTAAAATTTTCATTTCTTGATTATTAATTATTTTGACTTTAGGATCAGTATGATATAGTGGAAAAAACAGTGGACTTGGATTATAAGTCTTCTGATATCTATTAGCTATGTCATCTTGAACAAGTCATTTCACATCTCTAGGGTTCAGTCTCCTTAGCTTCAAAATGAAGATAATAACGATACCCACCTCAATTCTATAATCATTTATTAAATATATTTGATAGCTAGATCCTGAGAATACAGATAAAAAAATGAAAGTGGTCTTTAAATTAAATCACTTCAGAAGATCAAATAAGATAATGTATGTGATGTGTGTATAAAGTGTTTTGTAAACTTTAAATCATTATTTCTGTGTGAGCTATAATTATCTTTTTATTTTTTAAATAAAACAAGTATTTTCATAGAATAGAATAAAAAAAGTGATTGAGCATGAAATTGCAGATCTATTCTGTACAACTTGATATTCTTTGTAAACATATAGCAGTTATGTAATTCCTCCCCTCCCCCATTTTTCCCCTTCTCCCTTTTCTTCCTTGACCAGAGATAGCTACAATTAGAGTGCTGGATTGGAGAGTCAGAGGATCTGCATCCAAATCCCGCCTACCTTATACTAGCTAAGTACTCTTCCAGAAATCATTTGATCACTCTAGGGTTCTATTTCCTTATCTGTAATATGACAAGATGACCTTTCCATATGACAAGCAGATCTCCCATTTCCCAAAATCTATACTCATTTAATCCTACATGTAAGAGTTTTAGGATACAGCTTATTTCTAAATTCAAGTGCTACCTGTGCCCATCAGGATGAGGTATGGAAACCATTGCCCCATTTACTTCTGAGAAGACTAATTTTGATAGGAACTGCTTTCTAATTTTTCTGTTTACTTAGAATTTCATGGGAGTATTAGGAATGAAAAGGACCTTTATGGTTGTATTGTTCTGTTCTCTCCATTTGAGGGGTTGGGGAGGCTCTAGGAGGTGAAACAGTTTAACCCAGATCATACAACTGGTTGGACAGTGGCAGAGTAGACACACCCAACTTGTTTTCCTTCTACGGTATCACATAGAGTGGTGTCTCAAACTCTAACATTGTGTTCAAGCTTTCTAGGGTGTCAGTGGAAAAACTGAGTAGATGGATGCTCATAAAAATGTAGTAGAAGCATAGTCTTAAAAAAGTAAGGATTGCTTCCGAAATGATGTTGATTTTATATATCTATATCTATACATATATATTTTATACCTTTATATATTGTATATTTATTTTTCAGCAATGAACATGAATGTTGTTATTTTGAATATCTGAAGAATTTTCTTTGAAAATTTGATTGAATTTGGAAAAAAATTGTCTCTAAACATTTAGAATTTTGTCTTTAATCATAAATAGTGGTTTGATGTTGGAGGAAGAATGAATGACAGTTGTCAGAAGTGTACTACTCAGGAATTACATCCCAAATCTGGAAATAGTTTGTATTGAACAAGCTATATTTTCACATTACTGGAATAAACCATCCTGAGGTGGCACTATTGGAACATGATAGATTTCTGGTTGCTGTTCTCTACCCTCTAACTCTTCCCACCCTCAAACTTGAGGAGAGTGATTAATCTCATGAAGGCTAGGATGAAGACTCAGGCTTCAGTTAGATGGACAGATCTACTTAGGGAGTAAAGAGGAATTATGTTGCATTAAATCTAAAATGAGATTATAACTGAAAAATTTTCATCTCGATATATTTATTGTCCTGTGAATGGAATCCAAATGGCAATTATAGCTTTGATGAGACAGTCAGATGGGAAACTATCTCCTTCTGCTTGAAAACTCCCACATCCCAGGGCCCCAGGGACTGACCCTTCCTCTTTTTCACATAGTGGCAGCTGGAGGCAAAGGCAGCAGGTTCTCAACCGCCTTTTCATTCATTGCAAAGATTCAAGTGCCTATGTGAAATAATGTCTTGCTCCCATTAACAGTTTTCTTTCTTATCATAAATGTGATGAACTTGACACTGTGAATAACAGCTTTTTTTCTCCTTGTTTCAAAACCAAAACATCCACATTTTCCCCCTTCTCTCAATGTTTCATTTATATCATTCTTAAACAGAAATCCTGCTCAGGAACATGTTTCAAAGCCCCCACAGTAAGCAGGGTTTGTTTGCTGTTTTCTGGTAGCAAGAAATCACATCCTTTGGCTGCCCCTACCTTGATTATGTAGCCTCAGGAAGGATTTGTTTAGCTAAGGTACAAAATGATCATAACCTTCCTTATCCGTCATTATAAAGGCAAAACATCTAGAGAAAAGCCTGCACTTTAAACTAACTTTAGAGTGAGGAATGGGAGTTAAATTTGGGTCATCTGTCAGACTTTTTATGTGCATGATTGAGATCAAGACACACAAAGCTTTCCCTTGTTGCTTCTCTTTCATTCTTGTTAATGTGCAGGCTATTAAGAGGTGTGAGAGTTTCTTTTTAAAACTGGAATCCATGTAGATTTTAGCTGGGATAGCTGAAGGAAGCAGTAGTACTACATTCATGGCTGGTGCCCTTGAGCCCCATTTCTCATGGATTTTAGAATTGACTCAAAAAAAAGAGCAGTTTTTCTTTAATTCTTTAGTGTTGTTATTTTCATATATTATTTTGTTTTGTATCAGATTGTGACTTTACTGTCATTTTCTTGAGTGGTAGCTGGAAAAAAACAATTTTAGAGCTTCCATTCCTTCTTGACAGATTCCATTTTTGAACAGTTTTTTTTTAATTTTAATGCCTAGGATTGTTTGTGTGGAAGAAAAATTAGATTTTTTAGGGTAGATAAAAGTTTGAGAATGTGAATGTTGATATTCTCTTAAAGAAACCTGGGCAAAATGGACCAAACTGCTTCCAGCACTTTGTTGGTTTTGAAAAAATAAGATATACCATTTTGTGTGTGTGTGTGTGTGTGTGTGTGCACAAATACATAAGATTTTAATTTAATATAATACAGATGGAAAGGCTGCTGTTCATGTTTCATTCTTGAAGAAGACCTATGATATTCCAACAGGCATGGAGAGTCTGTAAATGGTTTATAATGTTAACATTTTGCAATCAAAATATTTACTAAGCACCTGTTATACTGCTAGTTATAGTTATTAAGCAGTAGTCTTAATTAATAACTTATGTTGACTATTGAGTGTGAAGGTTGTGCTGTTGACCTGGAGACAATACATACTCACATATGCATAGGCAATGGATTTTTTTTTTCTATAGGTGGGAAAGACCATATCTCTGAAAATCCATCCATGCTCTCAAACCACAGAATCTTTATTTTTGAAGCACAGCATAGGTGACAGACACTTCCAATAGAAAATCTTTTCTTTCTTCCTATGCCCCACTTATATATATTTGTTCTCTCTCTCTCTCTCTCTCTCTTTCTCTCTCTCTCTCTCTCTCTGTCTTTGTCTCTCTCTGTCTCTGTCTCTCTCTCTCTCTCCTTTTTATATACATATTATATCTACCCAGAATAATGAAAATATCTTGAAGGTAGGGACCATTTCCCTCTCCCTCTGTTATTATTAGCACATAGTAGGTAGACACTTTAGAAATGCCAGTTGATTTGAATGATTATTGAGTGACCTTTATTTTCAATGTGGTTATCTGAGACTAAGTGAGTTTGTATCTGTGGAAGAAAATAAGAATAATAGTTTCATTGGTACTGGGGCCTCTTCTATTGAAGCCATTATCAATGTGTTCTAACCTCTAGAGAGAATTAGCTATAGTCCTAGGGAATACTAACTTCCAAGTTTTTCTTTAATCTGAAGGAGGGAGATAAAAGGATCTAAGTAATGAAGAAGAAAATAGCTGGTGAGTTCCCCATCACTAAGGTATCTAGCTATAAACTTGGATGCTCTTTCTGGAGTGATATCATAGAGGGTTATACAAGGTGACCTTCTCTGAGTTCCCTTCCAATCCAAAATTTCTTTGAGCATGAGCTTTCTAGAGGTGCAGTTTTATGGCCCTTGGAGAGTGCTATCTTGGGGTGCTGCCTCAAGGAAACCTTGACAAGGGAGCTGAGTATACTCAGTCCATTTATGCAGCATTTTCCTGTACTATTTCTTGGTAAAAACATGCTCATAGAATCCTAGACTCAGAGCTAGAAGGAACCTAAGAGGCCAGCTAATCCAAACCCCACATTTTACAGATGGCACAGTTGTGGCCGAGGGAGAGAATGTGATTTGCTGACTAGATCACATAGATGATAAGTAGGGACTTGAACCCAGAACATCTGACTCTAAATACCATTCAGTGCAATCTAGCAAACATTTATTAAGTCATCTACTCTGTACTATGCTAGACTTGAGAACATTGAGACAGTCCCTGCCCTCAGGGGTATTATATTTTACTATTTCAAATCCAGTCACCTTTCATTTCCACATGTTATTCACTTCTTGACTCATGGCACTATGTAGGCTGGCACTAGCTGAGAAGTCCTTTCCTTTGGTATAAATCAGACCAAAAAGGGAATTAAAGATTGGGAGATAGCCTTGGAATAGTTTCTCTCCATAGTCCTGTTACTCCTTAAGACCTCCTAATGTGAGAGAGACTGGAACTGACCCTTCCTAATAAGGAAATTTCAGGCCACCCTGAAGTGTTGTACTATAGATGACTTGCAATCTGGGAAACATATTCTGTCTAAATTTTTTTTTTCATTCTGATGTGTTCATAGCATGTTTCCAAAACAATGCTACACTAGGATCTTGCTGACAAATGACCCGCTATGAAAGAAACATGAGCCTATTCAATATAAAGACAGCACTTGCATTGCATTAACTATAACATGGAATGATTTGCTGCCAGATACCATCTGTCTTTCACTTAAAATAAATACAGGATTATTTAGTTGTGGATTTGTATTCTTTTGTAACAATCTGAAAATTTTTTGGATTTAATTATTCAGTGGACATTTGGCTTATGCCTACATACTAGGTACTTAAAGACTTTTAGGATCCTAGAAGAGATCTTTGAGAGCTTCTTTTCCAAACTATTAATTTTTCTGAAAAGGAAATTGAAATCAAGAGTAATAACACAACTTTACCTACTCAAAAAGTGAATGGTGGAACTGGTCTTAGTTTAAGAGTATTTTCTACTTTTGCCCCCATGTTCAATTCAATGACAACATGGCAGATCTTTCATTTACAAAATTACTAGATGTTTTAAATAAAGAAGTTTTAGTTCTTTTTTTTTTAAAATTGCTTTATTATAGTTCTATTACTTTCAATTTACCCAATTTATCCATGTTTTCAAATAGGAATGGGTATTTCTAGTGTGTTAAAATGAAGTAATTTGAGCCTTTAAAATCTTAACTGACTTTAATAGGGTGGTTTCATTTATTTTTAAGAGCAAAATGCTAATTTTATACCTAGTATTTTGGTTATTTTGGGGAACATTAGTAAGAATTATGGTAGAGTCAAAGTTTTAGGACTTTCAACACCTTTTTCTTTAACTTTACATTTTTCTCGTATTTCAAAGCATGTCTGTGATCTGGGCTGAAAATTAATTTTCTTAATTTACATATCAGTATAATTTAGAACTCTGAGCAATACTAGGTGGTATGATGGAAGGGGCCTGACATTTGTAATCTTTGTGACTTTGGTTGAGTCACTTCCCTACTATGTTCCTCACTTTGTCCATCTGTGAAATGAGGAAGTTAAATTACATGACTGTTAAGGTCTCTTCCCACTCTCAGTGTGAGATGCAGTGATCGCATTGGCTTGAAATTTTAACTTGATAACCTGTGTTTGCATCTTTGCTTTTTTTTACCCAGTTGATTCAACATAATAAATTCTGATAATGATTTATTTTATTTAGTTAATTGTGACGACAGAAGAAGGGCACATTTTGCAACATTCTTAATTTTGAGTTTACTGAACATTTTTAATTAAATTACAGTAGCATATGTAGTGTGAAGATTATGCATAGTGGAGCTTGGGCCAAAGCAGAAAGGCATTTTACACAGCTCACTCAGCCTTTGAGAAGATTTTCTCATATCCCTTTGGAACATCTTACAGTTTACTGCAGATGCTCAGTGTCCCAGGTTAGACCTCTCATTCTCTATCAAATATCAAAGATACAGAGCTGGAGTAGACAGAGTCAAGGTTCAAGCTCAAAATCCAGCTTTTTCCATTACAGTGTACTGCAGTTTGCTTTTGTTGTTATTGTAATTGTTTTTCCAGGTGGTCATGTCACATTAGTATATTGTAGAGAATGGATGGGGTAGGACAACAAAAGTGAGCAGGAAGATATGAGTTGGAAGGCATTAAAGATCAAAATAAGTGACCCAAGAAGACAATGCACAGGGTCCTTGAGAAGGTGAGTTTAGTTGATGGAAGACTTCATGATTTCAGGATTAACTTTATTGCCTCCATTAGGATCAAGTTAGTAATCTTTAAGATTCAATTGGTAGCAAGTTGTTTATTGACTCTTAAAAGAAGAAAGTGTGGGTCATAGAAAGATCTTTCCTTGGACTTAGAAGATTTAGGCTTGAGTTCAATTCTGCTTCCAACTAGTTGTATGGTCTAAGACAAGTCATCTAACCTCTTTGTGCCTCAGCTTCTTCATCATCTTTCAGGGATAATGTATTACTTGCTCAACAGTGAATATTGTTCCTAGATTTTTTTGTGAGTCAGCTTGGATGCTCTCTCCTACAGAGACCTTTCTATTTTCTCTCAGTTGTCAGCTTTTATTATATGTATTGTGTGTGTGTTTGTGCATTGTGCATGTGTGTGTGTAGGTATATGTTTGTATTATTTTTCCCATTAAAATTCAAGTTCCTTGAAGGTAGGGATATTTTTTTTTTTTTACTTTTTTACTTCATTTTTTCATGGATATCATTTAGCATAGTTGATTGATTAAAGTAAGTTTCAAGAACTGGGGACACGTGATTGAGTAATAAAAAAATGTCAATTATCCTTTCAAGTGTAAGTAGAAGAAAAGAGTAACTAAAGTGAATTCTGTACCAGGATTCTAAGTAGAAGTTATGTATAAGACATGATTAGGAAAAACCTGGGCAACATAACTTAAAAAGCTCTAGGATGAAATCTTTTTTTCTCAGTCTGACTGTGTTCCAATGGAAAGTGTGAATATAGGCCACTGACCTTTGAAATGAGTGATATCTCCAAATGGGGCATGAATATCATTGCACTGGGCTCTATTGTCCCATTGACACCATATTGAAAAGAGACCGATTGAGTCATAACTCTGAGATCTTTATAACCCTTTCTCAATCATTCTTCTTCAGTGTGTTTTCAGTCAGTCATTAGTGTGATATCAATTGCCCAAGAAATATCTAGGGGAAAGAGTTGTATGTCTAGCTTCAAAAAGCAGTCATTAGATAATGACAGTGACTATGTCCATCCTTGCTGTAAATCCCAGAATAAAAAAGCCCCATCTGATGACCTTGTTAGGTTGATTGAGTTACCTTTAGGTACACCCTATATTACTTATAATGATTGTAAATATTTTTAGAATAAGATGACTTTTCATAAGTAATGGAAGAATCAGAGTTAAACTTCTGGGGTTCCTTCTCCATGGTGTTGTAGAATCCACATAAATTGTCCCACATCCTAGTTTTACTTGAATATCAGTAGAATATCTCTAGTTACCTCAGAGTGAGGTGAATTTTCAAAGTTATTTTGAGAATAAAGAGAACATCACTAACACTATTTTCTGATAGCTATATATCATGTAGCATTTTTATGGGGGCAGGAGAGGTTGCAAAATCACATCCACAACAACGTGCTATTGCAACTCCCAAAAGTCTGATTTAAGATTTTCAAGAAGAAATGTGGTTAGGGATAGAAGGGTTCACATGAACAGTTACAAAGAAAAATTGGGGGAACAGAGTTGTGCACAAGAAAGGGAGGGAGAGGTTCCTAAACTTTTCTGAAGTTAAAGACAGAATCTAGAGGAAAGCTTTTTAAGCAAATCATCTTTGTGATGGATTATTTTGTTAACAAACACAAGAAGCAAAAATCTGTACTTGTTAAAAACTGTGGTATGCAGGTAGCTTTGGGATTCTAAGAGAAGATTTTTTGCCTTCTCTAAAAGTCATCTAACATGGCCTGTGATTCATTTAATACTATCAGGCAATCGGTAATTCATTTATTGGCATGTTTCTTTCCTTTCAGAGAACAGAAGACAATTGGCTTATTCAAACGTAGAAAAGCTAAAATTGTATCATTTGTTGGGAATGGTAGGCGCTAGCTAAATGAGATTAATAATTCATGGAGACACAATTTACAACATTCCTTCCACTTCATTCAGTGCAGCATTCAACCATACTGCCTCTGTCTCTAGTCTGTGACACACTTTGTTTTGTGTAGCATTTTATCTTTAGGTGCCTACTCTAAGTCTTTTTTCTAACACAATAGTTTAGTACATTTGGGAAGATATGCCTCAGTCTTTCCTTTCATCCTTTAACAATGATTCTTCATGTTCCTGACCTTTTTACGATAACCACAGCCTGCAATTTTTGTTTCTGGGCTATGGTAGTGAATATTTTTTCATTGTAGATTTTAATACTAAGTAAAAATAAGGGTCAGAGAATATCAGCTCAAGAAGTAAAACAGGGGGAAGGAGAGAAAATTATGTCATAATAGCATGTTAAGTAACTTGCTCAGTCACACAACTTGGCTAGTAAATGTCTGAGGCAGGCTTTGAATTCAAGTCTTCCTATACTTAGGACTCTTCTCATGGTGCTACTTCTTTGACTTAGTGATCTTTAAGGTCCTTTCTAGCTATAAAGCCTCATTTGAAGTTAAATTATTTCTCTTTAATATTTCTGCTTCTTTGACTTCTTCCCTAATTGCTCATTTCTCTACCTACTTCTATACTGTTCTTTAGAAAAGCCCTTCTATAAAACACACCATTTTCCAAAGTGAATTAACAGTTTACTTGTCAGTAACTTGGGACACTAACATTATCTCATATGGGAAAAAATTATTCTTGATATTCAATTATGTGCCAGGATTTTTATGTGTATAATATTCATATATTTATTAAGATATCACAAATGCATTTTTGAGATTTCATAAAGTTGGATTATTTGTTTAAAGATCAGACTATTGCTTCTGACAGCTAGCGCAATTAATATGAGGGCACAGAAAGTGATACTATACTTTGTGAAGTCTGTTTCTAAATATAGTGTGATTTTTATGTTTCCTTTTCCCTCTTCTGGAGGACTATGTCATTTGTGTATGGAGAAATAGAGTTTACATAGATTTGTATTACATTCCTGCTCCAAGTTAAAGTCTCCTAAATACTAACTTTAGTTTGGAGAAGACAATTGCTTTGACTCTGGAAGGTCCCTTTATTCAAATGAATGTAAGAATGGTCAGAAAGTTTCTGTATCATTTCTAGTGTCATTATATGTTGATATATCTGGGGAAAGTATGTTGGTATGTGAATATGATTGCGTTTTGGTACATTGGAGATCTAAAAACTTAAGCTGATCTTAGTCATATTCCAATTGTTGTAGTTAAATGGATTTAAAAGATGGATGCTATTTGGAGGCGATTATATTGGTCAACATATTTGTTAGATTTACAGACTTTCCCATCTTCACCTACTTTGTGGAAGTCCTAGATAGTTGTTTTTAGAACTAAATTGGCAGCCACTTAGTTTTGTATTTGGACATTTGCTCTAGACTTATGCCCTGCCAAAGTTTACTGGCATGGGAGGAAACCAGGTCTGGGATATTCCCCTCATGGGGAGAGACAAGCAACTGTGAAATGACAGGGTACCAATATTGTGGTAGAAAAGAAAATAGATGTGTTTTCTTAAAATGAGAAGAAGAGAGAAAATGTTTTTCACCTTAGTCACATTTACAAAAGGGTTTTATATCGCCAAATAATATTTGCAAGTATTGATAAACTCCTTTATTTCCCACTGGGCTCAAATAGAGCATTTCTCTGAAAATAAACAACATAGACATGAAAGAACCGGATGTGTGCATGCTTCCTGCGGAAATTTCCCTTTCTTGCCCCCTCCCAATCATAAAGCACCCATAAGCTTTTGAAGCAATTATTAAAAAGTACACTAATAGAATTAATAATACCACCTAGATGTTTTTCATCCTGATTAAGTCAGAAATGAAAGTAAAACTATGAATCCCTTATAGCATGAGAACTGTATCCTCAAGTCTTCTGCCTTTTCTGTTGGTGAAAAGGAAAGATAATAAACTTTAATTTAAATAGGACTCCAAGTATGAATATTGAAGTTGGCATTTATGTACATAACTGCTTTAAGGTCTTCAAAGTTCTTCGCTTAAATGATCTCATTTGACTGTCATGACAATTGTACGAGATACTGGTCTTATCTCTGATTTACAAATGACATTAAGGTTCAGAAAGGGTGATGTCTGGCAATGCAGGCTATCAGATGTGGGATCTGAATTCAGGACTGCTAAATTCATGGCTGGTACTATGTTTACTACATCAGGCTTTGTTTTAAGAAATCATAAAAAGAAGATAAGAATCAGAAACACTTATCTCCTCTCCCCCAATACACTAAGTTTACAAGATCCATAATTTGTAACTACAAGGTGCAATCTCATTTTAAGTGCTTTGCAGACAAACAGGAAAAAGCAATAACTTCTTTGAGGTCACAGAGTGAGTTTCTTTCAAATCCAGGAATAGAAAACAGGTCTTCTTTGCACTGCTTGAATGACTTTCTTTAAAATGGATTCTTTGTTTATTATGTGGAACCAAAGACTATAGTGTAAAACCAGTAAACTGAAAGGAATGAAAAGTTTGCCCAAAGATCCTGAAAGATTGAGTTACATTTAATATTCCTAATCTTCTCCCACCTATTTTTTTTGTGTGCTTCCATATTTTTCCTCTTTGGCTTAGCTAGAAATAAAACCTCAGGGTATGTCTATCTGTGGAAAGAACACATTAGCTGTGGAGTTAGAAGACAAAAGTTCCAATCTCACTTCTGACACTTTCATACTTGTGGAACCTTAGGCACTTAATTTCACCTTCCTAAGCATCAACTTATTTATCTATGAAATAATGGTGTTGAATTAGATGGTGTCTGAGATCCTTTTTAGTTCTGCAGTCCTATAAATAAAACAAAACACCAAAGTAGTTTTTCAGAAAATAGGGTAATTATATTTGTAACAACATGTGAATTGAAAATGTATTAACCTATAGCTTAGGAGACCAGAGGTCATCAATGGTTCACATTTTCTTGTAGGTTTTAAATATGTCTCCCTTCTGATAGTACCAGAAGTGTAAGGCATCTCTCCCTTTTGGCTCATGTGGTTCTATAGCAGCTGACGCAGCTGTCTTGAATCAGCTTTAGCTTTGATATTCCATATTGCTGACAGTTTATCTGTCCCTGCCTTTTCTATTCTCTTCTTTCCTCCTCCCTCCTGTCTCAACAGTCAGTTTGGAATTTAATATTTATTACCACTGCTGGGCATGCCTCTTAGTTTTCAGTAGGTACTAAAATGCTGTGAATTTTTTTGTCTGGGGGTTTAATTTTACTGAGATGTAAATGAAAAAAATGGAAAGGAGATGGTTTGCTAACAATAAGGGCAAACATATATGTAAACTTGGGTATATGCCTTCATTCGTGGTAACGATTCAAGTCATCTTTAAGGTAGGGTTTAAGAAAATAGAATTTTCTACATAATAATAATAACTACTTTTTATACATAATTTTAAGGTAAACAAAGCACTTAACCTATGTTATTCCATTTGATCCTGATCACACCCTGGAATAGGTAGGTGCTTAATTTTATCCCCATTTTATCAATGAAAAAACAGATTGAGAGAAATACAAAAAACTTGTCCAGCATTTATATTTAGTAAGTAACTGTCTGAGGAAAGATTTGAACTCAGATCTTCCCAACTTCAATACTCTATTTGCTATGCCATCTTGCTAACATATTTAAACATTGAATATTTAGTTATTTCAGAGACAGGCAATTGTAATCATGAATCCATTTGACCATTTGGATATATCTTTCAAGCCTATGGCTTAACTGTTACATATTTATATTTTTAAATCAATAATTCCACAAGTATTTATTGTGAACCTAGAACGTAGTAGAACATAGTATCTATCTATCTATAATTAAGAAAG
Organism: Sarcophilus harrisii; assembly: GCF_902635505.1. Classification (NCBI taxonomy): domain Eukaryota; kingdom Metazoa; phylum Chordata; class Mammalia; order Dasyuromorphia; family Dasyuridae; genus Sarcophilus; species Sarcophilus harrisii. Next base: position 211,751,376 of record NC_045430.1, on the reverse strand, counting down.
ACAAGTACACATATAGGGGTGTGCATATACATGCATATATACATGTGTGTATGTATGTATGCATATATATATATATATATATATATATATATATATATACACATATATACACACACCGAGAGAAACTAAAGATGAGTTTGAAATATAGTGCTGATAGCTAAGGAAAGGAATCATATAAAAGATGGCACTTGGTGAAAAGTATAAGCCTATCCATTGGGATAAATCAGGGGACTGGATTCAAATTTTGCCTCTGATATTACTCATGACCTAAAAGCTTGGTAAAGCTATTTATTTTCCCTCAGCCTCATTTTTCTCATTTACAAAGCAAGTAGATTATATTAGATCATCTCGGAGGTCCTTACTAATTTGGTTCAGTGATACTACGTCAGCATTTGTTTGTTTACCTCAACCACTATTCATTCAACAAATCATGATGATGAGGATGACATGAAAGACACTGTACTGGCCCTGTGTAGTGTGTATTTTGGGAGATTGATTTAGATGGATGATTGAATTTATACCTAAATAGATAATAACATCCAGGGAAATGGTCCATGTGCACAAATTCATGGACACAGGAATACTGATGCTAACTTGTGGCTATTGTAGGACAGCAAAAGGGCAGTGGAATATGTAGACAGTTGTATTATAGTGAGATGAAACAGGTCACCACTGGCAGATCAGACACTTTCCAAGCAGATGGGTAGCATTGTGTATTGGTGGAATACAGAGAAATCTAAATAGTAAAAGGCCAGCCTGCCTGTTCTGCAAGTGAAGTGATCAGAAATGGGAGGGGCTCATTTAGAGGGAAATCATTAGTCAGAACTTCAAGGCTAAAAGACAGAACCACAAACAGTGACAGGCCCATCAATTAGCTACTGCATATAGGTGTGGAATGGACGGTTGGTCATGTCTTGTTCTTTTCACTCACAGATGGATAGCAATATCAGCCTTGTTATCCCAGAACACAAAGGACCATCATATTCATCATTGCTCTCAACTGAAAAGAGGTACTTTGGAAGAGAAAATAGGCTAGGGGAAGTTAGCAGCTGGCTAATATGATAGTAGCAGAGAACAGAACTTAGCTTTCTGAATCAGGGAAAAGAAGAAATATTGGTGGGTTTTCTACCAGAGAATCTATATCTCCTGTAAAGATTGGTGAATGCCTATAAATTATATTAAAGAGATTTTTTTAAAGCCTGCTATGAGTTGAGGGTTGTGCTAAATGTTAAATGATGTATTAAGTGCAACAAAAAGAACTGTTTTATTAATTGTGCCAAGGGACTGCAGAAGAAAAGTGAAATCCCTATTGAAGGTGAATGGGAAGATCATGATAGCTTATAACAGAGAAAAGTTAGGATTATACCAGACCTATTCTGCTTTTGTTTTCTTTTTGGAGGAAAATGGCCTTCATCCTGAGAAGCATTGGACAAAATTGATTAAAAAAAATTAAAATTCAGAATAAGTGAGGATATTGTTAGAACACCTTGCTGTCTTCAGTAAATTCAAGTCTCCTGTCTTCTAACTTCTAGATATTTGAAGAAAGATCATATGAATGGAATAGTTAGATTTGTTTCATTTGAACTCCTTGAATAGAACTAGGTAGGATGAGTGAGATGAAGATATAAGTCAACCTTCAGCTTGATACAAGGAAAATTACATAATAATGAGTACTATTTAAAAATAGATTTAGTGACTTGAAAGTGCAGGGCAGAGAGTTTTCTGCCTTAAAAGTGGAGGCCAAATGGCCACTTGATACAGGTATTATAGAAAGGATTCATGCTGTGGGTAGTGGTTTGATTCAATAACTTCTGTGGTTATCCAACTCTGAAATTCTCTGATTCTATGTTAAAACAACAAGCAAAGCCCCCTCAGGGGTTGATCATCATTCATTTAATTGGAGCCCAACTTTAAAAATAAATAAAAAGAATGTTACCCCTGCAAAGTCTTCTTGCTAGTTAACTAAAGTGCATGAGAGAGGGTTTAATGATGTGTTTTATGCTTGAGCCTTGGTTTGACTTACAATTGAGATTGGAGTTTTCCAAATGCAAATGAAAAGTAATATTGGTAGTATATTTGTTGTGATAAATGTTGCTAATATAGTCTGGGAATTAACACACATTTTGATAAGTTAAATGAAATGTCTCCAGAATCAGAAAGTGAAATTAAAAGTTGTGCCAAGCTGTTTGTATCCTGTCCATTAAGAAAAGTATGTTCTCTTTTGGAATATCCATTGATAAAAGATAGCATCTTGAATAGTTGTAATATTTTTTCAACATCATCTTCTGACAACTTTAGTAGGAAAATTTCTGGTCATTGGTAAAAGAATGTTCCTTTCCCCTGAGATATTTAGTTTTTGCTGTGCATCTAGTTTTCCAAAGAAATGTTTGACACTAAAAACATTTTAAAAAATCACTAATTTGACCAGAGCATTTAAGGAAAGCCTATGCCAAAACAGGTGGGTTTTGCTTATGCTTTGTTCACAAATTTAGGTGCTTTTTATGCTAGGCCACATGCAAACACATTCATCTTTCTGTGGAATCCAACTTAATGGTTTCTATGGAAACAACCCCTCTGCTGGTACAAAATTGAGGGCAGGGGACAATGTTTCTACTATGCTGTCCAATCGCTGTAGTGCCAATTATAGTGCCATATACTCTTATTCCTCAGCAGATTGTGTTGTTATAGTTGTAGTTATTATTTGGAACAGTAACAATAATAATAATGAGATGGGATGGCTTGTCTCCATTTTCTAGTAACCAATCATACTAACAGGCAAATCTCTGTAGCTACTGTTGCTTCTTTCTAATAATGTTGGGGATTATAACAACATGTAAAGGGCAGCAAGGTGGCGCCCTAGTGCAGAATGCTGGACCCGGAGTCAGGAGGACTCATCTTCCTGAGTTCAAATCTTGCTTCCTACACTTACTAGCCATGTAAACTTGGGCAGGTCACTTAATTCTTTGCGTCAGTTTCCTCCTTTGGAGAAAGAAATGGCAAACCACTCTAGAATCTTTTCTAAGAAAACCCTAAATGGGATCATGAAGAATAGAACATGATTGATAAATGACCATATACTGAGCTTTATGATTTTCAAAGTACTTTTCTTACAATAACCCTGTAACGCAGTATGTTATTTATTTTGATTTTATAGAAAAGGAAACAGAGGGTCAGAAAGGTGAGTTTACAGTCACATGGCTAATATGTGTCATATTTGGGACTTGAACCCACGTTTTCTGTTCAAAAGCATATTCATGGTTTCACAGAGAATATAAGAATTCCCTGTTATTTCAAATTGGTGATGGAAGGGGATATTGGGTATCCTAAATCTAAGTACTTTTCATATCATCCATTCTAAAGGCTTTTGGAGGCTAGGGCAGTATGATAATAGATATTTTCTAAAGCCTTCTTCCTCTTGATGATTCTTGGTCACTGTAGCCCTTTAAAAAGCATACAGATGATGAGAAATGGAATTTTACTTTATATATTTAATTACATATTGGAACATGCTTCCTTAAAATTATTCCATCTTTTTACTGTACAAAGTGCTTATGTAATTTTAAAAATTCAGGTATTAGATCTGTGAGCCTGTCCCATTTGCCACATAAAAAAAACATCCAAATGCTTAATTTCATTGCCAAAAATTAAAATAAAACTTGACCTAGAACCATACTTTTCTTGTTGCTCTGTTATCCAACAAAGTTTTAAATTAAAATCTTTCCCCCAGTTTGATTCATTTAGCTAAGCTCATTTTCTGTTTTATAAATACTGGACTTTTGAATTTATAACTGCTGAACTACTGTGAAGAACTGAATTGGCTCTAGAACTCATTTTCTTAAAAAAAGTATTTGTTCCATGTTGGAATAATTTTCTTCTTTTTCTATTTTATAGCAGTTTTTGTTGCCAATATAAAGAATAGAACATTATGTTTTGCTTATGATGATTCCTTTGACTGAAGCAACTGTATAATTAGGATAGAAGATTAAATAGCATTTTCCTAATTAATGTATCTTTTCTCAGTCTTCATCTTTCTTGACATCTCTGTATCCTTCAACACTGTTAATTATCTCCTTATTCTTAATATAATTTTTTTTCTCCAGGTTTTCCTGGAACCAGACTCTTCTGATTTTCCTTCTGCCTCTTTGATTGCTCCTTCTCCATCTACATATATCTTCACATGCTTGTGAAGCCAACTCTGCCAACAAGGCTTTGTCTTTAGCCTTTTTATTCCTCTACATTATTTTGCTTGGCAATCTCATTAACTCTCATAGTTTCAATTATAATCTCTATGCAACAGACACAGCTACTTATTTAGTTCTGTCTGAGAGGACATCTTGAAGAATCAGAACAAGAGGGCAAAGCCATGAGAAAGGAAAAAACCCCAAAACATATGAAAATAGCATGTTTCAGTTTACATTGAGACTCCATAATTCTTTTTCTGAATGTGGATAATATTTTCCAAAATGAATCTTTTGGAATTGTCTTATATCATTGTATTGCTGAGAAGTTAAGTCTGTCAAAGTTGATCATCTGACAATGTTGTTACTGTGTACAGTATTCTCCTGGTTCTACTTATTTTTCTCAGCATGAGCTAAGTATCTTTCCCTCCTAATTTTCCTCTCTTCCTAATTTCCTTATTACTGATGGATGTACCATTTTTCTCCTAGTCAGCAGTGTTTGAAACCCTCTTCTTGCTCTCTCTCTTTCTCACCTCCCATCCAGTCAATTGTCAATATAGTTGTTTCTACCTCCATAATATCTTTTGTATATTTCTCATTCTCTCCTCTGACACTGTCATCATCTGAGAGTCATCACATAACACCCAGATTATTGCCTTCCGACTGGTGGTTGGTCTCCCTGCTGCAACTTTCTCCCCACTCCAATCCATACAGTCTATATGTCATGACTCCAGGAATTTTCACCAGCTGTTTCTTATGCCTACAATGCTTTTTTTTTTTTTTGTCAGCTGTGCCATTTAGCTTCCCTGGCTTCCTTCAACTCATGTAATCCAGTCTTTTGCAAGAAACTTTCCCCAGTACTCCTTAATCTTAGTGCCTTCCACCTCATATTATCTCCGATTTATTTTGAATGTATCTTATTTATATATGGTTATTTGAATATTGTCTCTTTGCATCAGACTGAGCTCCTTGAGAAAAGGGGCCATTTTTGGCCTTTCTTAATATTTCTAGTATTTAGCATGGTGCCTGTTATATAATAGGGGCTTAATAATTGCACTTAACTAGTCTTTTAAAAAGTTTCTTCCATGTGTATTATTACTAAAAACTTGCTGCTTAATATGGGATATTTTAGAAAGTTTAACTTAGTTTATTTAACATGTTTAAAATTTTTTTATTTTATAATTGCTAGAAAATGTACTTATAAAACCCCCAGAATTTAGGTTTTATATAGTGGTAATGATGAGTTTTTTGGAAGCGCCTGTTCTCTCAAAGGATTTAGTGTCTAGTGAGTATCCACAATCAGGAAAGTGAATGAAGGCTGTTTATTAGATTGCCTGCCTTTCAGATTAGTGTCAGAGGGATTAGCCTTCAGGCAAGAGGTTGAGAAATAATGGATTGATTTTTTTCTTTTTTCTTTTTGTTAATAGCATAGTTGGCATCTGTATTAGTTACATTTCCTTTGTCAGGCATTGTAACAGGGAAGTAAAAGTAATTGGAATAGAATGATTTCAGTCTTTTACATAATCAAAAGATATGTGTGACATACTGAACACTAATTATCAACAGGTAAAGGAAACAAATCAGTTTCTGCAAGTCCATTTCTGTCTTGAGTATGGGTGAAATGACAAAGGAAGGTAGGGCTATAGTTCATGAACACTTTTCTTGAGTTTCCTACTATGAAATTTCTTTTCTCCAAGGAGACTCTGGCAACTACTTAAGTGATCTTACCCGGGGTAAGGGCACCATTCTAGTCATCAAGCTCTGTAGTTTGTAATGTGGAAAAAAATCCTTCATTATTGAAGGTGAGATCTCTACATTGAAATTTACTCATAATGTGTTTAAAATGTCAATTTAGTATACATTAAAATATCTTTCTTACCATAAATAAAAGGAAAGTAATTCCATTTAATGAACTTATTTTGATGTAATTTGAGAAATGCAATTTGAATAAGGTAGCTGTAGTGTACAATGAGTTATGGTGAAAGCCCTCTTGCACACTTTGGAAGAAAGGACTTACAAACTAGAAGAAAGAAAAATCGAGGGAAATTAGCATATTTGTGTTTCTTTAATATTGAGAGCAGAAATACAAACTCACCTCCATGGCAACTCAAAGAATTTTCTTCAGGTACAGATTGTTTTCTGGATGAGTCTATTGGTATCTATTTGATAGAATCCTTAATTTCATCAATGTAGGGAATCCCCTTAGAAGGAACTCCCCTCTATCGGTGCTGATAGGTGCTTTCTCTGAAATTTATTGTCTTAGAGCATACCTGGAAAAATGATGGACAGACAAGAGTCATAGATGACTAGAGGAAACAAGCAAGCTTTTATTAAACCCTTCGTAGGTGCAAGGCTTGACAGTCTCCAGCCTGGAGGAGCTCACATTTTAATCAGAGAAGACAACATATAAAAGGATGCTGGTAAAGATAGGGTGTGGTGGTTACATGCATGGCTGAGTAATGAAGACTTGGATTCTAATAAGATAAGGTGAAAGCCTACCTTGCAGATCCCAGGGTGGAATCATCCAGGGAGTAGGTGGAGAAGGCCAGAGTCTATTGACTATGCAAAGTTAAGTTACTTAGCTAAGGTTACACTGCCATTATGTGTCAGAGGCAGGATTTTAATCTAGGTCTTCTTGCCTTATAAACCAAATTTCTTGCCACTCTTCCATACCACTTCTTTGAATGAATATGAATTAGCAGCATGTATAATAATAATTTTCTCAGCAGACTATGTTGTTGTCTACCAAATGCTTCAACTTAATGAACTCAGATGGAAGGAAGTCATTGTATTAGTAGTAGAGGAAATAGAATTGGAATAAATAGTAAAGGAACAAAATTTAAATTATGTTATTGTTAATAGGGCATCTCCTCTATCATTGCATTCCATATTTCAATAATATTTGCATGAAATCAGAAAGTTAATGTAAGGATGAATTTTGTTGACTCTAATTAGGCCTTCCTAATGAGCTGAAGTACTTCTAACATGGTTCTTTGAGGAATTAGATGAATCTTATTTCCTATATTTGGGTCTACATCCTAATTTTCTTGCTAATTGATTAGGATTCTTACTTGTATATGGGGAGAAGTGCCCTAATGACTCGCAGAACTTGCATTAGTGTAAATTGTCTTATAGTTGGAGAATCTACTAGCTAGAAAAACAATATTCATGAAGATTGAAAATAAGAAAAATGTGCCATATTTTGCTTGCTGTGAAATGAGTTTCAAGAGTATCACAAATTCTGAGAGAATTACAAGAGTATTTCCCAATATTGTCTAGGAAAGCAATTGTGACTTTACATTTGTAAAATCCTAGGCAAATTCTTATAAATAGGTAGATGAGGCACTGGGGCACAGTTGCCAGCTTTTATGTATTATTAAGATGGAGGCAGTTCAGAGGAACTATTTACCTGGGTCTTGTGTATTATAGAGAATTTGAGGAATATGAAGAGACTTTTCCCATTTCTCCTTATCTTAGGACCCTACCTTTAGTTGTTTATTTCTCCATTTGCCCTTTGCATCTCCAGCTATAACCACTTCTGTGTTATTTGTAGGTTCAGATTATGAGAATGCTTTTGACATCGAAAGTAATTTAAAAGACAGCAGTGGTTAACCCCACAGGCAATGCTCACTTAGGTACTTCTGAAACAAATTCAGAGGTAGATGGAGTATTAGGAGTCATTTTGTTTAACCTCTCTCATTCTATATTGGAAAACTGAACCTAAGGTTAATTGACTTGACCATGGTCACAGTGGTAGTTAAGTTGTCCCAGTGGGACATGCTCTGATCCATGCTCCCCTTTGTTCTCTCCACAGGGGTATACTGGTATGTTCAAAAACTGGGTCTCTTGCAAAAAATATGCACAGGACACATTTTAAAATTCACCTTTCATTATTAATATTTTTTCCTCGGTTTTATTTAGTGTATGTCTATTTTAAAAAGTGTTTTCTTGTAAGCAACAGGTTGTAGAGTTTTGTTTTCTTATCTGATCTGTCACTTTTTCATTTTGTTGGATTGTTTAATCCATTCACATTTTTAAATTATGAAAATTAAGTGTATATTTTTAAATTTGTCTCTAATAGTGCCTTTTTAAAAAAAGTATAATTCCTCCCCCTCTTATAAATATTATACTAGGTTCTTTCAATTCTTTTATCTTAATCCTTTTTAAGGTGCCCTTGCTCTCATTGGCTATCTTCCTACTTTCCTATATGCCATTTGTCCCCAGGAGCTCCAACTTTCTGTCCTCCTGAGGTAGAATGAATAGATTTTTCAAGTACCAAATTCCTTAGGCCTCACTTAGCACATGGTTTTCATCTTTTCACAGATCATCTTTTTTTTTTTTTTTTTTTTTTTTTAAGCAGTAGAGACATTTATTCCCACCACCAAAGCAAAGCATCCTTCCTTTCCTCTCATTTTTCAGTCCTTTTTACCTCTTACATCCCTAGGTACTTTTCTTTTTGAGATGACAGAGATCACCTTCTTTTTCTGTTAGTTCTTAATTTGACCCTAGCACTTTACATATTCCTCTCTATCCTTCTGCTTTTTTCTTTTCTCTTCATGTACCCTTCCATGTTGTATTGTAGTTCTAAAAAAAAAAAGAAGAAAATATTGATTTATCTGGAGGCAGGATATTATCAGATTCTATATATAAGGCCCCATGCTTAACTCTTCACTGTTACTTATACAGGGCTTCTACTTTCACCTGTCTCCTTGTGTTAGTTTAGGAAGAAATTGATTATCGGTCTCTGTTGTTATTTTGTTGCTGTTTCTGTTTTTATTTGCTACCTTTATTCATTCCTTTTGTATTTCTGCTATTTGGGGTGTCAAAGAAGCAAATAATCTCTTCAATTTTAGGTTTGTTTTGAACATGTTTCAGTACCTCTTTCTTATTGAGTATCCACCTTTTTTCCTGTATGGCTAAACTCAGATTTACAGTATAGGTCTCTATGGTTGAATCCTGAATTCCAATTGGAATACATTATTTTATTCCCTCCTATCTTTTCTTGTGAGTGCAGTAACACATAACTTGTATTATTTGTATTTCCTTATTTTTTATCTAAAGATCTTTGTCCTGATAGGTTGGAGAACTTGATCTTTCTGAAGTGAATTTTAAAATTTAACCCTAATTTAAATTGGGTTTTGTGGCCTTGGGATTTTTTTCTGGAGGAGACCCGTGAATTCTTTGACTTGGTATTTCATTTTCTGTGGTTAGAGTTTCTGGTCAGTTCTCTTTTTGTTATTTCTTTCATTGTGCTGTTAAGGTCTTTTGTGTACTTCTCGGTGATCCATGATCCTGTCTCTATGCATCTTGTCTTTGAGATCAGTATGCTTTGCTTGCACTATAGACATATTTTTTTCCTTTTAATGTTATTGTTTTTTGCTTCTCTTTTTCTAGATTGTCCTTCACTTCATTATATTTGCATTCACAATCCCTTGTTTTCTCTTTTGTTTCTTTGGTGAGATATACCATTGCAGATTCCAATTTTTCTGTTCTGCTTATTGTTTTTACTGTGTTGAATATAAATTCTGATTTCTATTTTGAAGTAGTCCAAAGAGTGTGTTGTGGTTATATGTTGTCAAATTCCACAGGTTCCTTTATCTCTTCAAATGTTGGGATCATTTTCCTTTGCTTTGCAATATTTATTCATGGATTCCTGGATTCATTTACTAGATCTGGAGACCATATTTCCTCTGTCCTTAATGTATTTCCTGTTGATTTATCAGTTTATATTCAAGGTTTTTGAGTTTTCTTCTTGAGGGCTTTGGTAAATTTCTTCCTAGTATTTTTCTTCTTTTTGCTTTCTAATTGTTCTCTCTGATGACGATTTCAAAATGTCTTAGTCTTTTTCCATATTGGACAATTGATGGCTCCACAGCATAGGTCCCTGCCCCTACTGACTTTTGGGTGATCAGAACTGGTACTGGTGGGATGCTGTGTACTTTGACTTAGGCTTAGTAGAATGTTGCACATTGCCCTTTCTTAACCCCATCTCAATTTCTTGCTCTGGTGTGCTGTCCTACTCTCTTTGTTTTATAGTTTTCTAGCCTTAGTGCCAGCACTTTGAAGAGCTGCTGTGCTGATGCTATGGGTTTGTACATTCTAGTTTTCATGGTTCATTGTTCTGCAACTCTTATACTACTATTAGGTGTCTGTTTTAGCCCAGGTATATTTCTGCAGCTTGGAATCAAAGTCTTACAGCACTGTAAAGAAGGAGTGGAAATTGAGATGTAGTTCTATTGTAAGCCTATGTTGGGCCTTTGGGTATGCTAGTACAGTTTTGCTGCCAGTCGTATGGAAAGTGGGATAGGGATGCTGAATGATCTTGATGTTAGTGAATGTTTAGAGAGTGTTTTTTTAATCTTCTTTTGGATTCTAGGTGTCCTAACTATGGAGACAGTAGAGTTGTTTTATCTTTAGCTCATGATTTTTATTTTAGAGGTGTTTGAGAGGCTGTAAGGATCAGAGAAAATGTGTAGTCTTCTATCTTGTTGCTCATGTGACTTGGAAATCAATCATAGTAAACTAAAGGCTGATCCTTGCCTTGGTCTCTTACCTGTTAGACCTTCAACTTTTATTAAAATCTAAAATTTCTTTCCTGGAATCAGTACTCTGCCCTGATTCAGTCTATGGACCCTAATTTGATAAGTAGAGAAAATTCATAGTCATCAGAGACAAGAGTTGAAATACTAGAGTCTGTTGTTTACTAAGAAAGTCTATTAGATGCAAAACTTTCTACTGGTTCTTTGTAGCTACTAATTAAATAGATATGGCTCTCATTTTCTGCTAATTAAATATCAGGAATTGGGAGTTTTGCTCTAAATAATTATAAATGAAAGTCAAGTATTTTATTTAAAATATGATTCCTTTTTAAAATAAATTGAGCAATGGGGAAGCAACTTATATCCTTTGGGTATAAGTACAAGTAACTGAGAATGATTTATCTTCTTGCTTATTTTGAAAGCTATTCATTTGTTTTCTTTATTCCATTATCTTGAACTGAGACTAGGTGGTATATCTCACCAGACTTTGAGGAAATCCATTACTCCATGTGTGCTATGTATGAGCTATGAGTGATTACTGAGGTTAACACCACATCTAGATTTGAGTTTAGTTACTAATATCAGAGAAACAGAGAAATGGTATTAATATTATTTGTTAATGGCCAGTCATTGTAAAATACTACTCTCTTTTTCCTTTTTAGATATTGAAGAAATTGTATTTGGTTTGAAATAAATGTTTAGGCATAAACATTGGTAAGGACAGAATTATGAGTGTCTTCCAGTAATTTGTTTTATTGTGTGCTCAGTAATTTTGTACAATTCTAAAGCCAAGTCATAATGAAGGTGTTTATGGTACATATCTTTTGGGAAGGTTAATGATTTTAGCTGTGGTTATCTTAAAAAAATGGTAAGTAGTGACTTGCTCTTGAGTTAACAGCTTAAAAGCGCCAGCAGTTACAGTCCACAGAGAAAACATACTGGGCATCCTTAGAGAAAAAAGGAAGGAGAAATCATGCTGTACTAAGAACTCACTATTCATCAAAGTCACTTTGAACTGTCATGGAATAGTGATCACAACAGATAAGATTCCCCCAAGTTGATTATTTTAGTGGTGTTGTGCATGTTTAAAAAATACAAAATATTTTTAAAAAAATTTAGTCTAGTCAAAGATGGGCAAATTAGGGGCTCAGAATGGAACACACACTCTCTCTGTTTCTCCTGCTCTCTGTCCCACACTCTCAGATGAGATTTTTATAGTCCTATTACTGATGAAACCTTGATATATTTATTTAAAAATATTTAGTATTATTCTATTAGTAATTCCCCAGAGTGGTATTTGGAGGTGTTTGTGATACCAAATATAATGCTGTCACAATTGATTAGAGTTTATAAATGTAAATGGCAGTGTAGACATAGATGAGTGCTCAAACTGAGGCAAGATTACTGTGAATATAGTACTACAAAATATTGCCTCAACCAAAAATAATTTTCAATAATATTAAGACATAACCAAAACCCTTATATTGACATCATCCATTTCACCCAGTGTTCTGCAATATAATTAGAACATAGCCTGATCATTCTCCAATCTGGTTTAGCATTTCCCCCCATCAGCTCCCTGTGTTTCTTATAGCACTAACCATTCCCTGTTGCTTATCATCTTATGTTAAATTTGAATGGGTCCATGTAATCATGTTAGACATGATTTGTCTATAGAGATAGCACAGTGACCTGGTTCATTGTTCTTCATTCTGGAAGAGGACCATGACATCGGGAAAGCAATGCACTTAGTGCAAATGAATTGGGTTTAATTGAAGGAGGGCTGTTCAGAGTCACCAGTGTCACACTTTCCTCCAGAACCATCTGGGTCTAGTGACAAGATATCAATCAGAAAGACTGGAGATGGCTCTGGGAAACTATGGCCTTTTTAAGCTAATATCTTTCCCAGGTTTCAGTTTGACTATAGCAAATCCCATTGAGTGGATAGGTAAGAAATCAGCAAAATAACTAGGGAAGCCAACAAGAGGGAGACCAGACTGGAGCTTATGTGGAAGGAAGACCACCTTCTGTACTGCGTGCACTGGAATAGAAGGGGCAGAGAGAATGTCTTTAAAATCTAAGATACCTATTTCTATATTTCTCTTTCTCTCTCTTTCTCTTTCTCTCTCTCTCTCTTTCTCTTTCTCTGTCTCTCTTTCTCTCTGTCTCTGTCTCTCTTTCTCTGTCTCTGTCTCTCTTTCTCTCTGTCTCTCTCTCTCTCTCTCTCTTTTTTGGTATTTCTTTTAGAAGGAGTTGGGCAGATGTAGCTGGCACAAGAAGATCTTCTCATAAAGATCACTTTACTCCAGCTTATTTTCCAAGTTTCATGACCATTTGTATGATAAATTGTGGATTTTTCATTGCTTTTCTTGTATTAATGTTCTTAATCTACTGTGTTCATCTTTTCATCTTCTACATTGCTGATGATCTCCCTTTCGCTTCAGGTATCCCATGTAGTTTGCTTTGGGGTTTTTCTCACTTCTTTCCTTTTATACACTTCCTTCATCTACTCTTTTTTCCCTCAGGATATTTTCTTTTTGTGTTTAATATGGGATATTTTTATCTGTTGGGAATGCTTTTGTTGAGTGAAATATAATAATATATTGCCTGAATTCTCAGTTCCTCCTAATCGGATGTGGTGGTAGTGATAATGGATAATGGTGATGGTGGTGGTGGTGGTGTAGTAGAAGTAGTAGTAGTAATAGTAGTAGTAGTAGTAATAGTGTGTATATGTATATAGTAGTAATAATAGTGTGTGTGTGTATCTATGTGTTTAAGAGAGAGACAGAGACAGAGACAGAGATAGAGAGAGAGACAAAGAAAAAAACAGAGACAGAGAGAGAAAGAGAGAGACAGAGAAAGAGAGAGAGAAAGAGAGAGAGAGAGAGAGAGAGAGAGAGAGAAAGAGAGAGAGAGAGAGAGAGAGAGAGAACACACATGAGAACAAGAACATCGGAAAGGGAGAAAGAATTTTTGTAGTTTCAATCTTTGTTCCTGGTTTGATTTGTTTGGTTTCTGTTCAGTAGGTACTTCCCTGCATAAATATTATTGGATCTCTGGTTTGTAGTTCAAAGTCTAGTCCACTTCCCTCATTTCACAAATGGAGCAGCTGAAGCCTGGGGAGATTTGTGCTCAAGGTCAAGGTTACTCAGTGAGTGGAGAACTCAAGTGCTCTGGCTCCAAATTCAGTAGATTTTCTTTCCACCATACCTGATATCTTACTGTTGGTTCTTTGAAGGATTACCTTCGCTTCTCTTTGAGCTGGAGACACTTGACTGTACCACTGCTGGAGAATCAAGTTACAAAAGCAACAGACGTTTGACCTTAGAATCCATATTCTAGATCAGCAGTGGAAGTTTTCTGCTTTCTCAAGAGGTCAGTGAGAATCTCTTTGCCAAGCCATTTCCGAGAACGTTCACAAGTCTTCTCTTATACATTTTATTTCATGAGAAATCCACCTTTTCATTTATTTGGATTTATCCTTGTATATTAGGCTTTCTTAGTGATGTTGACATTGGGAAATAGATGTCCATCATTTATCTCCCTGGGCTATAGATCTGGCTGTTACCATTATGAAAAAAATAACTGGGAATAAGCAGAGATAGAAGGAACACTCTATTTTGCTAGACTTCCATCCTTAGCCAACTTACAGCCCCTGGGTAATTATGTAAGTGTAGGGAAGGGAGGAGAAAATAATTTTCTTGTCAGTAGGAAATGCCAAATCCTCTACACCTCATGAATGAAGGGTTCAGGCATAAGAAAAATATGCTTATGATATAGGTTCTTAGCACTGTGGTTATGATTTAAAGGCAAATTTTGGTTTTATGAACTAGGAACATATACTATACATACATACACATGCATGTACGTATATATATATATTTCTCTCTCTATACATATATAAAGAGAGAATATTTTAGTCCCAGCTCTTTTACCCCTTAACTATAAATAACTGAAAAAAGGTAGGATTCTGCTTTTAAGCAGCCTGTGGGCTACAAGATTGTATTTGCCATAATGTATTATGGACTTTATAATATCTGTTATTTTGTAATAGGTATTCCATATAGGAAGAAAAAAACTGTTGATGTTAGATGGCAACAAGTCAGTAATATTCTCAAGTTGCTCTGGAAGCCATTTTATGTCCTGCTCCAAAATTTCTTGAAAGCTTATTTCTTTTATGGATGTGAAAATGAAATGATAGATTTTTTTTCTCCTTTCCTCATCACTTCCCGTCCTCTCACTGTAACTCACACTTTTTATTTTCAGACTCTTTTAGTTCATTTTCTTTTGATTAGTATTTTGTTAAACAACTACTATCAGAGGAGGGGATCTAAAAAAAAGAAAAGAAGAAAAAATAAAATAAAATTGTGCTTGTTCTCAAGGAGATTATATTTTACTTTGTAGCAATAGTAAAGAGAAATTGTTAAGGTTTATAATATAATTCTACTTTTGTTGAAAATTGATTTTGTGGGGTTTTTTTGGTAATATTCTTATTTTATCTTTTAAATGAATCTCATTAGCATTTGAGAATTAAATCATGATCTGTTACAAGCCTCATCTCTCTTCTGCTCCTTGATTGCTATTGTATGTCTTTGTATATCTCCACAATGAAAAACAATCTAGAATCATTCTTAAGTTGCTCTATTTCAAATGCCCCATGGGATGCTTGGGGTTCCATTTTGATACTTTTGTTAATAGTAAACCATATTCTGAACAGTTTTTTTTTTTAAAGGCTTAGTTTAGTTAATTATACTAGTGGTGTCATCTTGGTGTGGGAACTATTTTGCTGAAAAAATAGCATCATTGAGTTCATATTCACAAAAAACAAAAAAAAGATAAAACACTCATCCATTCTTCACAGATCAGTTCAATACTTAGATTTTTAAAAAATATTATATTTGTGATTTCTTTGGCATTAGGAATTTTAGAAACCTTGTCTTTTAATATAGATCATTGTTTGCTTTGTAAATCATAATTTTATAGAGTTGCCCAAGGCTTTGACAAATTATTTGCCCAGGGTTACACAGTAATTTTATGGCTGAGGTCTTGTGGCCAAAGAATATATCACCTTGCTGCTAACCTGCTGGTGATGAATTTAAAAGGATATTAGAATATTAAAGCTGGAAAGAAATAAAAAAATCTTTCATTTCAGTAACTTCCCAGCACATATAGGTAAAACAAAATACAGAAAAGCTATACAACATGGCCAAGCACACAAAGCTGAATTTTATGTCACTCTAATTTTTTATTATGTAGCACAGATGGAAAGAGCTCTGACCATAGATCCATCCAAGGTTCAAATTCTTGCCCTACCTATGTGATCTTTGTTAAAGTGCTATTTTTAGGAGTACCTAAAATTTGTTTTAGAAATATTTTTATAAGTTTATTGGAATTGAATAACCCTACTAAAACCAGAAAACTAATTAATACAACTATTTCTCTAGCACAAATGTGTACTAAAATAAAAAATCAGTTTTTTTCTTTGAAGGATGGTTCATAAATATATTTATAAATTTATATGCATAAATTTACTTTTGGTGACCTTGGATTTATCTACCTGCTTATTTTTTGTCTTAAAAAATGGATAAGGATAAAGAGTAAGTATTCTTCATAAGCCTGTAATGAAACTTTTATAACAGTTGTTGGAAGTAGAGTTGGGTTGCTGATGACACTTGTTACTATATGAGACCAGAACTTCTCTACTCCATATGACAACTTTTTTATTCTTCCAGAATAGTTTACTGATATTATATCTGTCCACTTTACCTCCCCTCCTTTTCCTTTTCCTCCTCCTCCTCTTTCCCTCCCTTCTTTCCTTCTCTTTTGACACCTAGTTCTCTTCTTTCTTGTAGGCTAAAAGTATCCACTGATCCATTACTTATTGATTTCAATTCTTTTCTCCTTCTATTTCAACCTTAGTTGGTTTACCCCCTCCTTAGGTAGTCCTGTGGCTGCTTGTTGCATTTTAAAAAGCATAAGAAAATATTTTAGCACTATTTCCCTTTGCCCCTCAAAAGAATAATTCTCCAGCAGTGGGATGTCTTATTCATCTCTCAGCATGTATTTTGTCTTTCTGGTTACTTAGCTGAGCCACACGAAGTCCACTTGAAGTTGGTCATTGCTGAGACATCCCGTTGTAGCTGCCAGCATTTTATTATACTGGGGTTGAATTTAGCTTGGATGTGCAATTGGCTTACTCTGCTGCAGCTCAGAGCTACTGAGTTCAAGTAATCAACTACCTTAACCTCAGGAAGCAGAGAGTACAGACATTCCTATCTGTCCTCTAGTTCTTTTTCACTGCCAGCATCCTAGTTCAAGCCCTTATTATGTAATATTTAAACTATTAAAAATGCTCCATTGGTGTTCTTTCCTTTTCTTTTACCACTGTCATTCCCCACAGTTTCCTCCCTCCCTCATTGGAAACCTTCCCTTGTAACACATAAGTACAATTAGATAAAACAAATTATACTGTTTCTGAAAGCATTTGGCTCCTAGTCATTGTTCCTTACAATACAGGAATATTTCCTCACATTCGCAGACTACTTTGTTTAAATAACTCTCCATTGACAAACATTTATCTTGCTTTCATTTTTTGGTTGCTGCTACAAAAGGTATTGCTATAAATATTTTGTTATTTATAAGTTTTTTCTTTTTATGACCGACCTCTTTGGGAGAATATGTTTAGTTGTAAAATCTCAGTATGTAAGGCACAGACATTTTAGTAATTTTATTCAAATAATTCCAAATTGTTTTTCAGAATAGTTGGACAAATTCATAGTTCTGTCTTCCTATCACCCCATTGACTCCTTCCTTCTTTTGTTATCTTTGCTAAATGTTGGGTATGAGATAACCCCCTCAAAGTTGTCTTGATTTACATTTCTCCTATTATTTGTGGTATAGAACAGTCTTTCATGCTTATTAATAGTTTGGAATTCTTTTAAGATCTGTTTGTTCATATTCTTTTATCACTAAATCATTGGTGACTGGCTTTTGGTCATTTATTTGAGTTAAGTAGCTTTATATCTTGTTTAGTAAATCCTTGTCAGAGATATTTAATGTAAAGACTCTCCCTTTCTCCCTCCCCCCCTCGACTGGTTCCCTTCCTATCCTACTTGGGTTAATTTGATCCCTCTTAATTATCAGACTGCATTTCTTACATGGATGTGAGGGCAGAGACTATCAAAACTTCTTGTTTCTTTTGTATCTTACTTAGTGCCAGAAATATTAGTAGGTTTCAGTAAATGGTTGTGGAATGAGCTTGAAACTAATTCAGGTAAAATATGTTATTCCAGCTTCCACTGAGAGATCTTTGATCCTTTGAAGAAGCTTGAAGAAAGCTCTATTTTGAAGTTATTTTAAGCCCTTTCTTTTAGTAAATGTGCTCTAACACCTAGAGGTGCTAAGTACTGGTTTCCTACTCTAGATTTCAGCTTCTTTACTTGTTGTTAGGATAGAAAGTGGCACATTAAAGGTACATTTATTACATTTAGCCACATTTCAAATTCAAGCTTAAGTGTCCCAGTTCTTGAACCTTGTTTAAGCAGCTGTGAAGGGTACCTCTCATAGAGATTCCTGCTATTTGACTAAATTGACGGACCCCTGGGGAAAATTAAGAACCCAGGAAAAATGAAAGACATCTCTAGATTCTGTGATGCTGTTATCTCATAGTAGATAGACAAGATTTTGGAAAAAGAGTTTTTAAAAATCCCAATGTGTTAGCATTAAATAAAAATGTGTCAGAAAGACTTGGTTATCTTGCAATGAATTACTAGGATAGGGGAAGATGACTATAGAGTTCAGAGATCTTAGCATGCCCTGGGATTCAGTAAAATGACAGTGTAGGAGCAGCCTGTTTATCTTTAACATTTTAGAATTTTGTTTTAAATGCTTGCCAGTGATTTATTTTGTGGGCAGCTAGGTGGTATAGTGGATAAAGCCTTGGACTTGGAATGAGGAAGACTCATCCTCATCAGTCCAAATCCAGCATCAGATGCTTGCTAGCTGTGTTAACCTATTTGCCTCAGTTTCCTCATTTGTAAAATGAGCTAGAGAAGAAGATGGCAAATCCTTCCAGTAACTTTAGCAAGAAAACCCTCAAATGGGGTCATAAAGAGTTGGACATGACTGAAAAATGAGAAAGTGATTTATTTTATTTTGTATTAACCTGGGATTCTATCAGCATGGGGAAGTTTTCTCCTGATAAAGATTGACAACTCACTTATAATTGAGATTTTCCTAAAGCACTGAGGGATTATGTGACTTGCTCACAGTTACATGGCTAGCTTTTCTCAGAGGCTGAAATGGAATGCATGTCTTTTCCCCTTCAAGGTCAGTCTTCTAGTCTCTCTGTAAAGCTGCTTGGTACATAGTCATTGCTTGATGATTGTTTGCTGAATTGAATTGAATTGAATTTTTGAATTTCTTAACCTAATACATATTTGAAATACAAATATGACTTACAGGGTATATCCTTTTCTTACTCTTGAGATTTTGGCATGGTCATTTCATGTTTAGATGCCATTAAAGGTCAGCCATGCCATCTGCTTCCTACTTTATAATTAATAATCATAGTCATATAGCAGTAGTAATTTCCATCTAATCTAAAGTTTGAAAAGTATGCAATTATTAGAGAGATTTGAAAATACCTGATAATTAGCTCAGCCAATGATTTTATTACTTGCCTGAACTAATTCACCTTTTTCTGGCAATTTTAGGATTTTGATTGCAAAATTATCAGGGTTCCATTGTTGCTCACACATTGGCAATGATCTCAGTCAATCTCACTACCTTTCCAATGTGGAAAGTCAAAGTGATATTATCTCTTTCACTTTTTCTCAGGAATCCAGGGAATGCTGGCCCAAGCTGGGCTTATTTTAAAATACATGGCCCGGTGCTTCGCTCTGTTGGACACATTGGATGTCATTCTCTGGTTATTTTTATATATGTTTTACTCTGCCTGCCTCCCCTTTCCCTAAGGCAGAGATTATTTTTTTAAACTATTTTTACCACAGTTTCTAGTATAATCAGGACACTTAAAAATCATATAGGGACCCTTCCCAAATAGGCTTTCTTACTGGTAATACTAGAAATCTCTCATTGTGAGTGTGGGCTGATACTATATAATGTGGGCCATTGGCCCTTCAAAACAATACAATTACTATGGGTTATAAACTAATGCTTTCTGTGGTAATGGGTATAATAAATCAAGTCTTTTTCATATTTAGAATATTAGTGGCTGCTTGAAATTTTACTCTTTACATTTTATAGATACTTTGATTAGAAACCCTTATTCCTTGTTATTAGATAATCAGGTGCACTCAATAAAATTATGGCAATATCAGGTAATCACTATGGACCTGAAAACCTTTTCTAGTCCTGGACTGAACCGATTTAAAGAGGTCTTATTAATTATTCATCATGACATTTTCCATGTTATTTTACTTTATTTAATTACTCAACTCTGTGTAATTAACCTTTTCATTTAGTTAGAGTAAAGCATTCAACATTAAGTAGGGATATAATTATAACTATTAAAAAGTATATGGAAGCCTTAAAATTACTAAATGGATAGAAAAATCATTTGTTTCAGTTCTTCTCTGGGCTTCTTCTCCCTTATCAAGAAGCATCCAAATTTAAAAAAAAAGTGTAGAGAGGAAAGCAAAAAATAATTTAGAAATAATCTGAATGAAGCTAACCATTTATGGTTACTTCTTTTATTCACTATGCATTTTTGATATTTCTGAGTGGTGGTATAGTCTCTATTTGTTGTGTTTCATTTTGTTAGAACTAAGGAGGGGTAAATATTGGTAGAACCTGGTTTGGATCATATAAGAGTGAGCTAACCTGGGAAAAGGAAAACATTTTAGAGATGATGATTTTTGTTTATTGAAGAGCATTGACCTGTGTTAATCTGGGATGATGGTTCTTTTTCTTATGATCTCTTGAGTAGACCTTCATATGTATTCTCAGAGTAGGGGTTAGAACCATGATGTTATGGCTTGTATTCTTCATTCCTTCTTCCATATTGTATTCCTTTCCGTGATTCCCTAATTTCCATGTACATCTACCTTTTGGTATTGTCAAGGGAAGTGATGTTTTGGCTTTAAATGAGAAAATTGGTTAAAGAATAGTTGAAATTCTTGGAGTCAAAAACATTCATGGAAACGAATTCAAGATATGTAAGTAGACCTGCTTGTGGAAGTTCTGGGGAGAGCATCAAACAATCAGCAAGCATTTTTTTTAAAGCATGTTGTACTAGAGTCTGTGTGCTATGACTGTTACATATTCATACATATAAGCATATCAAAATATATACAAAGTAAATGAATCCAGAATTAGGAAGACCTGAGTCCAAATCCCAGCATCATATACTTACTAGCTATTTGATCCTAAGCAAGTCATTTAATGTCTAATTGCCTTGGTTTCATCATCTGTAAAAGGAGGATAAAATAAAATAATATTTGTAATTTTTTGCGAACCTTAAATCACTATGAAAATTCTGCTACTGGTATTATTGTTACCACATGGAGAAGAGTTACATAGAATTGATGAGAATTCTTTCAACCTGGCAGTCCCCATATTTGGAGAGAGTCCCCACACCAATGATATCATAGATACTTTGGCACATTGAGATAAGGTGACTAGATGCTCTAAAAAAGTTAAGCCTGATGATAACAGAGAAAAGAGGAATTTCAGTTATTATAGGCTAGTGTTAGACTCATAGAATCTTAGATTTAAAATAAAAGGAAAGGCAAAATTGAAATTAGAATAGGGGAGAGAGAGAGAGAGAGAGAGACAGAGAGAGAGAGAGAGAGAGAGAGAGAGAGAGAGAGAGAGAGAGAGAGAGAGAGAGAGAGAGATATTTTAAAAAAGGAACAAATATTGGAAGCTGAGGACATTAACTTTTGGTGCTAATTGAAGATGCTTGCAGAATGAGTTGCCAATTGCTTTTTTCCTCTCAAGGGATAGAACACAAGCTTTGCAGAGTGAACTTAAAAGCAAGTTGACAATCACTTGTGCTGAGGTGTTCAGGTTTTCCATGATTCCTGTTGACACATTTCACGAGGGTTAGCTGCAATATAGGATTAATTACAATATGCCAGAAGAAGAAAAACACCACGTGGAAATAATTGCTCTTCTATTAAATTGAGACTTTGTAGATAACTAATCTTAAAATAAAAATCAAATGATTCATTTTTATTTTTCTTAAAATGATACATTTTATTTTGACACACTGTTGTGTTACAGACATCCTTGAGAGGATTTGGGTCTAAATCCAGCTTCCCTTGGTTATTACCTGGATGATTCTGGATAACTAATTTCTCCTGTCTGAAACTTTGGTTTCTCATCTACAAAACAGAGAAGACTAGATTAAATGACCTCTGAAGTCTATTCCAGCATGGTTTTACAATGAACAGAAAGAAGGGATTTGTTCTTTAACCTGGGCATTATGATACTATATTCAAATTCTATTTGACTAACACAGTCTCTATGTTGACTTTTTTTTTTTTCACTGAGGCAATTAGGGTTAAGTATCTTGCCCAGGGTCATGCAGCTAGGAAGTGTTAAGTGTTAAGTGGTGTAAGGTCAAATTGAACTCAGATCCTCCTGACTTCAGGGCTCTATCTGCTTGGTCATCTAGCTGCTCCATGTTGACCTTTTTTTATATTTTTATACTTATATATTCTATTCTTTTGCTTCTGTTTTTTTATTCAGTATTTGTTCTTATAAGCCTTCTCATGTTTCTCTGAATTCTTCATTCTTATTATTTCTGATAGTGAGGTAATATTCCAGAACTTTCATATGCCATAACCTATTCAACCGCTCCCCAATTATTTGGCATATTTTTCCCCAGGTTTTTTTGTCATTTTTGTTATCACAAATAATACTGCCATTAAAACAATATGAATCTTTTCTCACTACAAATGCCTCTTTTTAAAAAACGGGAACTATCATTTGAGTCACTGTATGCTTTTCTGCCCTATTAGATTTAGAGTTTACAAAAATATCTTCTTAAACCATTTTTGAAACAAACCCTTTGTGGCCTTTTCCCAAGAGAACTCAATGATAACCTTAACAATTTTATTGCATTTTCTCCCATTTCACAATTCATTGATTCATTTTCTTTAAATTAATGTCTCTACTCAAAAATAAATTTTATTATAAACAAATTGCTGTATTTTTACTTCCCCCCACTTTTTTGGGAAGTGTTTCATTTACCTACTCAGTACTTGTAAACCAATCAAAGGCAAATCAGGACTTTTTAACTATGTCTAAATTAAAGAGATTCTTATTGCTTTAATCTTTGTGAAGTGATCTTTCTGCTCTTTCCAAACCTATCTTTGTTTATCTCTTTGCCTGCCCCTTCCCAACATTCAGCAAGCATGACATATGATGCTCAGCAATCTTTGAATGGCTTGTTGGTTGATCCAAGCAGCTGGGGCCACCAACCAAGTGCAGCTGAAGCACAAGCCCTTGGATGGAGAATAGAGAAGTGCCCAGATGTAGTCCCACTTCCAAAATGCATTTGAAGGTAGAAACCTATTATTAGCCTCTTTTTAATAAAAGAAGCACTCTGCAGAACGTTTAATTTAGCAGTCAGCTCCTACAAGTTGCCCATTTTCCCCCGTGTGCATTTAAAATTAAAAATGACATTTTCTGTGTGGTAGCCAGTATCCTTGTTAGCTCTTAGTCATTGTCATGCAGCTTTATGTTAATTTGACTGAAACTGCCAGATGTAGGAATGATTCTAAGCATGTTTGCCCCCAAACTGTGTGAGGCCAGTTTGTGAACATCTAATAAAGGGTGGGTTTTTGTAAAGGGCATTCAGGGTTGGAGCTGTTCTTCAATTGTGAGCACAAATGGTAAGCAACAGAAAAATGGCTGTGATTTGAAATGTGAGGAATTTTACATTTATATTGGACTTCAGGTGCCTAATTGCAAAGAGAAAAAAAAGCAAATGGATAGTTTGCAAGTTATCCCATTATTGCTTGCTTATTTACCTTATTTATCTTTTTAAAATGTTATTGTTCCCTTTTGGTTTTATACCACAATGATTTCCTATTTTTTCTTGCTCCCTTCCTTCCGAGCTATTCCCTACCCCACCCCGATTTTTCTTTATAGTCAAGTATAGTCAACTTTATAGTCAAGATTTTATAGTCAAGTCAGTAAGACTTGATCAAATATCTACTTTATGCCAGGCACTGTATTAAATGCTGGGAATAGAAAGAAAGCCAAAAACTAGTCCTTACTCCCAAGGAGCTCATGGTGTCCAAACAGAATAATACATTATTAAATTAAAAGTTGGGCCATGGTGTATCATTTGAGAGCTATATCACTAAAAGGTAGAATATTTTGAAGGAAAATAAGGTGTAAGAAGACTAGAAAGCTTTGGAAAGAGCTTCTATTTGATCCTGAAGATAATAGGGAACCTCTGGAGTTTATTGAAGGGGTGAAAGGTAACATGGATGTTGTTTGTAAGCAAATCCCTCCTTTCCTCCAACTCAAATATTTAAACAAAGGTAATGGACAGAGCCAGGTGACTTAGTAAATTAAGTGCAGGGCTTGAAATCAGAAACCTTCATCTTCAGAGTTCTAATTAAGTCTCCAACTATAGTAGCAGGGCAAATCACTTAACCTGTTTCTCATCTACAAAATGATTTGCAGAAGGAAATAGCAAACTACACCAGTATTTCTACTAAGAAAACCCCAAATGTAGTTACAAAAGTAGGAAGCAACTCAAAAACAAGTTTAATAATCTGACAGAGGGAATCACTTTTTCTGACTGGATTTGTTACCTTTCACATCTACAGTCTCCATCTCTCTAGACTGAAAAGAGCAACATATGATTATCAGTTCTACAGACCTGAATTACCTTCTTTTTTGATGTCCTTTATTTAGGCATATTATTTTCTTTTTTTCTTCAATCTGCATCATATCATACAAACTTTCCCATGTTTCTCTGCATTCCTCATGTTTGTCATTTCTTATACTATAGTATTATATCCATTATAGTTCATATGCTAAAATTTGTTCAGCCAACCCAATTGATAGATACTTATTTAGCTCCTTCCATTTTTGTTTTGGCTGAATTCTTATTTTTAGTAGCTGCAGTTTCATAAATAAATATATTAATAACAAACACTTTCAGGATTACAATAGAATTCAAAGGCCCCTATTTGAACCATTGGTAAGAACTTTTTGTACATTTAGAAATTCAGTTTGATAGGACAAAAGATATGCTAGTAATCTCTTAATCTTAGAAGTTAGTTCACTTCTGGCCTAGTCATAGGCCAGTTTCAGAGCAGAATTTTAGGATTCCACCTTTTAGTGTCTTTGTTGGTAAGCATATGTGAAGTTTGCACCTTGGAGTCTAGACTCTGCAGTGTGATATCTTAGTACTTAAATGCTTATTCAGTAAATTTGAATTGAGAGAGAAAAAGAGGACATATTCTCCTTGTATTATGGCTAATTTTAGAACAAAAGCACATTAATATTTTCCTTTAGAAGAGGATAACAAATATTTCATTTCCTTAGACCACCATCTTTGGGATGGAAGATATAGTTTCATATTAGTGTTAAAAATAAAAGAATCCATTCTGAGTTATCAAATTAATTTCTTCTGAGTTCATAGAATTGGAAAAAAGTCAAATTACAGTTTATCAATCAAAATGATTACTGAATTTCTCTCATTTTAAGAAGTGATATAAAGGTTATTTTTCATATAAAAATTAAGGAAGCCAATTTAAAAAAAATATTAGAACCGTTGCCATACATTTTCAAAATGGTTTATGGTTTATAAAGCATTTTATATTAATTATCTTGTTTGATCCTCCCCAAAGTCCTCTGAGGTGAGCATCTAGGGAATATATTCTTATCCCAGTTCTACAGATGAAGAAACTATTCCTCTAAGAAAGTGTGACTCATTCAGGCTGACATGGCTACTGAGTGGCAGAGTTAAGACCAGAAGCCAGCTTTTCTGACTCTTAATATTGTGCTCTCCCCCACTGTACAAAACACTCTTTGAAGTAATCAAGTAGAGTGAGTCAACTTGATGACATTTAGGAGAAGGCCTACCTCCAAAAATATATTTTCCAGCAATTTTTCTAGTTGTGAGAGACCAGATTTATATTAGATAATGGCAAAAGGAACTTCAAAACCAAACTCATTATTTCAGAGAGTGTGAGAACATCATACAGAATCAACATAAAGATCAGATGATAGGAAAGTTAATGAAAGGACCAGAGAGAGTCTCCATGCTGGACATTAGAATGGGATGATTGGAAGTGAGCCACATGTTGAATGGTGAGCTTTGCTGTGAAATCACAAAATGACAGGATGCCTGGAAGGATTAAATCGGTCGAATTCAGTTCCAGTTCAGTTCATACTTGACACAAGTATTTTAATCCATTAACAAATTTTTATTGAATTTATGTTACAGGCAAGGCAGTATTATGGAAGGAGGCAAAACATTTCAAGTCAGCAGGGCTGGCTTCTTGGAGTTCACAGACAGTGGAAGAGATAGACATCAGCAATACAAGGATGTCACAAAGCAAGAAGTGATCATTTGATAAGTGGGAATAGACATAACTGCTATGAATCCAGAACTTAATGAATTTGATAGGTGTGAATTGAATATAGGTACAAAGATAATTGTTCAAAAAGAGGAACTTCAACCATGACTTATTAGTTTAGGGGAGATGCCAATTTCTTAACGATTAAGATATATTGACATTTATTATGGGGAGGTACTAGCAATTGCTGAGTGTTTCATGGAGAACTATCAGTCTGTACTTGGCTCATTCAGGTTTTGTTTTCTGAACTTGAGTTATCTGTAGTATAATTTTCTATGTATATTTGTAGCATCATAGATTTAGAGCTATAAGGAATTTAGAGTTACTCAATTAGGAAAAAGGCATTTGTTAAGTGCCTACTATGTGCCATGTATCACCCTAAGCAATAGGAATAGAAAGGCAAAAAATAGTATCATTTAGTCCAATAAGTGAGTTTTCCAACATCATATAGCTAGTGGTAAATGGTAGGACTGAGATTCTAACTCCAAAGTCCTATGCAACCTGGTGAGTGAATGGAGACTCAAGAGTGGGAAGGGAATTAATAGTTACTTAGCCCAATCATAGCTGATCAGAATCCTTGACTGTAAAATAACAACCTCATTGCTTAGCATTTAAAGTTTTTCACAGTCTGACTTCTTTCTCCTCACTTGACATCCTTTCTTTCATTTTCATGATCTTGTTGATTCCTTTAACAGCCCTATAAAGAGTGTAGGTAGGGGGGTATTGTCTTGAGTTCATAATAGAGACCTGAAGAAAAATTAAATGAATTGCCTATGGGCAAATAGTAAGCAAGTGATAGAGCTGGAACTGAAACCCATAATATCACATCTGGAAGGATCCTGGGAATCCATCCCTTTCATTGTAAAGATGAAAATGAATTGCTCAATGTTAGCTCCCTAGCAAAAAACAGACTTAACAAGTATAAGTAAATAGCTAAAGGGCACAGTGAGTAGAACTCTGAATTTGATTGGGAAGACCTGAGTTCAAATTCAGCCTTATATATTTTCTATGTGTGAATGGAAAAGAAAATGGCAAAACACTCTAGTATCTTTGCCAAGAAAACCCCATGGACAGCATTGAGGTGCTAGTATCCATAGGATCACAAAGAATTTAGTAAGACTGAACAACAAGAATCTGTGTAATAATAAAGAATGAAGATAAAATTTGATAATATATGTAAAGTGATTATCACAATATCTGACATATAGTAGTTTAATTAATTCTTGTTGAGAGATGGAGAGAGAGGGAAGAGGGGAGATAGAGAAAGAGACAGAATGGGGTTTCTGACCCAGATAGTCTCAATAAAAATCCAATTCAGATTTTTCCATTGAATAATGTGCATTTGATCTTCTTTTATCTCATGTATGTATTCCTTTTCTTTTCATCTCTCAAACTCCATAGTTTACTTAGGTCTCTTAGTCTTCCTCTTCCTCATGTCTCTTAGTATCATTGCCTAAACATCAGCAATAGAGTCCAGACCTTTCCCTCCCAATTTGTGCATGGCTTTTGGGGTTTCCTGTTACTTCAGGCATCTCTGAGAACTGTCAGTTTGTTGTCTCATGGCAGTTTCTTATGTACTTCAGGAAACAAACATCAGATCACTGGTTTAGAGTCGCAAGGGGATATTTGAGATGACCTACTCAGATCTCCTCAATTTTCAATTTAGGACACCAGGTCCCAGAGGACCAAAGTGAAATTGCCCAATATCACACAGGCTATAAGTAACACATTTATATCAAAGTCACATGATTTCATTGGAAAATAAAAAAATAAAACAGAATTGATGCTTTTGTTCATACCATTTCCCTGGCCTAAAATATCCACTCATTTCTTTATTGGTCTCTACATCTCAGCCAGTTTTCAAGGTCCATTTAATGCCTTCCTATTCCATTAAGTCTTCTCCAATAACTCCAGTTTGGAATGACTTTGTTATCCTCAGAACTAGTAATACTAATTGTCTATACTGCTTATTTGATTAATATATCTCATGTAATATATATTTTAAATTCTTACATTGTAGTTTATTTATGAATTTATGACTTCCAAATAGAACTGATTTTTAGTTCTTGCTTATAATAACTGACATTTATGTTGCACATTAAAAGTTCACAAAGTGATTTGTATAAACTATCCAGTTTGAGTCTGGCAGTGACCCTGAGATTATCACCCTCATTTTATAGATGAGAGAACAGATTAAAGATATCACAAATGGAACCAAGTCAACCTGACTTTAATAGTCTACATCCTGTGCCATTTTGACTTCCTTTATCTTATCCTTTCTCTAGATGAGTGTGGGTCCCTTCTATGTGCTGAAGTGTGGTATTGATGAGACATTTGAACTTTATCTTATTATAATTATCTGATTTTAGATGGTGGCTTTTTTTCCCTTCCCAACATTCAAGCCAATCCTGATACTATACCTCAGATGGGCCTGAAATTCTGAGTTATTGTTGGATCATTGGGAACAGTGTTGATTTCCTTTGGCAGGACTGAAGCCTAATGGAAAGATTCAGACACCTCAGGAATTTGCATGTTTGGGATAGGCGTATTCCTTGGATTGGAGACTTGGTATTCCTGGCAGCTGCTTTATTAGTCCTCCAGCAGGTGCCATTGGAAGGCATTGCTAATAGAAGTCCTAAAATAATTTCAGTGTACCAATCTTTTTGAAAAATGTATTGAAAAACCTCAAAGGAAGAGAAATGAAACAGCCTGAAATATATATAGCAATTTTTAGAGTTTTTATATTTGATGGAAATTTCTTTATTGAAAGATGGCAAGTTAAATTAAAATTTAATGAATAATGGGATGACTGGTAGAAACAATGATAATGATAATGAAAATACAAAAGGCTATTTGTGTTATTTTCCTATCTTTTTCATATATGTAGTAAGTCTTTAAGTTTTGAGAGCTTACCTGTGAAGGGTAAGCAGGATGGTGAAGATCCTCAAGTTTATTCCATATAAAAGTCATTAGAAAAAAGGGAGAACTTTCTATCTGAACAAGAGAAGGCTTAGTGTCTTCAACTATTTGAAAGTCTGTTATTCTGGAGGAAGGTTTAGATTCTTTTCCTAAAAGACAGAACTAATAGAAATGAAGTTGATGGTGACAAAATATACATTTAGGCTTTATTAAAACTTTCCAAAAGTGAAGTAGTGGGTTCCTCCTTAGTAGGGGGATTTTTTTTCTTCCAAATAAGGATTGCATTAGATGGTCTCCGAAGTCTCTTCCAACTTGGAAAATCTGGTACTTTGCCATTTTATAATACATGTTTCTGGCCCATCTAGAACAGAACAGATTTTTAGTCTTATTGACATTGCGGAAAATTTCAAATTGGTTTTTCTTTCAAATGACTGACATGAATGAAATCTACAAATCTGGACCTCAAAGTTTCCCTAAGCAGACTATTCTTTAAAGCGTCAATAGGAAGAGGATGTGGGCACAACCATATTTGTCTGTTTATAGCTGCATGGTAGGGTCCCTAGAGTGTCCTGATGCACCGGAGGCTGGCTTAATGTTGCTGATGTTTTCCTTGTATTAATTGCTTCAATGGAGGAGAAATTAGGGCTTGGGATTCTCTGCCTTTTTTTTAAAAAAAAGGCTTTTTAGGTGTTTCTCTAAAACTGTGGGACTGATCTTGAAAACCACATATGGCAAGTAAACTCATTACTTCACGTAATGTAGAAATACATTGAACAATAACAAATTTTAAGCATATATGAATAGAAAGACAGATATTGAATGGGAAAGCTAATAACAGACATTTAGCAATATAGAAAAAACAAAACAGAAAATACATTTCATCCAACTCTACTAAACTAGGTTCTCTTCTGTATAAATTTGCTTTAACCTTGTTCTTTGTGAATATGGAACACTGGTATCTAATTTTAACTTGAAATGTTTTTTAATGCAGGTTGAAGCATATTACTTGCATTGCATATGCAACCACATTTAATTGAGCATAATTAACAGGATGTATTTAAAGCATCTCAGTGTGCCCCAAAGGGCATACTGAGCTCCAAGTCATGCACGTAGTAGGCACCCAGTAAAATTTGTCAGATAAGAAATACTTGTCCAATAGAGAGGCTGAACATAGTACTAACTCAGCAAGAAGGAGATCCAGGAATCTGCAGTGCAAACAAAGCGATAAGTTGGATTATGATTGTGAGTAGTTGTATTATTCTCATTAGAGCTCATCAGTTCAGTTTAGGTAGAATACAGTGGAGCTATTAGCTAATAGAATAATTTAGTAATGAGCCTGAAAATACAATTTCTGCACAGTGAGGAAGCAAAAACTCTTTTGCTGTTCATTGTTTGGAATTTCTGAGTCAGATCTCTTCATCATCAGCTCAGCTGGATGACCTCTTGACTGGAGACCTCCTGGATGTGAATTAAAAGATTGTCTCTACCCTTACCTCTTTAGCCATCCATGCCTCTTTTGGCCTGTAGTGAAGGAACTCATCATGTGTGCCATGCTCAGGAAGGTTTTATTGAAAGACTACATGTCAAATTTAGTTATATAATATTTTCCTTGGGGACAGCTGAAATAAGTGTAGGGCAAAAGTTAAAACACAATGTATTAGCCATTTTGTCCTCTTTATCCTCCCCCCCCCCAAATAATTTTGTATTGATAATCCCATGGAGTAAAGAAACCAAGGATTTAGTATCTGATCTGGGACTGGGGTTTACATCTCAGTACTTCTATGATCTCAGAGAAATGATTTCACCCTTATGGACCTCAATTTTTTTCATTTGTAAAACGAAAGTGCTTCCCTTGTTTGTCTCTAACATCTTTTTTAGCTCCCTTCCTTTGAAATCTTTTCTGTTAAAATAAAATTTTTATTGATATCTTTTGTCTTAACATTTTCTAAATCTCTCTCTCTCTCTCTTTCCCTTTCTTTTTCCAAAGAGTCATCCCACATAACAAAGGATTTTTTTTAAACAAAGGGTAAAAAAACAACAACAGGGAAGGGGAGACAGCAAAATAAAAATAAATCTGCCAAAAATCTTTCCCCAAATTCTGTGTACTATACTCATAGACCTTCTCTTTGCCCTTTATGTCCAATCTCTGCAAAGGAGTGGAGGATCATATTTTTTCTGAAACTTTTCCAAAATGAAACAAAAGGCCAACTTGAAGAATCAGAAATAGGTAAATCTCCATGGTAGAGTGGAATTACTAGGGGTGGGGGAATGACTCTGGCTGGCTGCCAGCCCCAGCTCTGTCCTGCTTGCTGCTCAGAGGAATAATGCTTCATGGGTGCCTCAGGTCTTTTTGTTGTTAATAGCATTGACCCTTAGTGCCACCCTTTTGTTCTTCTCATGGCTCTCCATATGAGTCTAGCATAGCTCCTGAAGCTAGAAAGCTGATCCTCAAAAGGGAGAAGCTAGGACAAACAACATGGCATGTGCTGTATATTCCCTGAGGATTTTCTGTGCTTTCTCTCACCTTCAGCATTGATGTTCTTTAGGTCCATTAGTTTTGAGAATGGGGCACGTTGTGATTTAGTTATATAAACTTGCCCGTGGCTTGAACCATTATCAATTCAGCGATTCCTCAGAATTCCTTCTTTGACAGTACCTGTCATCATGTCTGGTTAGAGTGAGCTAATTTTATGTTCAATATCGGCAGCTAAGCCCAGGATGCTTTTGGTGGAACTTTTTCAGAGTTGGATTGAGTGCCCACAAAGTGGATCCTCTGGCAGGAAATATGGAACCTCTTACCTAGACTCCTAATTTCCTTGGGCAACAGTGTTTGAGAGACAGCTGGACTTAGTTGTCACAGAGGATGGAGAGCTGGCTTAGAAATCAGGAAAATCTGCTCTCTCACATACACTGGTTGTGTGACACTGGGAAAGTCCCATCATCTGCAGGCAGCCCTTTCAAAGTGTAAGTAGTAGAGAAGGTTCCAATACTCATTAGTAGAAGGAAGTCCCTCAGCACGGTTACCCATAGCAACAAAATCATATGTTCAGGCCATTAACCCTATTCCTGTCATGTTTTTAATGTAAAAATTCAGGCAAACAGAGCTACTAGAAATTTCTTTTGTATTCCCTGTGGCTTTCTGTTTCAGGAAAGCTTTCCTACCACATCTCTTTAGAATCCAACCACACTTTGAAACTCTTCTTCCCTTTGCCCAGCCTTTAAATGTCAGTTCAAATGTCACCATCTCCTGGAAGCCTTCCCTGACACCTCAGACAATAATTAACTTTTCTCATTTGGGTGGAAAATAACTTAATAACATTGTCATTACATTTCATGTCCATGTATCATGTTTCACTTTGTAATACCCTTGTCTCAGTGTCTCCTTATTAGAACGAAGGCTCTATGAAAATAAGAACCTCATCTTTTCTAAACTTTGTGTCCTTACTAATGTTTATGTGGGTTCTGAGCACACAGTAGGTGATTAATACATACTTATTTATTTGAACTGAAGTTAATGACACACTTGTGATAACATCTATCATAATTAAATTAAAATTAAATAGTTTTTAACCTTTGAAAAAAGAGACAGGTTGATGTTTGTGCCCTACATTAAGGTAATATATTTTTGAATTATGTCAAAATGGAACTCATTCTACATACCCCTCTGGTTGCTTTTGTCTTCCCCTCTGAGATTACCTTCCATCTTTCCTTCTATTCTGTATATATCTATGCATGTACCTAATTCTTTTCATGTCTTCCTTACTCTTTAGAATATGAGTTCTTTGAGGAGCAAGCAAGGACTATTAGTACAGTGACTAGAATGTAATAAGCTTTTAATAAATGCATGTTGACTGACCCATTCACTGTGTTTTGGAAAATAAAATGCTAGAAAATCTTATCACTGGTAAAATAATTTTAGCTGGATGTTAGAGGAGTAAGGCTTTTGGAACCATGTCAATTCCAGGGAAAAAAGCATTGCATAATTTAAAAAAATGAAAATGAAGTTTAATCAAGTGTACTGCCTTCCTTATTGAAATTAGTTTTTCCAATAAAATCTATCTATCTTCTTCAGTAGCTCAAGGTGCTGATTGCTGCAGAGTAACATGTTTACCAGTGGACCTTTGGATTTTAGAATTTTTTAGATAGGCTTCTTCTAGAGCTTCCTTTCATGGAAAAAAAAAACTATCTCTGGGAACATAGTGCAGAATGTTATAGTCTTATTGGATTGAAAAATCAAAGATATTAGAAAACATCTTCTGTTGGTAATGTTTTGTTTGGATGGATCTTTTCATATTTTTTTCTCAATTCTGGAATATGTTAAAAGTCAAACAAGCTGATACAATTTAATAATTTCTAAATAGAACAGTTATGTTATAGGTTATTCTGCAAAGGCTTTGGAGGCTCTCTGTCCAGAAGAGCACTTTAGATAGTACCTTCTGTAATGGAATATATGTGTATAGTTGTTTTGTACCCAGAATAACCACTTTTTATTTTCCTAGGTGATAATAATTATTTATGGGAGGTTCTAGTTTTCTAAATACTGATTTATTGTGTGGTTTTGCAGTTTGGAACTGTTTATGTACAATTTAAGACATAAATCGTACTAAGTACATATAGTTAGTATAATTGATGAAAATCTACAATTCATACTGTCTAAACTACAAACAATATTTTATAAAGATTAATTTAAAGAATTTACAAATATAAACCCCTCTAAGAGTGTAAATCTAAGTCAGGGCTTCTTAACCTGACTTCCATAAGTTAGTTTTTGAAATATTTTGATAATTATATTTTCACTTATTTGCAGAAATATGTTAATTTAGTTGTAAGAAAGTAAACAAAATATTTAAATCAGTTTTGCAAAGTTATTCTCTATTTATCAGTATGAGAGCTTAGGCAATGTTTGTAGTCTTCATGCAATATTACATACATTGATATAGTTAGTATTTAAAAATGGTGGGGAGGCCCCTGCTTGGAATCCCTGGGTATGTTGGTTTCTATTTGAAATGTTATGAGCAGCAGCTGTGCTCAATGCATCTAAGAAATGTGGGCAGGTCAGCAAATTTAGCCAGAGGCTGATGTGTGATTGTGTAAGGGATATGTGACAAGGTCTCATTAGCCCCAGGAGTTCAGCCTTTGTCCAAGCAAATGTGCCATCTGCCTATATATATAGCCTGGGAGCTGCCAGACTTCATCTCAAAGGCGTTCATTGGATGAATGAGGTTCTCTACCTCCTGAGAATGCTCATTTCTCAAACAGATAAAACAGTGATTTACATCAATGAAGGATGGAATGGAGGGGTTGGGCCTATAAATCAGGAGCAAAATGTTTTTCATTAAAAAATTTTTAATGTAATAATAACAACACCCCACATTTATATAGAATTTCATGTTTTAACACATTGCTATTTTAAACCTTACTAATTTAGAATCTGTAGTCAGATGCAGTATATGTGATTCTTAGTGAATGAGAAGATAAATTTTCCTGTGAATTTTTAGGATCTTACTCAACAAACAGTAATGGGATTTTGATCCAAAACTAGTATCATTTTCAAACCCAGGATTTAAGAAATTAAGGATCCCCTCAACTTAGGGAAAAAGTTAACTTTTTTTTTTTTTTAATTATGGACTTCTTTGGCAGTTTGATGCAGCCTATAGACCACTTCTCAAAAGAATGTTTTAAAATACATATAATGAAATATAAGTAACATGGAGGAAACTAAACTATATTGCAATACAAGTTTTATTTTAATTTTGAAATTTTTAAAAAATCTATTCTTGGAGGTCAGGTTAAGAACACCTGACTCAGATTAGTATTCTTAAAGGAATCTAATAGTTTATTCTTCAATGTTTATATGACATTGTTCTAGATTTATGAATTGTAGATTTTCTTTAATTCAACTAATTGTATGAACTGAGAACCATTCATGTCTTAAATTATATGCCATATCTGAAAATTGTAATGGATTTTATTTTTTAAAAAATATTTATTTATGTTACTTTGGGTACCTAGGTTAAGAAATTTATTGAACTATTTGGTTGAGACACACCAGATGCCTTACAAGTATAACCCAAGCAAATCCTTTCTTGGAGAACTTTTCCCTCCCTCCCTCCCTTCCTTCCTTCCTTCCTTCCTTCTTTCCTTCCTTCCTTCCTTCCTTCCTTCCTTCCTTCCTTCCTTCCTTCCTTCCTTCCTTCCTTCCTTCCTTCCTTCCTTCCTTCTCTTTCTCTTTCTTTCCTTTCTCTATATAACTTTATTCTCTCTTTCTGTCTCTCTTTCTCTCCCCATTTTTTTCATTCATGCATTAATTGATCCTTAAGAGAAAGGAGGGGCATATCCTTGAACTTAGATAATACAGAAGTGGCACTGAGCCCTGTCTTGGGCCAGAGTTTTGTTACTTGTCCCTACTGTGTTTTTTTAAACATCATTTTAGTGATTCAGTAGATTGTTTTGGTGCTGTTTTCTTTATTTTGCATCTTGTCACATGATGTATACCTCTCTGCATCTTCAACATTAATATTCTATAATAATATTTCATTTCAAATGTAGTCTATAATTTGTTTATCCATTTTTGAGTTGTTGGGCAAACACTGTTTCTTTTTGTTTCTAGTCTTACTAGTTATGCTTTTACACACATTTTTGCAAATATAAGTCTTTTTTTGCTGTCAAAAACCCCTTTGGGACATAGTCCTCATAGTGGAATCTCTGAGTCAAAGGATATGAGCAATTTACTAAAAAGATGAATTTTTAAAAGTTTCACAATATCATTCAGACTTTTTAGAAACTGTGACTGGCTTCTCTTTCACCCCATCTGATGTTTTAGATTTTTATTTATTATGCACTCATTATTGCTTATGCCACAGTGACTTCTTTGGTGTTTAAAAATCCAGGTCATGAGACTCCTGCTAGCAATTCAATTCAACAGTTGCTTTGTAGGACATTGGGCAGTAACTTACCTAGAGCTACACAGTCCGGATAGGTCAGAGATGGTCTTTGAACTCCCATCTTGAAGAGGTTCAAAGAGGTTTCCTTTGGCTTCTTCATGCATTCCTCACTCTGCAGGAATGAGGAAACTGAAGCTCATGGAGATTGTGACTCATTTGTGCAATTCAAGATGGCTTATTGTAAATGGCTGGAAATGTTTCTCTGTCTTTAGACTAAACTGATCTAGCCACTTAGTGTAACACTTGAACAGATCACTTAATTTCTCTCTTCTTTGTCTCCAGCATAAAGGACTTGACTTTGATGATTTCTAAAGTCCTTTCCATTTCTGATAAAATGTTGTGATTTTATTCTTTGATGGAAGAGGTCTCTGGGAAAGGGGCTATATTTTCTCCATAGAGACAACAACATATGGATGTATGATTAAACTCATTTAAGGAGACCATTCATCTTTCCAGATAATATTTTTTAAATACTAGATAAAATTTAAAAAACAAATAATATTCGATAATTGCAATAATCTAAAGGCCTTTCCATAATGTCTTACTCCCCCAAATAGCATTTATCCATTAACATATTTCCATACACATATGGTGTAACTCAATGAATTGAGAGATAGCCTTGGTCTGGAAGAACTAGGTTGAGGTCTAATTTCAGAAACATAATGGCCATATGACCTTAGTTAAATCCCTTAACTCTCTGAGTCTATAAATTATAGAGAAAGTGTTTGCCTGCATTGGCAGATTCCCCTCTTCTAGTAGTTCCATGTTTCAGTGAAATCATTTTCAGTGAAATCAGGTTCCCATTTCCATCCCCATCTATTTCTCTATTCTCATTCCTAAGCTTACGTCAATATATTTAAAACTACAAAGGGTTTTGTAGCTGAGTTATTTTGGGTGATACTAACCTAGTCTAACATTTGTTCTAAAAAAAAATCTGGTCCCTCATAGGTGCTCTCTAAGGCATTATTTACTTTCTAGTCAATAATAACAATGTTTGCAGCTTATTTTATTTGGAAACCACCTAACAAAAGAATAGCAATGTTTGGACAGAGTTTGATTTCAGGAGATTCTAATGGATATTGTAGAATAGTTTGCATAACTGAGTTTTTCTTTCTTTCTTTCTTTAACAACCAATGGAATTATTTGATTTGCCCTCCTTTCCATAAAGATCCACCCCCCCCAACATCTTGTAATCACAGAACTTCTGTGTTGAAGAGATTTCAGAATCCATCTAGTTAAATCTATACCTGAACAAAGTGCCTTTCACACCATGCCCAAGAAGTGTTCATCCAGCTTCTGCCTGAAAAGTATTCTGGAAGGAGATCAGAGAATCCATCCTCTCCTGATGCAAGCCTTGGTACTTTGGGATGCTCTAATTTTTAGGAAGCTTGCCTCTACAACTTCTATCTATTGTTCCTGGTTCAGCCAGCTGAGAACAAGCTGAGCAAAGCTAATCCTTCTAGATTTTTGCCTTTCAAAGACAGCTATGTAACTCATTTTTTTTTTTTTTTAAATTTCCCTAGGCTACTCTTCCCTAGTTCCTTCAGTTACATATACTAATACCTTCAGAGGATGCTAGGATTGTAGTACGGGTACTGGGAGACTGGAAGACCCGAGTTCAAATTCTGCTTCAGATAATTAGCTTTGGTCATTTAACCTTTGCCCTAAGTGTTCTCATCTGTAAAATGAAGATAATCATAGTACTTGCCTACCAGGGCTGTTGTGAGGATCAAATGAGATAATAATGACAGAACTTTACAAGTTTAAAACACTATACAAATGCTAACTTACTAGTCATTAGCCACTATTCAATAGACAATCTTTCCTTTTCATCAGTAGTAGATTGTCCTGTGGCATGGACTACTTCAAATCCTTTTTATTCTCTCTTAGTTGCTCTCCAGCTTCCATTCTACATGTGGTCTGATGGTGGTAGAGTGAAAAATATTGTGGCTCCCAGGAAAGTATCAATTGTTTTGGGGCTACTATCTCTCTTTGTCTAGGTTTATACTATGTCTACTCTATCATTTTGAACCATTGAAATCTGCTAAAATCAGGTCTCTTCCACTGGGTAAGTTAGATTAGATGCTGATTGTTTTGGTTTGAGGTGTGTGTGTGTGTGTGTGTGTGTGTGTGTGTGTGTGTGTGTGTATGAAATTCCTATAAGCACTGGCACTCCAAAAATAGCTACCAATTTTTTTCTTGAATATATTTATTCAAAAATATATTTTTGTTTGTTTTCCTTCTTTAAATCCACATAGACCAAGCCAATTATTTGCAGTAATGAATGTTCTATGCTTGTCAGAGATGTGACTGACTGTTAGAGACAGAAAAAGACTTTAGAAATCCATGAGTCCAACCAGTCTCTTTGTTTTTACATAGGGAAACTGAGGCCTAGAGAGAGCCACATATTCAGAATGGGAGGAGATAGCCAGTTAGTGACAGACATGGGAATTAGAAATCTGGTGCACAGTCTAGTGGAAAGAATATTAGATTTGGTTCAGAAACTTCAGCTCTATCACTTACTGTCCCCTTGACCTTGTATAAAGTCATTTAACCTATTTAAGCCTCAGTAAAATGAGAGGTTTTCTAATTTGCTGCATTTCTAATGCAGTAAATATTGTTAGAAATAACCCACATTAACAAAAGATCTTAGGGGGAAGTCCTCAGTAATATCTAAGAGCATAAAGGGGTTCTCAGTCCCAAATCTTTGAGAACCAGTATTTCAGAGAAAACTCTTTATAAGTTTTGAACCATTAAATAAATAAGATGGCATTATTAGCAGAAAATGTTTGATGTTTGAGCTCTTTTTTATGCGATGAGGGAAAAGGAAACATTTATTAAATGCCAACTATGTACCAAGTACTGTCCAAATATTCTCATTTGATCTTTGCAATAACTCTTGAAAGTAGATCAGATGATTATCCCCATTTTACAGATGAAAAAACAGAGGATAAGCCAAGGTTAAGTGGTATTCCCACTGTTATACAGGTAGCAAGTATTTTAATGCAGGTCTTCTTGACTTCAGTCCCATCATTCTACCCAATGAGATATTTAGTTTTTTGTTCCTGAGGCTTGCTTAATTGGACTTGAAGTCAGCATGGGGCAGTGGAATGAGAGATGGATTTGGTTTGGATTCCAAGGCCTGAGTTTGAATACCAGCTTTGCTAATTTACTATCTGTGTGATGTTGAGTAAGCCTCTTAAACTTTTGGGACTTCTGTTTCTTACTACTGTAAAATGAGATGGGAGTGGAAGGGGGAGGGGAGGTGGGAGTGGGAGGTAGAGAGATTAGATTGGATAACCTCTGGAGTCCCTTCCAACTCCAATCTCTGTGTGTGTCAGTTGGAGAAACTAGTGAAGGAATTAGGGGATGTCAATCCTTAGATCCCTATTTTATTGCAAGAGTTAATATTGGATTATAATCTGTTATTATTTGCAGGTGAAAATATATAAAAAAAAAGTCTGTCTTTGTTATAAAATAAAGTCTTTCCTGCTCTGTTCCTCATCAGGTTTAATATTAAAGGAAAAAATTTGGTTGTAGTTCCTATAATCAGGTTAGGAAAGATAATGAAAGGTTTGGTTTTAATTTTTTTTATGCTGTGATTTTAGTGAATATTAACTTGTATGTGGGCTGCAGTTGTTCACAAGTCTCTGAAATAAATGAACTTTAAATCTTTAATAATGATAAGAATATACAACATAAATACAATTTAATTATTTAAACATGGGAAATGCTTTCTCCCCTAATCTTTAAGCTTGTATAGATTTAGTCTCCCAATGTTGACAATTTCCTCCTTTCTTGCCTCCCCCAGCCATATGTAATCTTTGAAGGAAGCTATTCTAAGATAATTCCTCTCCCTTTCTTTGAGAGGGCATTGCTTTAGAGAGGGGAAAAAAGGGGAGTTTTTTTTTTTTTTTTTTTTTTAAGGTGGATTACATGGTTGTTAAAAATTCTCAGCTAATTCCAGAGCTGAATTGAGGCATGAGTTTGCATTGCAGCAGGGGGAAAACCTTTGTATTTAAGCAAGTATGGCTTAAGTAAAATGCCTGCAATGAGTTAAAAAGGATTTAACATTTTAAGGCCTCATCTTAACCATCTCCCATGGGAATTTTTGGAGAAGATAGAGACTGTTGTCCAGCTGTTAGTATCCGAACTTGTGAGCCCACATAATAAAGTTATTCAACTAGAGAAGATTACACCATTTTGCTTTTCTTTCTCAGCTTTATCTGATTTTTGTTTGTTTGTTTTGTTTTTAGTTTCTTGGGTTTTTTATGTCAGTTTCACAGGAAAAAAATAATTAGTAATTAATCCAGGTAAACTGTGATTTAGGTTTTCTAAAGCTAGGTATCAAAATGAAATGGATTAGGAAAAAAATACTGAGAAAAGTGCACTATGGTATGGAGCTGGATAAATGTCAATTTATCATCACTCAATCGCTTATTAAGTTCCTTTCATGTACCAGACTCTGTAGATACAAGTATAAAGAATGAAACAACCTCTGCTTACAAGGGACTTCCATTCTAATGGGGAAGACAAGTTCAATTCTATTTAATAAGCATTTTTTAAGTATTCTTACAATGTGCCTAGCACTGTGCTAGAGATAAAAAGATAAAAAAGAAACTATTCCTTGACTTCAAGGAATTTACTTTCTGTCAGGGAAAAACAACATACTAACAAATAAGTAAAATGCAGATAATAGGGGGAGGAGAGAGCATTAATTGTGGGGAGGGAGGTTCAGGTTTAAGCAGAGGGTCCCTGAGGTCAGGCTTAAACCAAGTCTTGAAGGAAGTGAAGACATGGAGATGAAGAACTTTCATTTTCTGTGAGGGAGATTTCTTGCAATGGTTTATGGATTGGAAATGGAAGGTCACATGCTAATGCTAATATGCTCCTTTGGTTGGAACATAGGGTTCATGAATAGGAATAATGTGCAGTAAGCTAGGTAGTATATTGTGAGGGTTTTAAATGCCAAGTAGAAATGTTTAACTTCATTATTCTAGGGGCATTATAGATCCCCTGGAACTTCTTGAGCAAGGACCTGATTTGGTCAGCTTTGATATCTTGTCTTTTGTTGACCCACTTTACTCTATTTACATAGCTTCAGAAGGGAGAGAAACCTTTTTCGTGTTGGCATTGCTCTGCTATTCCATATAGCTACATTTCCAATTATTCATTCCATATGATCCATAAGAATTACATCAGATTACATTATAAACTGGTATTTTCAGGGCATTAGAGCAACTTCTTTTTGAAGGGATCCTTTTTTAGGGAATCTTTTAAGAAAAGAAGATTATTCATATTCTATTAAAGTAATGGTAGTGGGAGTTCCTTCCATCTTTGTACTTCAGCCTATCTGTAACTTTAGACATAGCATTGTAGATTCATAGATTTCAAGCTGGAAGTAAATGAATGGAAGTAATGTTCCGTGATTTGAATTCTGTTTATCAGCCTTCAAAACCAGAATATCTACTCTTCCTTGTTTAGGGCTCATCAAAGTGAGGTTCACTTGAACCGTTAGAATGATGTATGTATCATGGAAAAAGAAATCATAAAAAGACACAAGCTAGGGAGTAATTATTCTTTTAATTGTTTCAGTTATAAAACAAATATAACAGGAATGTACTGAATGGCATCTAAAAGCAAAATTAAAAGATGGATAATTCACTAAATCTGATTGGTTTTCAGTCTGTAGAAAGGGGAAAGATGCACTCAGGGGAAATATCACTGATTTGTTGTCTTTCTAAAGCAACAGATTCTTCTAAACCATATTGGAAAGCCATATTGGAAAAAAAGAAAAAAAAATTTGTATAGGGTGTAAATTGCTTTGCATTTGAATTAAAAGAAAAAAATGCTCTTGTTGGATTTGTTGGATTGTTTACTATTATCTGTTGTTTAGTTCTTTGTAAGACAAACTCATAATTGGCCCCCCAAACAATATATACAGATTAATTGATGTTCTTATCTTGTGTTAGTCTATGATGTAAATATGAGCTATTATTGCAGTCTAAATTAGCTTTAAATTTAGTATCTGATTGTGGTCCAGATTCCTAGTTTGCTGCTTGATAATTTAATTGACTTAATTGTCAGAAATGCTGTACTTTCATGTTGGAGCCTGCAGTAGGGCTGCTTGAATCACTTGTTTTATAAAAGAATGTAATGGATGGGAAAGATTGGTTTGGTATGAACACTCTGAGTTCAGACTGAGATTATATTGAATCAGGGGACTGGCTTTGATTACTGTCTCTGCTGGCTTCAGGGAGGAAGAACAAACTTGTTAAAGAGCATCTAAGCATGACATGAGCACACACTATATAGCTCCCTTTCTTCAGTCCTAGCTCTCCTAGTGTCATTAAAAAAGTGAATGGACTGAATCATGAAGAACATAATGTAATTAGGATTGAAGGGAAATAAATCGATGGAGTTGGGTCTTAGGTGGCGTTTTATTTCCGAAAGTTCTTTAGGACTTAGGAAATGACTCACTGACCCTGCTGTTTGCAGAATAGTGAAACCTGACTCATTCTGGTACCAGTTTTTCAGCAATAAGCCTCTGGAAGCTGTTGTGGGGAGGTCAGCTGAATAAGTTTGGGACTTCCTGTATTAGAGGCATTCATGCATCATGGATCACAAACTTGCTCAGTGTTCTCTGGGTTCAGTGAATGATACCTAGGTGACATTTATAGACTATGGAAGGACTGCTCTTCTTATCCCTTCTAACTTTAACTCATCAATATTCGTGACTCATTCTCTAGTACAACTTACTACATTTGAGGAAAATGGATCTGGCCCTTCCTAAAGGAAAAAAAGGTCCTCAGAAGCTTTTATATTTGTAGATGTGTTATTTAAACTCTATTGGGTTACTTGCTATCTAGGAGAGGAAGAAAGTGGGGAGGGAGGGAGAAAAATTTAGAACTCAAGGTTTTGCAAGGGTGAATGTTGAAAACTATCTGTGTATATTTTGAAAAATAAAAAGGCTAATAATTTAAAAATAAATAAAAAAGTTATAGATGTATACTATTTTCTTAGTACTTCAAGGGTATTTCCAGTTTAAGTATTTGATATTGGATCTGCCTTCAGAGACTCTGTTGAGAAGATGAGAGGCTTTATTCCTTTCCCTACAATGAAAAGTTCAGATGATAATGTATGATTTTCCTTCTTTAGGAGTCAGTTAGACAGATGTAATGTATCTGGAGATGAAACCAAATGACATCACTGCTGTGGGAGACCATATGGTAGATTAATATGGAAAGAGAGCGGAACTTTGAATCTGAAGTCTTGGGAGTTATTTCATCTCTCTGAGACTGTCTCCTCATCTGTAAAACAAGAAGGTTGGATGTGGTGATTTCCATGCATCTCTTATAAATATACTTTGATTTTTTCCCCTAACACTTGGGCAAACCATTTAACTTTCATAGATATCAGCTTCCTGATCTGTAAGAAGAGAAGGTTGGATTAGATGATCTTTTGCATTCTTAGTTTGATCTGTGATCCCACATACCTATACAATCAAGATGGACTCATCTCAGACTGGAGTAGTGCTAACATGTGGTGATCATGTTGGAGAAACAAAGTTCGCATGGATTTCCTAGATAACAGTCCCTGGAAAAAGGGAAGATAGAAGTAGGAACTTCATGTTTTCTGTTAGTATTACTGAGGAGCATTCCTCCTAGAGGAAGGTAGGGAAATTTAGCTCAAGTGCTAAAATTCAGGGCTCTTTTATAATCTTGATTTCACACAGATGGCAGTAGTAGCTGATGTACTATGCTTTAAGATCTGGAAGAGTGTGTTACAAAGATTATTCCATTGGCACTTATTAATTAATAATAGTTTAATTTATATTTTCAATTATATTCATATATAATATATACAAGTAATTTTATAATCAATAATTTAGTAATTAATTAATCTAATTGTCTAATTAATAATAATAATAATAAAATATTAGTAGGTGCAGCAGATTTTTTTCTTCATTCTGCAGATGAAGAAACTGAGGTTTATAGATGTTTAGCAACTAGATTGTCACATGGTTGAAATAAACAAGGTGTTTTACAGAAATAACCCTAAGTTTTTGTGATAATGGCTTGCATACATTAGGTACTCCCCAAATATTGAATTAAATGTGAAGAAAAGGTACCATTATTTCTGTCTTACTAAGAAGTCAAATAGAAACAGGCAAAGTTACTGTCCTCAGGTTTTTTAGTGGGTCTGTGGTAGGACTAGGAATGGAACCCCTTCCAAGAGAAGCAATTCTAATTCATATCTTGTACAGGCAGAAACAGAGAGCTAGGACCAGGTTGAAGTATGGTTTCTGGAATGGTTGTAAGAGAACTTATTTATCTAAAGATAAAAAAATCTTCTTCCTTGTTTTCCCACATTTTTTCTCTTGAATTTAGTATCCCTTTAAGAACAAGTACATGTCAAGTTCTTATTAGTCTTAGATGTCTATGAAAGGGCATCTAGCACCCACAATGTTATTTGGTAACATTGTTCACCTTTAGTTGTTTTCCTATTTTGCAAGGCAGATAGATGCTTCCCCAACCTTGGCATTATTAGGGTATTTTTTTTAAGTGTCCTCAGCATTTGTACTGAGGCAGGCCTTTTTGGCTGGCTGCCTCCTGCTCTGCTCAGGTGTTGTGTGCCATCATAAATGTGCTATTCAGAGACAATGTGACTTGTCATGGGGAGGTTAGGACTGACAGGACTTTTTGCCCACAAGCTCTTGTTAGCATTGTTGGCTGCCCTTCCCTATTTGAGGAGGCCCTGACTCTGCTCTG
Organism: Sarcophilus harrisii; assembly: GCF_902635505.1. Taxonomy (NCBI): domain Eukaryota; kingdom Metazoa; phylum Chordata; class Mammalia; order Dasyuromorphia; family Dasyuridae; genus Sarcophilus; species Sarcophilus harrisii. Next base: position 211,706,453 of record NC_045430.1, on the reverse strand, counting down.
TTAATTGAAACAACACTCCCACAACTTTAGCCAATGGAGGTCTGTGTTTGCAGAAAAAGCTTGCCTGATTTCTAGAGAAATAAGGTTTCTTGTGCTGTTTCCTCATGAAATGTGGTAAATTAAAGCTTTTGGTTTCCAGCCAATCATAGTATCTAAACAGCAGTCCATCTTCTTCAGATGGCAGAGGGAATGTATTTTTGCTAATTGGATTAAGAATTACATTAATTTTTTTAAAATGAAAACTCCAGTGACTATATAAGCACCATTAGTTCTCCTAGTTCTTGGGAATTGCAGATTTATAGAAAGCTTATTTGTTTATAGTTTGACAATGATCAGTCTCTCTTGCTACCTGCGTGCTCAGGAATTTTGTTTTGTTTTGTTTTTGATTTTTAAAAAATTACCTGAATATTCTTATTTGGAATAGGACAAGGTCTGCAAATCATTTTGGTGAAATATTTAATGTAGGTAAGCGTTGAAGTTATGGTTATTTAGATATACTTTAAATTACCCAAACTTGATAGGGAGTGAAGGATGGAGGTAGTCTGGTTTGTTATTTGTCCAACTCTTTCTTCTATCAGGGGAGAATGTCTAGAGAATGAAAGTGATTTATCCAAAGTCACATAAGATAAAAAGTTGCAGAGGCAAGATATGAACTTGGTTCCCTTTGATTTCAAATTAGGCATGCTTTTCAATGGCTCCACTTTGTGCTGGAATAAAATGGAAGTAGGGTCATCATTGCTTGGAAATGGTGAGTACCTTTTGCATCCCATTTCCAGGCAGCATTAGGAATTTGTACCTTGGTAATTCAGTAGTAAATTGTGCAGATGTCCTAATTACCCGCTGGTAAGCTGTTCCTAATTATCATGGGCTGGAAACAATAATAATTGTTAAAAGAGGTAACAAGTCAAAGATATCCAGGGTAAAAGGGAATGTATTTGTTTGCAAGTGTATAAAAGCAGTGAAACCAATGTGATGAGATGCTTTGAATTCCCTTTATCTGTTGACTAAGATGACTTATTTTCCTTTAGCTGCTACTGTTCTTGTTGGAGGCATTCAAATCAAGCCATGTTTATTTCTCTGTGGGGGTAGATAGGGACTAGTCTTGGGATTCCGTTGTTATAGGGTACTTCCAGGAGAGGAAATTCCATCCCCCAATACTGCTTGGCATCTTCTTTTTGCAATTTCTAGTCTCATAGAGTTGTCAAAAGCACTGGAACTTTAAATGATTTGTCCTGGGTCATGCAACCATTTTGTGTTAGAGGTCAGACTTGGACCCTGGAATTCTTAGCTTGGGTGTCCACTCTCTGTCGCCTTTTCCATTTGATTTCATAGTTAGATAATATTTTATGCTTTTTAAATACTTTCAGACTTAGGTGATCTGTTACTTCATTGGTATGAATTTTCTCTCCACTTGGGCAAGTCTGAGTCCCTTTGTTCCTTGAAACAACATGGTCTATTAGAAAAAGTGCTGAATTTAGAAAAAAGAGAGACTTGAGTTCCAGTGTTGGTTGTATGCTTATTAATTGTATGCCATCGGACAAACCACTTAATCTCTCTGGGTCCTAGTTTTCTCACCTATAAAATGGAGATGGTAACTTACATTATCTACTTCACAAAGTTCTATATTTTAAAGCATCGAGTAAATATGAATCATCTTTGTTATGACTTACTCCCTAGGGATTATTTTAAGAGCTTCACTAGCCAGCCTGTTGATGAGCCTTATTGAGGCTGCCCCTTGAATAACAGACATGCAGTCTGTCAGCATGTCCAGACACACTCAAAGTCTTTCTAGCTGTATAGAGCTTGCCAAGGTTTAGACTATCATGACAGAGTCTTGAAAACACATAGTCAAATTTTATGCGGAGGATTTTAGTGGATATTTCAAGCCTTTTTATCAACATTTGCTAGTTGGGGCAGAGGGAGGTTGCATGAACTGTTGAAGCAGCCAGAGAAGAACTAGGAAGAGAGCCCAAGATTTTCAGTTCCTACTCCCATAATTGACTGCCTATTATTAGGAGGAAAAAAAACGAATCATTAATGGTCTACTTTGTAGTATCCTAAGATTTCAAGGGAGAATTGGAGAATCACAGATTTAGTGCTGGGAGAGATATTATAAGTCATCTTATCCAACCCATTCACTTTATAGAAGAAGAAAATAAGGTCTATGCCATGTTGGTACTAAGTGATGGAAGTAGCATTTGAACCCAGGCTGTCTAACTGAATGTACTGCTCTTGTCACTGCTCTATTTTGGGATCTAAGAGATCAGGGATCTAACAGACCCATGAAGAGAGCAAAGCAGCAAAACCCAGATTCAAACTTATTCCCTTTGATTTAAAAATCTGATGTTATTTCTACTAGATCATGGTGTTTAAGATGCCTATCATTAATAGTAATAACAATTATTATTAATAATAATCAATAAAAATGGCCCTTATTATTAAGGAGTATTCAGTCTGGTTGGGGAATCAAGATATAATAGTATGTCAGAGAATTAAAAGAATGATAGAAGGCAATGTAAAATATAAGTATAAAGTACTAGGTTATATATCCTTTTCCTGCCTTTCTTTGTTTAATTCCCTCTATTGGATGACCAGCAAGAAAATGTATTCAAAGACTCATAGAATTTTACATTTAGGAAAGAACTTAGCAATTATCTACTCTAAGGGTGTTTTATTTCCTTCATTTGTGGACTGTAGTAGTGCAAATTCATATGTGTGTCATGAAATTTGAATTATATAAATAATTACATTCCAATTCTCTATAATTACAATTTTTAATTGATCCAAGGCTATTAGCATGAGACTCAGTTACTCTTCTGGCCTACTGGTTCAAATTTTTAAAGATAGCAAAAATTCTTAGATGGGCCCTAGCTGAGATGTCAAGTGGACTGAATTTGTCTATTCATGGGATAAAAATTATCACTTGTCTCTATTAATAAAGTGTAATTTAAAAAGCATTCAATTCCAAAAGACTTAAGATAGAAAGTTCCATTAATATGACTAGTGGATCAAAACATAGTATTTTCACCTTTTTTTTTTGTTTTTTGTTTGCTTGTTTTTTTTTCCTTGTGTTTTTTCCCTTTTGATCTGATATATGTTTAGAAGAATTACACATACCTAACCTTTATTAGATTGCTTGTTATATTCAGAAGGGGAGAGGAGAAAAGTGAGAGAGAAAAATTTGGAACACAAGATTTAGTGAAGATGAATGCTAAAAACTATCTTTGCATATATTTGGAAAAAATGAAATATTCTTTAAAAAATAATAAAAGTTGCAAAAACTGCAAAAAAGCATTCATGATATATCTCTATGTGCTAGACACTGTACTAAGCATGTAAAGAAAGACAAAAAACATTTCTTATTCTAGAGGAGTTTACAAGGTAATGGGGGAGAGAACTTGTTTAAAAAAACCATCAATGTACTAACCAATATTATAAACACAAAATTACAAATTAACTTGAGGGAAGGCCATAGCATCAAGAGACAGTGAGAAAGGGTTCTTGTAGAAGGTGAGATTTTTAGCTGAGACTTTATGTTACATATAATTGAGATGTATAGAGATTCAGGGCCCCAGTGATGACATACTTAAGTAATAGCAGAAACAGAACTCTAAACCAAGGCTCTTTTCACTATAGCATGCTGCAGATTAAAGGCTTACCAGACCCTTGCCTCACAACAGTTTTGTGAAATAAATAGCCAAAATAACATTCTCTTACAAAGAGAAAGCTGAATCTCAGAGAGGTTTAATCAAACATCTAGTAAGTCTTTCAAAGTTAGGATTAGAACTTTTGTTTCTTATCCCCATACTTACATTCTTGCCCACTGGTCCATCTCTAGAAGTGCCTAATGAGTGGGGGGGATATAGCAATGGGAGGTGTCTCTAATACTTTCTAGGCTAGTACTTTGTCACTCTCTTAATTACTATATAGCTCAAAAAGAGAAAACAACTTAAAATTAACCGTTTTCTCTCATGACCCTAGAAAACCTGCTTTAAAAAAAGCTTGTGTTTGCATGAAGGGAAAAAGTTTGCTTGAACCATGTACAAAAGCTGTTCCCTTCCTCCAGAACACCCACCTGTGCCTCACATTGAATATTTGTAAGCACTGAATCTTGATCAGTCTGAGTCATAAAATGGAGTGAGTGTAGGTTTTAAGGATGGCTTTTCTTCTTAGCATTTTGGAAAGAAAATGACTTCAATATTATTCCTGAAGCATAGATATTCTTCTGAGGTTTCTTAGTAAGGGATTTTGCCCCCTTTTCACTTTAACACAAACTATGTAATTTCCTGATGGCATAAGAGGTACTAGTCCTCATACATTTTGTGCTGAAATGTTCCCAGTAAAGGGTGAGAATGGAGGAGTTCTTTTCATGCCCTGGACTTTACAGAACTTGCAAGTTAAATTTTAAAAGAACTTCCATCATTACACCATATTCCATCAGTTTCCAGGCTGGTTATTTTTGTTCTATTTAGCGTAGACTACCTAGGCAACCTTTTCTTTACAAATTTAGTTCTATGGCTATCAAAGGTCTTAGCCTTTTGGGGATATTGGGGAAATTATTGAAATGGCTCTTGGTCCATTGACCAAGTCACACCTAATATTATAGCTACTGAATTTGGGTTTTACAAAAGTCTATGTTATTTTGTTTCATGTATAAGACTATCTCCCCAAATGTTGCTTTATAGATGAAGTGGTATAGAATAAAGGTGGAAAGGCAATTGTCTGTTAATTAGGGCCTATTTGTACCTTATCCACTATTTCTTAGCCATAGATGACATACAGACCCATTCTTAGTCTCTCATACTAGAAATGTCAATGTCATTTTGTTGCAAAGAACTCAGGACTCAAATTTATAGTTGAACATGAGCAAATTGATTCTGAGACAAACATAAAGATTATTCAGCATTCCTTGAAGAACATAGATTAGTCCAAGATAGAAAAGACTTTACAGGTCATCTAATCAAAGGCCCACAAGTCACCATCTGTAAAGGGACCTTAGCTAAGGACAAGAGAGTTCAAGTACATTTTCCAGATAGTAAGAGAAGTAGAAGCTGGATCTAGATTTTAAAAAAATAGAATGTGATTCAGGAATTGAGTCCAGTGCCATTCTTGTCATCTGAACTTTTAAGCCAATATTTACAATACCAAATACATATCTGTGAGTCATGGATGAGACTTTTTACTTGTTGTATTATCATAATGGGGGGGGGGGGAGAGTACATTTCCTTTTGAAAGGTACCATTACCATTTTTGAAGAATTCTCCAGAGCAGGGAATGTGGCTTAAACAGTGAAGAAAGATGAAATTCCAATATCTGCCCTTCAGATGAAGGCAGGACTTCCCCTTCATATTATTACCAGCTTGTAAAAAGCCTACACTGAGGAGGGGAGCAGATTTTTAAGCCACTCTTGTTAGGATCCTGTATGTTGTTTATAGCCCTGTAGATACATATAGAGAAGAAAGAAAAAGGCCAATTTATATGTGTTTTTTTCTTAGATGTAAAGTAAAATTCTAACAATAATAAATGTGAACAAGTCAGACTGGTTGTTATAATTGAGTTCTTAAGGTATTCAGGATTATTGCCTATATAGTCTGTCTGGCCTTTTTGTGTCTCCCTCACCTCCAATTGAAAAAAATGAACACCTTAATATTTGGGTGGATAGGGAGATGGAAGAAGATAGGTTTTGTAATCTTTTTTTTTCTTCTTTTCTTTGTTTGATCTGATGTTTCAACTATTTCTGAAGAAGTAGTTGGGTGATTGGATTTCCATTTAGTAGAGGCTCAAATGTAATAGATCCTTTATTAAAGGTTGCAGTGTCTCTCCTAAGTTGCACTGATAGAGGACATTAATTTAAAAACAAACTTACAGTAGTTTATAGCAACATGGGCCCCAGATGGTCTCTTTGATCTGGGACTTACGAAGGTGAGGAAATGTTCCTAAATCATACTTTGAAAGTACTATGTCTTCCATTTATATTTCTTTGATTAAATAAAATATCTCGGATATTTCATATTTTTGTGCCACTTTCCTCAGAATATGATTAATCCAAAGGGTTTCTTGGAATGTAAGAGGGACTGGGTTCAAAAAGACTTCAGGAATGGTTTGGAAAAAAGGATGGAGAGAGGGTTTGACAGAGGGATAGCATTTCATCCTCATGATATTGTTTTAGAAAAGATTTGAGAGTAAGGATACGATGAATTATTGAGGGGAACATTTCCCATCTTTCCTTCCTTTTTCCCCTCCCAGAAAACCTTACTTATATAATAAAGAGAAAAAAAGTTCTGCAAAACTAAGCAACATCAGAAAAGTCTAATATTATGTACAGTGTTCCATATGCATAGTTTCCTTGGCAAAGAATGGAGACAGGTGCCTTCTTATATATTTTCTGTGGAACTAAACTTGGTCCTTATAATTTAATAATTTAAATTTAAGTATTACATTATAGTTTAAATTTTCCATGTTGTTTTGATGCTGCTTTCCATTTACATAATCATTTCCCAAAATACTGCCAACTCCCACTAAATTTCTTCCTTATAACAAAGAAAACATCTACCACCTTACAAAGCAAACATACCTGACAGTATTTGAAATATTTTTGGACTTAGGGACACCTTCTCTCTACTGTTTCTTCACGTCATCTGGGACTATAAGTAATCATTCAGTCAGTCAGGTTTACCTGCTTTTTTAAGTGTTATTTTCATTTATGTTACTATAGTTATGAATTTTGTTCTTGTTCTGCTTTCTTTGCTTTTTATACTAGAGGAGATGACTTTTTTAGGATAGTCTTTAAGATTTCATTTTATTCTTTAATTAACAAGGATTGACAATAGAATCATACAGTCTTTATGCTTTTGTTGGTTGTTCTATAATGTGGTCTGAAGTAGTGAAATTGAGTGCCCTGCTCATGTTTTCATCAAGAATATCTTTGGTGATGTGTACATAGACCTTTCTCATAATGACTTATTTTCACAAGTAACTAATTACTAGTTGAATTGAACTTATAATTCATTAATCATAATGAAAGAACCTCAGAAAAGCTAGATTTGGCCAAACTGCCCAGGAGAGACCTTGTTTTACATTAATAAATAATTTTATTTCCAATTCATGAGAGATGTTTTCATTTTCAACAAAGTTTTTTGTTCCCTGGGGAGAAATTTTGGTATCTGCCTTGTTTGCTGCCCATTATGTAATAAATAAAGTTGTTTTTACTCTTTTTAAAATGTAGCTGTTTCCATTAAACCATGATTAGCTGTAAGATAGCATCTGCTTCTTTGGATGTGGTAGTTGTGATTGCTGACAACTGATCTATTTTATTTTCTATATGATTTAGTGGTATAACTTTTTATATTATTCTTTTATCCATGTGTCTACTTTTAGTGTCATTTGAAAGGACCTGAAAGTAGTGTAATGAAAGATATGTTCACCTATTTTTAAAAATATTGCATCGTAAATCTAACAGGAGAATTATCATTATTTTTTTAAATTTAGTGATCTGCCTTTGGAAATGGCTCAGAACAGGATGTCACAGAGTTCAAAGGAATTATACATTTGGAAAATTGTACTTGATTTACATCAAGAAAAAATACATCTAGTTGATGGAACATATTGTGAATATTGAAAGTTTATTCTATTTCTGCTTATCTGCTTTTTAGTGACTGTAACAAATCAGTTTTCTCTCTTTCTTATAAAATATGTGGGCTGGAGAAGCTCCAAACAGCTCAAGGGAACACACACATGGATATTAAGCACTACTGTTTACCTTTTCAGTGATGTCATCACAAAGAACAGATATCTTATTTTTAAACATAGTATTTGATATTGGAAAGCCAAGGGGATAAGAGACGTGAGAGATTCCTAGCATTGGAGTATTCTGAATCAAGTCAGAAGGTTTTCACTCTTAGTGTCTACATCTTCTTTAAACTGGTCTTCTAGAGGTTAAACAATATCACTTGAAAGTCAGCCCAAGTAATTAGAAGTGATAATAAGCATGTTCTGACTATACTTTACTTGCTTTGAATCATAGAAGTCATCACACTGAGAAACAGTGACTAAAAGGATCCCTGTTAGTTTCTTGATACAAAGCTTCATTTTGGATTTTTTAAAATTTTGAACTATAAGGTCTTTAGGGCTAAATTCTGGTAGCACATGACAATTCTGTATCTGACAATTTTAAGCATGAGCAGTACATTACGACTTCAGTTGTTTTGTGCAGAAACTTTGCAATATATCAATCATTCTATCTTTTGGTCATTTGGGATTGGTTGGACTGGAGGCAGAAAATTGCTTTGGGTTGGAGCACCATATATTAGAATTTAAGAAAATCTCTTTCCTAAGAAGGTTCCAGAGATAAATTAAAGTATTTTGAATTTCTTTGGAATAAGGGGGATTAGCATATAGGAACAAATCTGTAGATCATTGATGGACTTTGTTATATCTTAATGTATGAGAGCTATGAATGACTGAACATGCAGTTTTTTTGACTTTGACTTATAGGATTGTGACATAGGAATGTAATCTGTTTTTAAATCTTGTCATCTGTTTTTGAAGATTTTAAATTGTAGTTATAGTTAAAGAAATCCACTGGGCATCTTAAGGCTAATACTTGATTCACTGGAATAGAATATGTGACAGATAATGCTGTTTAAACTCTCAGTATGGAGATTCCCTCCACTAGCACATCTTAACTATCAGTCAGCATGCATTTTTAAATACTTATTATATGTTAAGCACCATGCTAAGTGCAAGGATACAAAGAAAGGCAGAGACACAGTCCCTGATCTTAAGAAAGGTGCAGTCTGACTGGTTTATGATGTAGTATATAACCTTAAGAGAGTTGCCAAGGCATGTACAATTTAAGTGACTTGCCCAATATCTCCTAGCTAGTAAATCTTTACTCCAAAACCAGCTCTCTGTCTGCTATGTATACCTTGAGGCTTCAAGTAAGAATAATGAAATGTAAGCAATTGGAAGGAAGGGATGTTTTTCATTTTCTAAGAAGATCATAGACTGTGATGGAAAGTTCAGAGAAGGCTCAGACATCATTTAGTCCAACTTCATTTTATAGATGAGGAGACTGAAGCTTAGGGAGGGGAAGTTAAGTGACTTGCCCAGGACCACAAAGATACTAAGTATCAAAGGCAGGATTTGAACCCAGTACTTTGCAGTAGTTTGCACTTAGTAGGTATTTCCTGAATAAATGTTTGTGGAATTTAAATAAAATTGTATCAACACAAAGTTCTAAAAAAGGTAATTGATATTTAACAATGTATTCTATATAATAAATAACCTTTGCAATATAATAACTTTGTAATAAATGTATTTTCTTCAAAAACGTTTTCAAATGTGTGAATATGAATGTTTGAAGGATAGCTGTTCTATAGGCCATGCATGGACATTTTATGCTTCTATGATTACATCCTTATACCAATTCTCCTTCAAATTCCTTGTTTGTAATGTAATGCAACCTGTTTATGCTCACTATGAATCTCCCTATTGCCTTTTTCATAATCTTCTATTTCATTTCTCTCAATAAAGTATCTTCCTTATGTCTATCAAAACTCTACATGATTCCTTGCAAAATAGAACTGACACCTTTATTGATGATTCTGAGGCGTTAACAGAAGACATACTCAACAAAAGATGCTTGTTACTAAGGAGAACTGAGTCAGAGTAAGATGAAGAATTTTTTAAATAGATGATGAGATTCTCTAGAACATTTAATGATATTATGATCATCAAATCTGAGACTTCAAGCATTGCAGAGTCTCCTAAATGAGATTTATAGGTGAAAAGAATTTGACCATAGTATCCAAAAAAGAAAAACTAAAATGCTGATGTCCAGTGAATATTTGGATGAGCATGGTGGGTAGATGGTGAATATGCTTAGAACCGAACAGAAGATGAGACGATTAAATTTAGGAAACTGCATAAATTTTTTAAATGATCCCAAGCTTCCTTGAAAAAAAAAAGGTTATCTTTTAAAACAACATTGTTCTTCTGGTGATGTTATATTACTATATGAGTCAGAAAACTCTAGTCTTTGAGGAACTGAAGATCTATGTTTTAGATTTTTTTCTTTTAAAAACATAAATGATTTGTATTATGTACTTTTATTCAATATTTTATTTATTATTTTTCTTGTTGAATTTATTGAGATGATTATTATCTAAAATTTAAAAGCAATTTCTTTTTTTTAATGGGCATTTAAATGAATAAAGGGAAAATGTATTGCCAGCTGTGGCTCCTTTTCAGCTCTAGAAAGTTTATGATTATGAGTCTGAGTCATCTGTGACTGAAATTTTCCAGATTTTCAAAACATACATGTCAAAAGTTATCAGTTAATAGTGCTAATAAATTTGTATGTTTTTCCATTCTAGGGATGATCCTTGTGGTTAATGCTATTTATTTTCTGAGGATAAAAGGATGCTTATTCCTGAGAAAAAAGCAGAGGCATTTAGATTATCCTTACTTACAGAATGAACTCATTGAAATTTCAGAATTCATCAAAAAATTAAATTCAGAACAGTATCCTCTTAGACAAAGGAGGCAGTTTGTTCATGTCCTACTGCCATGACCATTGTGGTCACTGCTAGGATCCTTGCTGTTATGTCTAGAAGGTATGAATGAAACATACTGTGCAGGCCAGCAAGTATTGGATTTTTAACTTTGGCTGTTGCTAAAAATTACTTAATATTGTATCTACAGTATACAGCATGAAGAAGTTAGTTAGAGATTGGAGGTCTACTGATTTGCCAGTTTGCCTACTTTCTGATTTCCCTGTTAAGCTTCTTTCTCCTTTAACAGAGCTCACGCTGAACAAATAGAAATGTGAAAGTAGAAGGGATATTGGAGTTAAGAAAGTGTATATGTAGGGAAGAAGTGGGATTTTGATGGTGCAGAAATTTCCAGGCCATATCAATCAATAAACAAACGTGTGGACACCAAGACTATGAAGACAAAAGAAAAATAGAACCCGTTTTCAAAGATCTTAAATTTTATCCCAGAAAACAATATATATCTATTATAGGAATATACTTATAATATAATATGCAATGTATACATTTATATTTCATATGCATATGTGTACATATATTTATGTGCATATGTACCCACATTAAAAGCACAGTACATTATACATATTGTATAATATTTAATATGCTTTGTACATACCCACATGTATGTATTATGTATATGTGCAATGCATGCACCCAAAGCATATATTTATATTTTATATAACATACATATTGTGAGTGCATGTATATTTACAGGTATACACACACACACATATATATGTTTGCATATGTAAAGAGATAGAATCTTTTATTTTTTTCAATTTCAAACCCTGTCTCTTCATTAAGTTAACCCTCATAGTCTTTTTGGGTTTTTTGGCAGGAAAGAGTAGGAAGAAATTTTCCTTCTTGTTTTGTTATTTTTCATGTTATTTTTTGTTCTTGTATCTACGCTAAGGATGATAGACATCTTAAAATGCACAAATAGACATTTTTATTGTGCAGAAATTTGGTGGTGCTAGACACATTAGGTACAATTATTGGTGAATAACCCAGTTATGTTTAGCTGGGCTTGAGAGGGAAAATCAAATGAATATCAAGAAATTAGGGTAAGGAAAGGAAGGAAACATTATGCGAATACTTTAAAAATGTTTGTTCCATAGATCACATTAAGAACCTGGTTTAGGAACAGCCGGATACTTTCAAATGCTAAAATGGGGACAATCAAATTTCATGGTTTCCAGGAGCCAGCTGGGAACTCACCCTCATGAACAGCTTTGCATAACAGCCTATGTGTTGGGCCATTGCTGAATGCGGGACATCAGTTAATCTTATCCTCTCTGGTGAAGCATAAGCTTTATGCACAGAACTTGACTTTGCCAAACTTGCATGGGACTGCACAAGAGTAAATCAAGAAAATATCTCAGGAAATCCTGTTTCATTGGGGTCTCCTTTGTTGGTGGAAGTAGAGAACTGAATGCACACAAGTTCTTGGCATCCCTAAATTGTAATGATCGAGATAGTGGTAGAAATTTAATTATGCAGCCCCCAAAGCTCCATTTGAAGAAAAGAACAGAACTTGGAGCTGATTTTTTTTTCTCTGTTTGTACCCTGGTGACTGATGCTGATAGGGTTCTTAGTCAGTTGCACACATGGGAGAAAGTTGCAATTCTCTGGCAGCATTATAGTGAGAAATTTCTTCACGAAAGATAAACAGTTATGAGATTTGGACCCACTTGGCAAGTCAGGTGTTGACAATTGTAAAATTCCTTTTACCTTATTACAATGTGTGGTAGTCATCATTTTCCTGAAATTCTCCCCCTGTTGCTTTGAGAGCTCCATTGCATGTGTCTTTTGATTTACCCCCTTTGTAGTTCTTGCAGATGTTGTTGGCTTTTCTCAGCGTTCTGGAACTCTGGATTTTTCACTAAGAATTTAAGATGTTTTCTACGTGCCAAAAGACCAAATTTAGACACAAAGTAAACTCTTACATAGAATTTATGGTTGTTACGTTTGCACTCCCTCCCTCTGGGATCCTCTCCCTTCACTGAGGAGGATTGGGATTTAAATAGGGTCAATTAGCCCTGGTCACTTTCACAAAGCTACCTGACTGAATGTTTCCTATCCTTTCTCTTATGTTTAACATAACTTTTAGCCTGCATGAACCACAAGACCGAGCAAGAAAACATGCCCATTATGTTTTAAGCTAGCCCAGGATAAAAGCACTTGTCTTAAGATTCATTGCCAGTCAGTCAAGAAGCATTAATTAGGCAAGCATCTATTATATACCCAGCAATGTGCTAAGCACTGGTGATACAGAGAAAGCTAAACAAAACCAAACCAGAACATCCCTGTTTTCAGGAGCTCTTGACCTAATGGGGGAAAAAATATGAATATAGGATATACATGGGATGAATTGGAGAGGGGAGGAATTTGTATTAAGGAGAAATCAGAAAGAGCTTCTTATAAAAGATGGGATTTCTCCTGAGATTTTAAGAAAGCCAAAGAAGCTAGGAGGCAGAGATGAGGGGGAACAGCATTCCAAACTTGGGGGGCAGCCAGAGGAAATGCCAGAAGTTAGGAGATGGAGTTTTTTGTACAAGGAATATCAAGGAACCAGATTTCCTGTTCACAGAGGGAGAAAAGGAGGGAGAAAGGTATAAGAAGAACAGGTTATAAAGAGCTTTGAATGCCAAACAGACTTTTATATTGATCCAGGACCTGAATACCACTAGATTTAATAGAATGGGAAAATGACGTTATATGATGAGATCTGCATTTCAAAACAATGGATAGTTGAATGGAACATGGACTAGAGTGAACAAAGAGGGATATTAGTCAATAGGTTCTTATAATAGTCCAGAAGTAATAAAGACCTATACCATGGTGGTGGTAGTATCAGAGCAAGAAAGGGATGTATAGGATAAAACTTCTGGAGATGAAATAGAAAGACTGGCAATAGAATGAAAATGGAGAGAGAGAGTGAGGAGTTGGGGATGGTGCTCAGGTTACAAGACCTGAGGGCTTGGAAGGATGGTGGTGATGTTTTCCATAGTAATTGAGAAGGATTTGGGGAGAAAGCCAATGAGTTCAGTTTTGGACATGTAAAATTATTTGCACATTATAATAAAGATAACTGTATCAGAAGCCTGACATATACCCATGTCTACTTGGTTGCACTACTCTTGTCTTTATCTGCTCTCACTACCTTACAAGCTAGAGTTTATTTAACCAGATTCAACATGATTGTAACTCTTTGTGTACACAGGCTACTTATATTTCTATAGTACCAGGCTAATTCTGAGCACTGAATTAAATAAATTCAATAAATACTTATTGATTTGCATATGTTTTTTGGTACAGTAAGAAAAACACTGCTGGGGGATAGGGAAAGGGAAAAAAGTTCAGTGGACCTGAGTTCATCATCTCAGATCTGCTACCTACAGTTAGTCCCTGTAGAGTGTAGACCTTTGACCAAATCACTTAATATCTTTGGATCTCAAGCATATTCTCTATAAAAAAGAGATGGATAAGATGATCTCCAAAACTCCTTTCAACTTTATATCATGTGGTTTTTTTACCTGTATTGATTTTATCATGATATTTGACTTGTATTGACATATTGATGACATTTATGATTTCCTGTACCTCCAAGTTTGAGTTTCTCATTTATTTTTATGGTGAGATAAATGTTACAATAGTTCCTGCTTAACTTCTTAATCACCAAATTTTGCTTTCTTTCCTTTTATTGTATATTTTACCATAGGTTTATTTCTGCTTTTGTGTCTAACAGCAGTGTTGTCATTCAATCATTTTAATCATGTCTAACTCCTTGCGATCCTATTTGAGGTTTTCTTGGCAAAGATACTGGAGTGCTTTGTCATTTCCTTTTCCAGATCATATCTTATATGGCTATGAGGCCATAGATGAAGAGACATAGATTTAGAAATTTTGAACTGGAAGAGTGAATTTAGTTAAGTGGTGCCAAACACAAAAAGAAAGTTAAAGGTCATTAAACCATATATAAGGATCCCTGCAGGCAGTATGCTAACTTAGAAAACCACATATTAATAGCATCAATGTTCTATTTTATTTTTCACTTATTTTCTTAAATATTTCCCAATTTCATTTTAATCTGGTTCTACCAAACTTAGTGATACCTCTAATCTAGTCTAACTTTCTCATTTAATAGATAAGAAAATAGAACCAGAGAAATCATGACTTGTTTAAGATCCTACAAATAGAAAACATCAAAGCTATACTTAAAATCCAAGACCTTTGACTCAAAATCCTTGTGGGTTTTTTTTTTCACTGTACCAGATTACCTCCAAGAAATAATTTGATATTTGATTGATATTTTTTAAAAGACTATTGGGAAAATAGGATGAGGTTAGATGATGGTTCTAATGGTTGGTTACCCTTCTTTTCTATCAACATGATTTTATTATAGACATTTGGGTTAACTTCTAGTAAATTAAATAGAAAAACCTGTTGTTACCAAGAAATTTATTTGGGGTTTATAAGTTATGCCCTCATTTAATTAACTGGTAAAAAAACCTTGTTAATTTCATGTTGGCAAGTGCCGTTCAAAGAGAGAGCAGTTTGTTATAAGATCTATTGATTTCCTTTTATGGAATGTAAAAGTGAAGTTTGAGAGCAGAATAAGAAATTGCTCATTTGTAACAGGAGGTTTAAATATAATTGAGGATAATATTCATTTGATGTGTACTTGAATGAATGAATGAATGAATGTGTAGTTTGCTTCATTCACTTTGATATAATAAAGACATAGTAATTTGTTTTGTTAATTTACACATTCTCTTAATTTTTAAACCCAGTTGCAATCTGTTGTTAGTTTATTATCCTTCAAATTTTAGAGATGTAAAGTTAATAGATTGTGACTTAATAAAATTTTAAAACAAGAATAAAGTGTTAAGATATAGTAATTTGTCCAAAAATCTTCAATATTGAACCTACCTGGGGAATGGAAATGTGTGAATTTTATTTCAATTTTTTGTTAGCATTCATCAGATTACTTTTTACCTTGAATAAATATTTCTTGGAGATAATTTAGTAAAAATTGGTGACGCTACATGTGGTAAAATGCATAATTATTTAGTAATTTTTTTTTTTGCTGACTGAAATGCAAACCAAGCAGACCTTGGGGCTGATCTATTCAAGATGTATGTTATAGAATTATACTCTTAATTCCCTTTGACAGTCTTCTGAAGCTTAAATGCAGCCTATGCCTTTTATTTTCAACAAGACCAAATTAGGTGATAAGGTTGTTTTGAAAGCTTTAATCCCTCAAAATATAATTCCTTCAATATTTTACTAATCTGTTATAAACATTGCAATTTTCATGAAGTAGGTTTTAATGGAGTTAGTTATAGGAGGAACTACTACATTTGCCATTTGGGAGACGGTTAGGAAATCATTTAACCTTTCTGAACCCTTTTGTAACATTTAGAAGTTATACTAGAGAATCTCTTAGGTCCTTCTCAGTTCTATGGCTATTATTTTTATGATGATAAATGGCCAATATGAAGAAAAGTATTGCCTTACCTATAAAAGTGCCTTTATTTTCTAAATTTATTCCAGTTGAATTTTTAAATAGCACTTTTAATAATCAAGTTTTTATTGAGTAAAGAGATTGATTAAATATGATCCTTAAGTCACTTAAACTCTCCAGGTCTTACCTGCTAAGTGTGTTTGATTGTCATAATGATTTTGTACCCATGTTGAAAGATAGAATGTTAAAGCAGAGGAAGAAGTAGTGGTGTACTGGAACAAGCCTGAATCTCTTTCTCAAAATACTTGGATTTAAGTTTTATCTCTGGTACACATTGAACATGTTATTATGATCAAATTATTTCACCTTTCTGTGTCTCACTTTCCCCATTTTTAAAATTAGAATACACTAGATAATCTCCAATGTCTCTCCCCATTCTATATTATTGGATTTTCTTAGGAGTTTTTTTGTATGTCTTTTTTTTTTTTTTTTTTTTTTTTTTTTTTTTTTTTTTGGTATCCTTTGTGCTTAGTAAATATTTGCTGGCTTGATTATAATCTCTAAAGTTCTCTCAGCTCTAACATTCTATTATTCTGTGATTTTTCTCTAGCTCTAAAATCTATGCTTGTGTCACCAAAGCCTCTACTTCTTTGCATCTTCACAGGACAAGTGTAGCCTGATTATTTCTATAGGGATTTTTAAATTAAAGCTTTTATTTACAAAACATATGCATGGATAATTTTTCAACATTGACCCTTGTAAAAACCTTCTGCTCCAAATTTTCCTCTCCTTCCCTCCATTCCTTCCTGTAGATGGCAGGTAGTCCCATACATATTAAATATGTTAAAATATACATTAAATTCAATCTATGTGTACATATTTATACAATTATCTTGCTGCACAAGAAAAATCGAATCAAGAAGAAAAAAACTGAGAAAGAAAACAAAATACAAACAACAACAGAAAGAGTAAAAATGCTATGTTGTGGTCCACACATTTCCCACAGTCCTCTTTCTGGGTGTAGATGGCTTTCTTCATCACAGAATAGTTGGAACCGGTTTGAATCATCACATTGTTGAGGAGAGTCATGTCCATCAGAATCGATCATCATATAGTCTTGTTGTTGCTGTGTATAATGATCTCCTAGTTCTGCTCATTTCACTCAGCATCAGTTCATGTAAGTCTCTCCAGGTCTCTCTGAAATCATCCTGCAGGTTGTTTCTTACAAAACAATAATATTCCATAAAATTCATACACCATAATTTATTAAGTATGGATTTTTAGTACCAAGGAGCTTTGCCCATCTCCTGGATGCATATTTGCTTTTTTCAATCTATCAAATATTTATTGAGTACTTCCCAATGTGCCAAGCATTATTTTCTTATCCTCCCCTTCTATACTAAAGAAATAGCCCTTCTTGAGTGAAGGAAAATTGTACTTCAGATAAAATTGTCTTCTCAAACTTCTCTTCCAGAGTAAAACATTATATTTATGGAAAGATCCTGGGAGGGAAAGGTGATTTGAGTGAGCTCTCCCTCTCCCTCTCCCTCTCCCTTTCCCTCTCCCTTTCCTTCTCCTTTTCCCTCTCCCTCTTCCTCTCCCTCTCCCTCTCTCTCCCCCTCTCTCTCCTCCTCTCCTTTTCTCTCTCCCTTTCCCTCTCCCTCCCTCCTCTCCCTCTCCCTTCCTCCTTTCCCTCCCTCGTCTCCCTCTCCCTCTCCCTCCCTCCTCTCCCCCTCTCTCTCCCTCTCCCCCTCTCCCCCCCTCTCTCTTTCCCTCTCTACACACACACACACACACACACACACACACACACACACACACATACACACACACACTCCACTGGATGGTCAGAGAAACTTTCATGGAAGAGATAATATTGCGACCCAACCTTGAGGATTGATGTCAGTAGGAATGAATGAAAATGAATTAACATCATTTTCCAGTTGTAACAGAAAGCATGAGTAAATGCCTGGGGATGAGAAGGTATGGGAGAACTCCAGCTTGGCAGGTTTGACAAGAGCAAGAAGTTTGAGCTATGTCTGGAAAAGCAGAATTGCAAGATCATAGGGATGGAGTTGAAAGTATCCTCTGAAGACCTTTAGTCTAGTCCTCTCATTATAGAGATCAGGAGACTGAATCTTAGATTATAGTAAAGCTTTTAAAATTGTGGGTCATGACCCCATATGGGCCTTGTTATTGAATATGGGATTGTGAAATTATGATTTATTATCAGTAAATGTTTGATTTGTATATCTATTTTACATATCTATCTACCTGGAGTCATCCAAAAATTTCTTGGGCAAAAAGGGGTCACAAGTTTAAAAAGTTTAAGAAGCCTTGGATTCTACAAGAAGCTGGAATGGAGAGAGTTGACTTGGAGTCATTGACACCAGGCAGGAGACTCTGGCTTTTGCAGTTGTCCAGATAAGATATGATAGGGGTCCGAAGTAGTATGATGCCAATGAGAATGGAAAAGAAGGACCATGGGAAAGAAATTGTGGAAATTAATTGTGTGAAGATGAGATTTGGCAACTGATGGTACTTGGAGATAGTGGTGAGAGAGAAAGAGGAGTAAGAGATCCTATAATCAAAGTTAAACACCCCCCCCCTTTACAATCTATATGGCACATTTTAATACATTGAGAGGCTCAAAAAAACTGCAATTAAAAATATTGTCATAGCAGTAGTACATACATACACACATGTTTGTATACCCACATACACACTAATGTAATCCTGTTTTTGTGAGTGGAAAATTTAAGCATCCAAAATTGTAAACATTTAGCTTTTACCATGCATTGTATGTTCCTCTTTTACCCCCTACCCAAAAAAGAAACTTTCAAGTAGTTTAATTCTCTATTCTAGGATTACTCTTTTTGTGTTCCTATTTAAAATATTGGGAAGCATGGTTTTAGTAGTTAATACCTATTTCTGTAGATGTCTAAAGTGAAACAATTTGATGTGGCCTCTTTTTGGAACTCTGTCTTACTGTGCCTAAATTTTTACAGCAGCTGTGGAGTGATGATGTTGACAAGTCATTTTTATTTGACTCCTCATACTTGAAGTGATGTAATTTAAAACCTATGTAATGGTGCAAAACAGAGCACCCATTGGAAAGTAGCCAACTTTTTTGCTCTCTCTTTTTATCTTAACCAAACAAGGAAATGAAATGCATGAGAGAGCCTTGTTAATGCAGATATAGACGGCAAATTTAAACAGAAAACATCAGAAAAATCAGAAGTTAAATACTCTCAACAAAGCAGTGTTTCTTACACTAAATGTCTTCATTGATAACAAACTTTCTTCATATGTTTATTATACTGGAAAGAAGATTTTCCCAGTGTGCATGAGAGGAGTTGCAGTATTAGAGCAGCTTTAAAAAAACATTGATTTCAATTTAGTTTAGTTGTGGCCTTGTACAGTACAAGAATAACTTGTACTGGAAGGAGTGGTAGGTTAGGAATCAAAATGATGTACCTACTAAATAATGATTTGGTTTTAGGCAAATCACTATACTCAGTTCCCTGTTTTATAAAATAGGGATAATAATATTTGTCCTACTGCCTCATAAAGTTATTCTCTTAAAATAATTGAGGTGAAAGTTATTAAAGGAAGTGATATGTTATTAAAATGCTAAAATATATTATTATCTCTCCCTGGTGTCTTAGATACATCTCTGTTTCTCCATCTGTTTTTTCCCCACCTTTTAAAAAAGTTACTCTTATCAGTAGTCGCTCACCTGGGGCTAGAAACCAGGAAAAGGGAAATGTGTGAAATTCATTTAACAAATGCTGTTATTTGTGAGCAGCTCTGATAAAAGCTGAATGGAAAAAAGGCTGGGAGTACTGGCCCAAATGGAATCTACACTTAATGAGAGTTCCCAGCATGAGCAGGTTGACAGTAGACAGACAGTCCTTTGAAGGCCACTAGAGAAGTTCCTTCAGTAGGATCAGGTGGCCCCACAAGGGAGAGAATCCTGGCAGACAGAGCAAGGGCTATGGGCTTTGATCTGGAGGAATCAGCCTCCTAGGAAGCCTGAAAAGATAGGACTCTAGGCATTCTGACCTTTGTCTTACCCTGGCTACTCATGAGATTTGCCAACTAAATCATTTCCTCTCTGAAGCCATCTCCTAGTACTTGAAAAATAACTGGCTTATTTATTTATTCAAAAAAAACATTAGATATACATTAATTCAGAAGAAGTTAAATTTCACTACAGTGTTAAGAGTTTTCCCACTTATTTTTGGTGCTTTGCATGAGAAGACTGAGTACAAGTGGGCACAGGGGCCATTTCCTTCATTTTTCCTCCTGTTTGTTTTCTAACTCTCTCTCCCCCGTCCACATGCATATACACACACAGATACACATAGAGGACACAGATCTAAGTCCCAGAAGTTCATAAAGTTTCTTGGGGATTGAAAAACAGTGAACTGAGAACAGAATTGAGGGATGATTGGGTTATAAGGACATGGGACTATGTTCCACCTGAAACCAGATGTAAGAAACTTGCTTCAAGACAGCTCTTGAGTTTTTGTGTTTCAGACTATTCCAAAGAAACTCATGGTAGAAAAAATTGCACTCTCAATAATAGTTCTCATTGATATACTGCTTCATGATTTCCTCATGATAACACTGTGAGAAAGGTCATGTAGTTATTATCTCTCCCATTTTGAAGATGTAAAAACAATCTCAAAGAAAGGAAGTGCCTTGGCTGAGGTCCCAGCTAATAAGCATCACAAGTGGGCTTTTAAACTCAGGGTTCTGAGACTCAAAGGCTAATAGTTAAGATTCCAACACATTTCCTTTGACTCCACTTTCAAAATTCATTCCACTACTTTTCTCTGCATCCCTCAGAATCTCTTGAATGGTCCCTTGCTCATAGTAGATAAAAAATATTTAGTGAATAAATGGTGAATTAATGTAGATTTTGGATTCTGATCTTCTTAGTCATACTCTGATACATTTCAAAAATAAAAAATAACCCTTGCTTCTCTGTGAAGATAAATATTTTATTAAACCAAGGCAGTGAAATTTTTGTAACAGGTTAAAAAAAGTTTTGTGCCTCTCAGAAAAAGGAAAGTCAGTCAAGGCCACTTATTATAATAAGTATAATCTAAACTAAAAAATCAGATGTATTGAGAACCCAATCTGTGGTTAGCTAATCCCATTGGTTAGAACACCATGTTGATGAGGCCAGTCGAGGTCACAAGTTTCATCCCTGTGGGCTTTGCTCTGCTCTGTGTCTACAGATTGCATTTATTTCTAACTCTGGACAAACAACCTGCAAATATATCTGGTACAAGGGGTATCAGGCAATAAAATATGACTAAAATAGCCCTGAACATATACTCTTAACCTCTTGGCAATTCTCTACATTTCAAAATTATATTTTTCAAAGGAAAAAATTGAGAATACTATTCTAAAGGGGGAGTTTGCTGCTACTGATGATATTCAATTACAGAAATGTTTGCCAGTAGTTTACTACAGTACAGAGTACTGTGAGAGGTGTTGTGAGGAGATCTGAAGCTTAGATTAACCAGGATTCTGGGGAAGGAGGTAGCTCATAGTCAATTAGGAGATAAGACTTCACAGAAATAACTATAACAAATAAAGTTTGCAGGAAAAATGTGCAAATGAATTTTCTTATTTGATAATCTGAAATGAAATATGTATATGCAAGAGGTACAAAATAAATGAGATCCAAGAAGCCCTTGTGAATAAAGTGATTTTTAAATTGTGCTTTAAAGAATAGATTTTTTTTTAAATGGAGAGTTTGAGAGATCCAGGCATAGAGAACTGTATTAAGGTAAGAAGAGAGACAGGAAAAATGTGGGCATGTGGAAAATAGCAAGTTTTTGAATTGGCTAAAATATGAAATAAAGCAAGAAAGGTAGAGTGGTAGTAAATTGTGAAAGGACCTTGAATGTTATTTTGGAATTTTATTCTAGGCAGTTGAATTTGGAATATGGTATATTGACATTTCCCTCTCTAGATATAAGGAGAATTAATCTGAGTTTAGCATAAAAACTGTTTTGGAAGGGTGGGAAAGTATAGGCATGAAGATTTCTTAGAAGGTAATAGAAATAGAGTGGAGGTTTGATTGGGGAACTAAGTGATATAGTAGATGCAGTGTCAGGCCAAGAAGACTTGAATTCAAATCTGGTCTCAGACACTTACTAGCTGTATGACTGTAAGCAAATCAGCTAACCCTCATTGCTTCAGTTTCTTCAGCTGTAAAATGAGCTGAAAAAGGAAATGGCAAACCATTTCTAAATCTCTCCCAAGAAAACTCTACATGCGGTCATGAAGAGTCATATATGACTAAACAACCAAATCAATAAAGGCATTTGATCATGAAGTCCCACCCAGATTGTTCGCAAGAAGGGACAAATGGGAGAAAGATGATGGTTATTGACAGAATTTAACAAAGAATTGAATAAGCTTGGATGAGGGAAAGAGTCAGTAAAGGTCAAAGATGTTAGAGCTAGGTGACTGGGAGAATTGTGGTAGGACTGACATATGTTTATAATTTTTAATATATAGCTACTGTGTAAGCTTGTTACTGTGAGTTGGGCCAAATATTTTTAGCTGTTATGTGTGTTTGCTTAGGAATGGTGTTTTACACTTCTTAATGTTTGAAAGTGGTTTAAGTGATATTGGGAAAAAATGCAACACTTTGTCTAAGAGATATATTTGTTCTTTCCCCATATTACTTCCTAGTGGAAGCCGTGTATTTGTTTGCTTTTCTCTGCAGAATTTTGTGTTCACTCTGTAACAAGAAGTAGACACAGAATGATCGAAGAATGACTTATGGTATTTTTTCCTCCTTTGCTGTTAAAATATGTCTTCTGTGGGTTTTCAACACAGGCCCCAAGTATTTCTTGACATTTTCTTGTCTGCTTTCATGAAGTACTGTTAACAGGCACTGAATTGTAGACTCATAGAATTAGAATAATCCTTTTATTGTAAGGCAGTTGTAAATGAATAATATGGGGAGTTTCTGGGAAGAACATGTTATAAATGGCTTTTGCAGCTCTTTTCCAAAAGTGGAAGAAATTGTTTATTTTTTTTTTCTGTCCTAAAGTTGGAAGGAAAGAGCTCAAATATAAGACCCAGCTTCTGACCCACTGGGGACTTTTTCTCTAATAGAGCTGTTTATGGTAGTATATGCTTTAATAATCTAATAGTCTGGTGCTTGTAAGCCCAGACAATTATTTGGTGGTCTGTGACAATCATCTGATCAGTGCTTTTCCTCCACTTAGGATGCAAGTTCACAGGATTGTTGTAGGCTATCAAATGAAATGCTTTGTAAAATGCTTTTATTGTCACAATAAAGTGGTATACTTGTAAATTGTTACATAGTACAATAAAGCGGTATGCTTGTAAATTGTATAGTCAAACTGTGAGGTGAAAGTTGGATACTTTCTAAAAGGGATAGGTAGTTGTTCTGTGAAGGATTTATGGAAAGGCATGGACAAGAAATTGAAAGGATGGGAAGGGATGATGAATGAATAAGTGAGATAATTAATGAAAAAGCATTTATTAAGCACTTATCATTAAGTCCAATCGTGTCCAACTCTTCATGACCCTTTTGGGGTTTTCTTGGCAAAGATACAGGAATGATTTGCCATTCTTTCTCCAGCTCATCTTACAAATAAGGAAACTGAGGCAAATAGTTGTTCTGCTAGTTTTGCTTTAAATGGGATCAGGAGGAACATAGGCAAGTTCCTTCTATAGTGGAAAGAAATAGATTATGTAGTTAATAGTCTCCTGCTGACTGTGAAGCAAGATTTCTTTAGTCCTGGTCAAATGGGAGCTGTTGGTAGATGCCAACTTTGTAAAAAAAAAATCCCTCTTTGGGAAAATTTGGGAAATATATTTGGGAAAATTTTCCATAATTTTGTCTCTTTCAGAACCTTGGTGCTAAAGGGGAGGTGAAGATTAAGGAAAAAGGGACCATGAATTAGAACCCTGGCTCCTCTCCTTTAATCCAGAAAAATGTTGGTGAAGAAACCTCTGCAATTGAATCCTCCATGGTTATTGTATTAACAGTAATTACTAACATTTATAAAACACTTCCCATTTGCTAGGCATTATTCTAAGCACTTTACAAATATCTCATTTGTTCCTCATAATACTGGGAAGAGAAGTACTATTATTACCCCCATTTCACATATGAGAAAACTGAAGTTAAAACTTTCTCAGAATTAGCTATCAATCTACAAGGACAAATTTGAATTCAGATCTTCCTGACTCCTGATCCAGTACTCCATCCACTGTGTCACCTACTTGATTGAGGACCATATTCTAGTGTCAGGAAGTTAAGAGGTAGAGAGGAAGGCATAGATAGGTTCTAACTTCTCACTTTTTAAAGAAGTTAATTTTCTCCCTTTTCTTTTATCAGGAACACTAAAATAAACACTGTGGGTACCTTGGTTAATGGTTCCAATGCTCTGTTGTAACTTGCCCTGTTCTAGCTTCAGTTATTCAGTTTTAACTTTGTGTGCTGGGAAATTAAGACATCTAATGTTGTTTCTTCCTTTGTGATCCCAGAAGCAGAAGAAAATAAAAATCTTGTCTCTTGGAATGAATCACCAACTTTTAATCCTTTCCTCCAACTTTTAATCTTCTTCACTGATTTGGGCTTCACCAGAGCCTTTCAGAATTCTCTATGGATGCCTTTTACTATGGAAATATCTCTACCAAAAGTTGGAATTAAAGATAAAATGATTTCTGAACTTCTCTAGTAGTACTCTACTTTTATCTGGTTAGGGTCACACCTTGCTTTGGTTTATATTCTTCTTCCTCTATTAGAGACACGTAGAAAGCGGGCACAAAGAAAACCTTTTGGATAAAGCCATGCTTTATCGATGTCCTTGTTTGCCTTATGTAGCTGTGGTCTCTAGTATTATTTATACTCACTTATCCTCCAGGCTTGCTCTGTCACTAAAATATCAAGGGACAGGAATAGTTCAAAGGCATTTACAGAATTATGCAATGAAATAAATAGACCTAGTTTCATAATTTCTCTTAGACATCGACAGATATTAAAACAAGCTTATTGAATTTGTAAGAAAAAACTATACTTTATTTCATAGAAATATCCATTAATTATATATGTGTAAATGTGTTTATATATGTATACACCTATAAATATTTATGTATGTATGTATGTGTATATCTTCAAAACTTTTCTTATAGGAGGGATTTAAAGCAGCTGCCATTGTACATACTTCCTAATTTGTTATGTGTTACTGCCTGCATATGTCCACTCTGTGTCTCTCCTTTGCCCTTTGGATGATCTTCAATGTCATTTCATTTAAGCTGTAGTTTTTCATAATGTGCAGCCATACAGCATTGCAGGGAGTATACTGGGATTAGAGAGATAGATCTCTGTTTCAGGGAGAAGTTTGGGTTTGATACAAGAACTTTGCAATTTCTCAGTAAAAAGCAGGTAGATGGACAACCTGTAGAACTCATACACTTAAATATATATCTTGGCCAGGACTGATAATTGGACTTGATTTGGGTTGAGGTTTGAAGAATAAAAGGCTGGATTATCTCACAGAAATGGCAAATTACTTTTGTTTAGTTTACTATCAATCACAGAGAATTATGATGGCTATATTTAATCATATATTAATTCTAGGTTAATCTAAGAAATGAAAATTCAGCAATGATGCTCTGCATTTACAGTCTTTTCACTTATTGTAGCACCATTATTCATTAGCACCTTGCAATAAGTTGGTGAAAAGTATGTAGTAAGTGGTACTCATGTGGCAGATAAAAGAACGAGAAAAACTGAGGTTAAGTGATTTCCTTGTCCAAGGTCACTTCCAAGTTTGTAACTGTTTTGAATCTGTAATCCAAATGCTGGGATTTTTCTATTGGATCAAGCATATTACATGAATTGAAATGAGTTTTAGGAAAGAGGTCTTTTCGTCTCATCATTTGGGCCAGCTTATGTAATTTGTTTTATGCCTAAGTGATGACAATGGCCATTCGATTATCATGACAAATTGTAATTGATTATTTTGGTAGATTGGTGCTTACTTTTGTTTTAGATATGGTTCAAACTACTGAATAAACAAGAAGGTGATTTAACACCATAATTCAGAATTATCAGTGTGGAAACTAAGAGACATCAATTACACAGTCAGTCTTGCTTTAATGTAGCAATCGCATGAAAGTTCATAGCTATATTTTACATATTGATAGGGATTTTTTAAAAAAGCTGTTTTACTAAATGGTGCAAAAATAGCCAAACTAAAATGTAAGCCTTTTAAAAAAATTCAAGGCACAGATATAATCTTTTTTTGAGATAAATTAGTCTTATTGTCATTAGTTGTGCTTTAAAGTAAGTGTGTGTGGGTGTGGGGGAGATGAGGGATTGGGTAGTATTCCTTGATTAAATAAGTAGTTTTGTGAAGGCCTTTGTGCTTTACACCAAAGTGGACAAAAAAAGTACAATAGCCTTGATTTTCAGTTGAATTAGAAAATTAGGAAATTTTTTTCTCTGACTCTAAAAAATTCATCTGTAGAAACATCTTATATCAGCACATATGACTGTTTCTCCATTTCTCCCTTAATAATATTCAATCATGCCTTCATATCATCAGTATGAAAGGTTAAACCCTCACCTCCAAACACACACACACACACACACACACACACACACACACACACCGACACACACACACACACACACACACACACACAAAAGCACAGCTAATGAAAATAATCTTAATATATCTCAAAAAAATGTTATTTGTACCTTGAAATTTTTTAAAAAAAGACATTTTAGTTTGGCTATTTCTTGCTTCATTTAGTAGGATAGCTTTTTAAAAAAAAAATCCTTATCAATATGTAAAATATAGCTATGAACTTATACACCTAAACTTGTATACTAATACTTCAAATGTTTCTTTTCTCATGAAATGAAATTTCAATTCAACATTTTTTAGATAACAGGTACTTAATGAGCATTTCTTCATTAATAGAATACCTTCTTTTGAACTCACTAATTGAAATTTTTTTTTGTCTATAATGATTATTTTGCACCCAAGTTTTTCTTCTTTCCTATCATTAAGCTTCTTTACCTTATTCCATTTTCTTCTGGATGAAGGTGTTCTCAATGATTTATCTTGAGAATCAAAGATCATACCACTTGAAACAGGATATCTCATAAGTTCAGGCTCATTTCCCAGTGTGATGGGTGATCCTGGGATGTTAACTCAATTTGATTCTATTGCTTTTCCTTTCTTGCCATCATTGGAAAAATTTCAAATTGTGGTGATCCTTGAAAGAGATTTATCTTCTGGGGTTTGGTTTAGGGAGCTAGACTTCCCCAGATTATGATGTGTTTATTGTACTTATTTGAGTATCTTTTAAAAGCCATAAAATATTCTATGCATTTATAGTTATTTACATTTATGCAGTTATTTATCTTAAACTTAATCTGCTTTCTTTAGGTTGATTTATTACAGCCACAATGTGTTTTTCAGATGCTAGTCCTAAATTATATTTATCACCTGTTTCAAGTGTTGTTGAGAGGATCAAATGAGATAATACGTGTAAAGTCAATATTTGTAAATACTGGCTATTATTATTAATATCTGTCCCCATACACTTACATGTAATACTTTATGGTTCATAAGGCATTTTACTCACAGCAATTTTAGGAATTTTATAGTTTTGTTCAATTGTACATTTTCTGTAAATTGTAAATTCTGTACATTGTACAGAAAACTGAGGCCCTAGGCAAATTATTTGCCTAAGGTGACAAAACTAGCAAATGTGAAGATCTTAGACTAGTTCTAACTGGAACCTCATTTCCTGACTTCCAGGATCTCTCTGCTGTACTATGCTGCCCCTCCTTAAATGAATAAGCTTGATCTCTCATTTGGCATAGTAGTAGTATTTTAATTCAATCAGCATTTCAAGGAGTTCCCCTTCTCAGCCTCTCTTTTCCCTCTCCCCTCTCTTCAGATCCTGATTACATTTACCTCACGCTCCCTTCCCTGCCCCCTCCCTTCAATAATTGTAGTATTATGGGAATAAGAACTACTTGCTTTTTACTTCCCTATTGACAGCTGGACAAATAGGAGAGGTCTATATTGGGCCTGGAACTTGTTGAAAGATGTTTTAACTGAAACTGTTAAGATATAGAGAAACCAAAAGTTCAGAAGTTCAGAAGACAGTTTGAAAATAAATTCAAATTCTAGTTCTTACTGGTTGTGTGACTTTGGACAAGTTAATTTAGCTTTCTGAGCCTCGGTTTCCTTATCCATAAAATGAAGATAATGGTACCTCCTTCTCCATCTTGTTGCCATTATATTTAGTGAGTAAACTGAAATGTATTAATGTCCCTGCAAGGTGGTAGCTCTATTAAGAATAACAACAGTAATACTAAGATAAAAGGGTGCTGTGGGTCACAAAGGTGCTTCTTTTCTCTTGTACCTTCTTTGGTGGTGAGGAGAAGAAATAGATTACATTGTGTATATTTTAGATGTAACCTGTTTAGGCCAAATTTAAGCCAAATTATCATCACAGAGCTGCCAAGAATGTTTTTGAGTGTGAGATTTCAACTTTTTGCCTGATGCTCCTATACTTGGTTTCTGGTGTGCACTTATCTCTGTGTTCTTTTAATACAATTCCCACCTTGTTCTCCTTCTTCCATCCTGCAAGCCTATGTGAAATTAATAGTGAAAAATAAAGCTAGGAAGGATTTCCCTGAAAAATTGGAAAGTTTTATTAAAAGTATCTGGCAAACTCAGAAATATCTTCTTACCTATTGGGGTTCTATTATTAGATAGGAGAGCAGTTGTTTTCTAGAGCTAGCATGGGATAGAAAATAGGGTACTTGATTTGGAATCAGGAACACCTGGATTCATATGTTACTTCTGTGACCATGAACAAGTCTGTCACACTCTGTTTTAGTTTACTTCACCACTAGAATGGGAATAATGATATCTGTCAGCTCCATCTTATAAGGTTGGTGTCAGGCTTAAAATGAGATAGTTTATGTAAAATGGCAACTTGCAAAGTATAAGGAACTATGTCAGTGTCAGTTATTATTCTGAAAAAAATAGTATCATTTTTAATCATCAGTTTTTTTCAAATTAGCCAATCTTTAACATTTAATTTTATTTATTTCTTGTTTTTCATAACATCTTCATTTCTTTTTTTAAAAAAAATTGAGTTCCATATTCTCTTCTTTCTGGTCCCTTATCCACCCATTGAAAAACTAAGGAATATATCAATTATCCATGTGAATTAATGTAAAACATTTACATGTAGAACATGTTTCAAAAAAAAAGCAAGAAAAACAGAGAAAGTAAAAACTTATACTTCAATTTGCACTCAGAATTCATCAATTCTTTCTCTGGAAGAGGACAGCATTTTTCATCCTGAGTCCTTCAGAATTGTTTTGGATCATTGTATTGATCAGAGTAACTAGGATGATTATCATTACAATACTGCTGTTACTGTGTACAGTGATCTCCTGGTTCTAGCCACCTTACTTTTCCTGAGTTTATATGCCTTCCAGTTTTTCTGAAACAATTCCCTCACTATTTATAATAGTATTTTATCATAGTTAAATACTATAGCTTGTTCAGCCATTTCCTATTTGATGGGCATCCTCTTCATTTCAATTCTTTGCTACCACAAAAATTCTTTGTTTTTTAAATAGTCTTCCTTCCTCCCCCCTTCCTTCCTTCCTTCCTTCCTTCCTTCCTTCCTTCCTTCCTTCCTTCCTTCCTTCCTTCCTTCCTTCCTTCCTTCCTTTCTTCCATACAGATATAGAATGCCATTGGTAGATAAAACTATAAACAGTTTTATATTCCTTTGGGCAGAGTTCCAAATTATTCTCCAGAATGGTTGGACCAATTCACAACTTCACCAACATTGCATTAGCATATTTATTTTTTTTACATTTTCTGCCACCCACCCCTCCTCGCCTTCAACATATTATTTTCCTTTTCTGTCATGTTAGCTAATCTGATAGATAGGAAGTAGTGCCTCAAATTTTTTAAAATTTGCTTTTCTGTAATTAGAGAAAATGATTTAGAGTATATTTTCATATAACTAGAATTACTTTGATTTCTTTTTCTGAAAACTACTTCTTCATATCCTTTCAGTTGGGTACTGGATCTTTTTTTTTAAATATAAATTTGACTCAATTTATATTTAAGAAATGAGACTTTTAATAGAGAAATGCTATATAAAAAACTGATTTTGATTCATTGTGG
Organism: Sarcophilus harrisii; assembly: GCF_902635505.1. Classification (NCBI taxonomy): domain Eukaryota; kingdom Metazoa; phylum Chordata; class Mammalia; order Dasyuromorphia; family Dasyuridae; genus Sarcophilus; species Sarcophilus harrisii. The sequence continues at coordinate 211,676,181 of NC_045430.1, read as the reverse complement.
TAGCTTTTCCACATTTTGGAATTTCACATTGTGGAAGTGATACCTTCACTTTTGAAGGTATCCTTCCCTCTATCCTTGCTCAGTAAGTAATTTTTTGTTTAAAAAAAAATAAAGAAAAAGAAAAATCAAGTTCTTTAGCCAAAAAACCCCAATACCAATTGTATTGGATATTATATGTGGTGTTACATTTGTATGATCTTCCATTTCTGTAAAGAAGGTAAGAGATATATGTATATTTTCTCTTTTGTCCTTTGGGTCTAAAATTGGTCATTATAATTGCACAGTGTGCAATTTTGCTTTTTAATTATAAGTTTTGATTTGATTACAGAAATTGGCATTTGAGTCTTTGTCTATCAAACTGGGTTTTATGAGCAGTTCCAAGACATTCTTTAAGGCCAGGATTACAGAATCTCAAACAGCTGTTTGGTGGTGGCTGTTGTAAACTATAGGAAGTACTATGAAGTAAGAAGCTTGACATGCTCTATTTCCCAAGTTCTTACTTCTATTTGCCCTCCTTTCTTTCCTTGATCTGTTTTTCTTGTATACAGAAAGAGAAATAAGTCAATAGACCAATAGTGACAAGACTCAATCTCTAGTCTTGGTCAGCTTCATGTTACTGGACAAGCCATTTTACCTCTTTCTTCTTGTACTCACTTTTGTAAAATGAGGGAATTGTAATGGTGGCTAAATGTTCTTTAAGGTTCCCTAATTCTAAAATTCCAAGAAAGCAGCAGCAATAGTTTACCATATTGTAATCAGCTCATAACACTATATAACTTGGAAACAAAGGGCTCTTCAATATTTGAAAATTGCTGTGGCCTTGGTAGCCTACTAAAAAAATCTCAAGTAGCAGCAGCAAGCTCATGTTGTCTGCACCTGTTTATGTGGATCAGGGCCCAGAACTCATGACCTATAGTAGTTGTTGATGGGTATAATTAAAATGTATATCTAATATGCCTTGAAAAATCAGGCTTCCACCCCAGAATGTACTACTTCCTCTCTTCCAAGGACCCTAGATGAATTTTGACTCATCTGGAGCCTGAGCAGAGCCTGGGAGCCTGGGAAGAGCTTATCTGCTGTGGCAGGAGCTTGCAAGTAAATCTACTCAGTCCCTGGCCCTTATGCAGCTTTGTTCCACTTTAAACATTGGTGAGGTTCTGCCAGGCATCCTCACTGCTGGCACACGTTGAGGAAGCCTCTTCCTCTTTGAAATGTCAAGTTTCATTCTGCTGAAAGTCTTCATTACCCCATAGACACTGAGGGACCTTAGAGTCCTTCTGGAATATGGTCTTTTCTGCTTTCGTGGTTCCTTGCTGAGTTTTATGGCTTATTAAGATAATGAAAACTCTTTCCAATGAGCTTATTATTCACAACCCCATTATTTTTGATGTAACACTGAGTCTCTATCTTTAGTAAAAACACTAGGAAATGTACTGCTAAGGTTGACAAGGGTAAGGAAAGGTGCCTAACCAAAGGTGCCATTATAACCCTTTTTGGTGTAAGTGCAGAAATTATTAATTTGAAGCCGCAAACAGTTGCTTATCATGCACAGTGGGGGATATAGAGGCCTCTGTATTTTCTCCCTTTTTCTGTTAAAGTTTTTATTGCCTTTTGAGTATTCTCATATTATTAAATCAATTATCCTGCACTTGCAAGCCCTGGATATTGCTTTCTTGCATCCAGTTCATTGTGATGAATTAGAGTTAACTTGAAGAAGGTTTTTTTTCTCTCTCTCCCTGTGTATGTGTTCAGTCCTGGGCACTCTTCCACATAACTTGGGGCAGAAAATATGAGTGTGACGGCTGCTATTTGAAACCCTTTTAGTAGTATGGCATCAGGACTGTGCTAGTTTCCAAGGAATTTTTCAACCAGACAAAGATTTTTTCTGTCTGCAGACCGAGGTAAAGGAAGAAATGAGAGTGGTTGGTTTGCTTCAGCACTGTCCAAGGGCTAAAGAATTCTCATGCAATGTCCCTGCCAATTGTTAACACTGAAAAGCACCCCACCTTGGACAGCATTTTGCTCTCTGATCTGTTTAGGTCAACCCTTCCCATCCTCACCCCCCTTCTTGGATATGGATAACATATTTTGTGTTGGTTCTTCCTGACTACATTGTGAATGAGGGAGGTGGTTAGGAGAACTGAGCTTCCTCCCAGGCTCATACCCGTTTCAGGCACATAAACAGAATGCCAGCTCTTCATCTTCCCAGACTTTTCTAAGTTCAGGAGTGGGCCAACTTCTGGTTCTCAGAGCTAGGCTTAGGCAGCTGCTGCCATGGCCACTGACTACTTGCCAGAATGCCCTGGAAAGCAAGGAATGCATGGGAGAGGGGGTTGGGGAGGAAGCAATGGTTGGCATTGGCTGCTCAGATTTTTAATAGTTCTTCCCAGAAAGCGAGGTGCCCCATTGTCATGCCAAACTCTTTCATCATGCATAAGTGCCATGTTAAGAGCAGGATGTGAGAGCCATCTTTATTTAAGACTATTGCTTGTTAGCTATGCAGGGGTTAATGAGCACATTTTTCATCCTACATATACCAGTGAGGAAATATAGAACTGAAGCTTAGGTGAGAGGAAAGGATTCAGAGCTTCTAAATTGGGAATTTCTCCATATATGGATAGTGACTAAACCTGGATTTCATTGGTATAGGAAATCCCAAGTGAGGAAACTCCCTGTACTAATGGACCTTATTTGCAACTTAGTGTCTTAGAATGATGTCTAGAGCCCTGAAAAGTTGACTTACCCAATTCATATGGCTAATATGAGGTAGACTTGTATTCAGTTCTTGCTTTCCATACTGCTTCTCTCATCATACACAAAACTACATTTAAAACCAATAAACAAAAAGCTCTTTATATTTAGAGATGATAATGGAAGATGTAGCAGAAATGTTTGAGGGGAGAGGAAGGATAATAGAGGATAGAACACTGGGACATACCTAAGCTTAGGAAGTTGGAGGAGGATGAAGTCGTCAGAAAAAACAATTATAAATCAGATGGTGATGTCAAGGAAGAAGAGGGAGAAGGTGGAAAAATGAGGTTAGATGAAAGTCCGAGTATCTTTGTAAGCAAAACAAAAGTAAAGGAGTATAGAGGGAAATATTGAAGATGCTGAGAAAAAAGCAGTGATTGGAACATATTTTATCTTCACAGTAATCCTGGAAGGCAGGTGCTACTATTATTTTATAGACAGGAAGATTGAGGAAGGCAGAAGTTAAGTAAATTTTCCTGGAATCTCATAGCTAGTAAATGTTTAAATCTGGATTTGAACTCTGGTTATACTGATTTCAGTTTTATCTAAAGTGTTGACTAAAGAAGAGTAATAGTATCAAGGGACAGGTGAATATTTTATCTTTGATCAGGAGAGAATTGCCTCATTTCCCAAGATTGGAGAGAAGAAAGAGAGCATGATTGAGTACAGCATCCAAGAAGTGTAGGAAGGGAACAGAGGGAGCCTTCCTTGTATGACTTTGATGCTACAAGGCTCAATTTAGATGAATTCTTCCCTGATCTACCCCAGCTGGAAGTACATTTTACTTCCCTTAATTTCTCATAGAATTTTTTACTTCTATACTTCTTACATTCTAATTTTAATAATTATTTGTGGCATCTCTTACCTTTAAGTTCCTTGAAGCTAAGGTTTATGGTTTGATTTTATTTCTGTCTCCCCAATGTTTAGTTGATACCTACATACACACATAGTGTGTATATAGTAAAACTGCTATAGTAAAACTATAGCAGAAGTTGTTATGGATGGTTGTAAACATGTGGGACTCAAATGTTTACATGAGGCTGGATTGCTAATTTATCTAGCTTGAAATTAAGATAAATGTATTGAAATTGTATTTGGTTACTTCTATTACATTGTGTACCTAGAAGACTAATTGTAAGTTATCAAGAGCTATTATTCCAATATGCTAGTACTTCAAAGTTGTGGCCTAATACTTCTTGGCTGTCTTACAAGAGTAGACACAGTTTTATAGTTCTTTGGGCTATACAAAGTCTGGTCAGCAGTTTTGCTCTAGAGGCATCATCTCTAGAGCCCCAGGAGTGAGATTTTACTTGATGTCAAGCTGATAAATATCCAATGAAGTGGAAGGTTCCTTAAGTTGGTTAGAGGGCTTTTGGCTGAATAGTAATGTTTCTAATTGAGAGTTTGTTCACACTTCCTTCGGTAGGTAATATTGAATTTTGATGAAACTATAGAATTTTAAAGTTAGAGAAGATTTTGTGCCCAGGAATTTTGATCTTTTTGTGACAAGGATACCTTTGGATATCTATTTGGTGAAAGCTTATGTATCTCTTTTTAGCATATTTTAAAAAATTTATAAAATAAAAATTCATATTCTAACAAAGGAAACCATTATATTGAAGTACACTTTATAAAAATAATTTTAAAAAAGTTCCTGATCCTCAGACCAAAATCCCTTGTCTGGTCTGATCTCTCATTATTATAGATAGAAAAGTATAGTACCAGGAAGAGCAATATAATTGGTCTAAAAAAAGGCAGCTAGGGAACTCACTGGATATAATGCTGGCTCTAAGTAAAGAAGGACCGAGTTTAAATTTGACTTCAGATGTGTATTAACTGAGAGATTCCAGGGAAGTCACTTAGTTCTTTTTGTGCCACAATTTGCTCAACTATAACATAGGGATACTTAATTATAAAATCTATCTCATAGAGTTGTTCTGAGGATCAAATGAGATAATATTTGTAGTACTTAGTACTGTCTTATAGTGGGTGATTAATAAGTACTTATGTTCTTTTTACCTCATACTATGTCTTTTGACTGACATCATAAAGCCAAATATGGAAAATTAATATATATGTGTTTGCTTTTTAAAAGCCACACAGAAATCATTATTAAAATAAAATAAAATAATGTTAGGAATACAAAAATTAGCCCATATCCTTTTTTTAACTGTACAGACTCTTCAGTTTCTAGGAAGAACATAGATTTTCACATACAATTATCTTAAAATAATTGATTTTATGAAACTTTATGAAAGAAATGGCAAAATTTAAGAATTTTGATTCATTTAGTCTAGGTAGAATTTTTTCTTTGTGATATTCTTTTATTTATGAAGACTTTGCATTTTGAATATGATGGGTATCATAAGTTTCCAGGATATGATAAGCAGTTGTACGGTGGTCTATGAGCTAGTTCATTAGCATATATGTATATCTAGATTTCTCTATATTTTAGTTGCTATATGTGTCAGTAAACTATATTGAAAAGAAGGGTAGTTGTCTGGACTGCCTTTTAGGAAATTGTGCAGTAGCTTTTAATGATATCAGTTGTACCTTTGAAGCAAAATCTCTTTTTAACACCAATTTTGTTATTGTTGTTGATGCTGCTCTTGTATGGTTGTGAATCATGGAGTGATGGCATAATCTCTGATGAGTTGGTTATAAGTCATGCAAAGGGCAACAGATAGATCGCATAGTGGATGGGCTAAGGTCTTTTATCAATGAAGAATTTGCTTACCAGAAGAGGGAGAAAAGAGCATCAAAGAGATATATGACCTAAAAAGGGAGACATTAAGAGTGCAGGATAACAGATGGCTATATCACCTGGGTGCCCCATGGCATGAAGTTAACATCAAGAGATGTAGAGGAAGACCCTCAGCATGCTGCTTGCAGTCTCTGTGGTAGATTTATGGACAGATGGTTGTGGGATGAAAAGTTATAGATTGCAATAGGGACAACTGGACAAAACTCTTACATCAATGAGGTAATAACTCTGTTAAAGTACTCAAGTACATAATGACTATTCATATTACTCTCCATTTGTCAATGGATGGGTATGATCTAAGATCTCATAGATGTGGGTAGCTTCCTCTTATTTACCAAGTGTTTAAAATAAAATGCTAGGTGAATTTTTAAAAAATGTAATAACAGTATTCCTGAACAGATGTATGCAAACTTTTGAAAATAAAATAGCATTTTTAATTCACTAAAGAGACATAATATTTGAATATAAAATTTTAAAATTCAGTTATAAAGAAAATAACTATCCCTTTATTCTCTCTGGTTTGTTCTAAAGGGATTGAGGTTACACCTGTGTTTTCATATTTAACTGAAATCCAAACCATAATATGCTTGTTAGCATCATGCTCTATTTCCATAGATTTTCCAGGCCTGTTTCCATTTTTTGAGGCTTGGGGAAGAGGTATAATTTTTCTGTCTCTTTTAGCTTCCTCAAAGATGTCTGGTTTATTAAAGCAAAGGTATTTTCCCCCAGATGGTCTAGTTGGCAGCTAGAAGGTTAAATGGTCCTTGATAAAACAGCTAGACTTGAAGAAAAGTCTTAGAGTTTTCTGGAAAATCAAGCTAACCACTTTGTGAGCTGTTAACCTTTCAGTACCTGTTCTATTAGTCTCTTGAGAAAAGAGAAAGCAAGAAAACAAATATTTATCATGTATCTGCTATATGCCAAGTACTTTATAAATATCTCATTTTATCCATAAGACATTCCTGCAAGATAGATGATATTATTACTCCTGTTTTATAGTTGAGGAAATGGAGGCACAGATTAAGTGACTTGCTCAGGGTCATATAGATAGTACGTAGGTTTGGTTGGATTTGAACTCCAGTCTTCCTGATCCTAGAAAAAAATCACATTATAAACTTGATGAGCATTCTTTTCATGTTCTCTGGATGGAATTTGTAGTGATAGTGAAAGTAATGATTTTTGGATACAACAGGTTGCTAAACACAGGCAATAGAAAATAGTAATAATCTTTGCTATTAAAAACTTTAATTTCTACAGCTTTTCTTTGTGGAAGGCATATAATTGTATCACAATCTAATAACTGCTTCTACCGCTGAGCCAAAATGAATTCATTTGGAGGCAAAAAAATGAAAGATGTTATTTTATTGCTTATACTTTGAGCTCTTAGCTGCTGAACTTATTTTCTAATACATATAAAATGATTGAAGTGCCAGACACACTTTACTTTAGATAATTAGTAGTTCCACTGTCTTTAGGAATTTATTGTATTTACAGATAGAAGAAGGCTGAGTGTGGGGGAGGGGAAATCAAGATCATTAGTTTGGCAGCTACAATAATTGTTTGAATAAGGTTTTACTGTTTCTTACCTATGTGGCATTGAGAAATAAACTTTACTTCACTGGGACTCAGTTTCCTCATATGTATAGTGAGAGGCAATGATGATCTTGAAGGTCCCTTCCTTTTGGTGCTCATTTTGTTAGCTCTGAAATCTAATTGTCTAAAGTAAAACATTTCATAGAAAGAGAGACTCTTTTTTAAAAATGGATTCACTAATATTTTTCTATATTCTTTGCCACTCAAAAATGTTAGGTAAGCAGTGGGTATTGATTGCAGACTCTGATTTAATGACCTGTGAGAGTAGCTTTGGCTGAAAATTCATCATGCTGCTATAGCCTAGTGTCAAGACCCTCCTTTTAGCTATTGGCTAGCTAGGTTGATCATTGGACAACAATTCATTCTCAAGCCCATATTTGAAACCATTTAGTTTGGTGGGACTTTCTAGAGCTGGTATTCTGCTTTTATAGATCTTAGAGTCTAGGCCAACATTATCTATATATTTGCACAAGGTATCATATGAGTAAGGAAATATCTTGAATAAGGAATTGAATAAGGAAAGATGGCTTACTGAACAGAGTTAGTCTGGGATTCATGAACTTACATACATATATATGTAAAAGATATAATTGAGTATATATACTCAATTGAGTATATATATATGTATGTGTGTGTGTATATATGTATATATGTATATAAAATCAATTATCTTTTACTCCTTTATATTCAAAAATGCTATTCTGAGAAGGGTCCTTTAGACCTTAACAGATTGCCAAAGGATCCATGATGCGAAACAGGTTAGGAACCCCTAGTTTAAGAACATCTAGATTCAGATTCCCCTCTGACATTTAATAGCATCCTGACTTAACTGATGAGCCTCAGGCAACTTCTTAGACTTATGAAGTGGAGAAGGGAGTTCCCTAGCTGAGGAATTCACCAATTTTTCTTCAAATCAAACTAATTATGATGATTCTGCTTTTTGGGGGGATGGGGTGGGGGACTGACTTTAAATTGTATTTCTACTTTGCTTTCATTTCAGATATTGGACTTGATAATCCTTGAAATGGGCTATTGAGAGAGCGTGTGTGTATATAGTGACAATGAAGTACATTTCCACAATGCTTTAAGGTTAAAACAAGTGCCTTTCTTACTATAGCTCCAAGGTAGATAATGGAATTTCTATTTCCATTTTATAAATAAAGAAATTGAAGAACAGAAAACTTAAGGGAGCAAGAATTTTAAGTCAGGTGTTCTGATGTTTAGACTTGAGTGCTCTTTCCACTTTTATTTGTCTGGAAAGACTTTAAAAACAGAAAGGCTTTTTTAAAAAAAAATTCTAGAACAATGTAGATGTTCTTTTGCATGATGAGCATGGTGACTTTTGAGATGTCCTTTTGACATAGTCCTCGCTACATCATCATCAACCTTATCAGACTACTTACTAGGACAATGCTGAAAACAATACAGGGGAAAGAGCATTTGTTCTAGAGATAAAAACCTGAGTTCAAATTCTTCCTCTGATGTTTATTTCTAAAAGTGTGGGCAAATCACTCTAAGCCTCAGTTTCCTCATCTGTAAAATGAGGGATTCAGTCTATTTGGTGCCTGAAGTCCCTTTTACCTTTTTACATATTGTTATGCTGTATGCAAATACTTTATCTTTTTCTTATTTGACTTATATTAAGCCTATGAGGTGAATCATTCATTAGTGCTGTGCATTGTGCTAACAAGTAGGAATACAAATAAGAGTAAGGAGCATCATTTTTCCTGTTTTACAGATGAGGAAATTGAAATGGAGAGAGGTCGTATGGATAGTCATTAGGAAGGATTATTAATTCCATTTTATAGATGAATTTTAGAGGGAAGCAGCAACTTGACCATTGTCACTTAGCTAGTAAATTTCAGAGCCAGAATTTAATCTCAGATGTTAAGACGCCAAATCTAGGTGGCCTTTTATTACTCTACAAGTCTCTGAATCTATGATGGTATATGGAACATCTTCTCTTATTGTAAATAGAAATTATCTGTGCTATGTTATATATTTAAGGTATTAGAATTCTGCAGGATTGAATCTCCCCAAATAGTCAAATTGAATTAGAGGAAAGGAGTCCCTCCCTTGAGGTTGGCATACCTCAGTAGTATACCAATTAACCAGAGAATTTGGGGAATTGAGTCAAATTGATCATTCTGGGTACTGCCATAAGCTTGATCATTAATTGGATCCTGAGGGTTGAGTCATTCTTATTCTGAAAATGGGCAGTGAGTTAATGTCCATTTGGAAGCAGCTTTGGGTAGGCACTTTGTGGGAAGGATAAGAACACAGGTCATTCCTAAAATGGAAATTTGGAAAGGTCATTCCTAAAGTCCAGGGAGAGAGAAAATCTGGAAAGGAGAAGTGCTATGGCTTAAAAGTATGGAAATTATTCAGATGTCCTGGAAGGCAGGCATGTGTAATTCTAAAGTCTCTTAGGTTGAGAGAAGAAGTTGAATAAGGGAAGAATTAGTTTCATGTCCAATTAGTGAATTTTCAGGGTTATTTATGACCCATACACAGAAATGGGTGAAGCACAAACAGGCTCAATCAGGATTAAACTGTTACTTCAAGTTAAGTCAACAAAAATTCATTAAGTGCCTGCTTTGTGCCATGCACTATGCCAAGTGTGAATACATAAAGAAAGGTCCTCTCTGGAGTTTAATGGAGGAGACAACATGCAAATAACTATAAACAAACAAAATGTATATAGGATAAATTAGGTAATCTAAGAGGAAGGCACTAAGATGAAAGAGGACTGAGAAAGGATTTTTTTTTTTTTTTGGAAGATGGAATTTTAGCTGAAACTTGAAGGAAGCTAGGAGACAGAGATGAGCAAGGAGAAAGTTCTTGCCAGGAGTCAGTTGATGAAGGTCATTGTCCCTGGATCATAGTGTACATAGAAAGGAGTAACGTAGTAAGAGGTTGGAAAGATAGGAAGGGAACAGGTTTTGAAAGACTTTCGAAAGCAATCAGATTTGTAAAATTGATTTTGCAGGTAAGATGGAGCTGTAGAAGTTGACTAAATTGGAGGGGTGTGTGTGTGGGGGGGCAGGTAATATGGTTCAATGTGCATTTCTGGAAGATACTTTGACAGCAGAGTAAAGGATGGGAGAGACTTGAGGCAGGATGACCTATTGTCATAGTCCAGATGTAAAGTGATGACAACCTGCATTAGATTGGTGTCAGTGTCTGAGGAGAGAAGGGAGTCCATAGGAGAGATGTAATAAAGGTAGAAATGACAAGATTTGAAAAATGATTGGCTAGAGGGAATTAAAGTGAGGAGTCTAGGATGACACTTAGGTTTTGAGCCCAGCTGACTGGGAGGAGGTGTTATGCCCTTGACAGTAATGAGGAAATCTGAAAAAGAGAGTGGCTTTAATCTTGTCAGTTCTATGCTTTTGTACTTGTTTTATTTTTCTTTTAATTCTCAAATAAATTTTGATTGTGTTTTTTCTTCCTTTCAACATCCTCTCAAGTTAAGGATAGGTTGCAATTTGCAGTATTGAAGTGGAGGCCCAGATCAATGGGATTGAAATATTGAAGATCTCTTAATTACTTAGCTAGATGGGGCAATAGATAAAGCATTGCACCTGGAATCAAGAAAACCTGAGTTCAGATGCAGTATCAAATAATGTGACCTAGAGCAAAACATTTAACTACTCATTCACTCAGCTTACTCATCTATAAAATGAAGCTAGTAATCTTATCTACCTTCTAGAGTACTGTAAAATCAAATTAAATACTATTCTAAAGAGTCTTGCAAACTTTATAGCATATATAAATATTAGCAGTTAGTAAATAAAGTAGATTTTAGTCTACACTTGGATAAAAAGATTCTGTGTTGAATTGAAATGGCCAAGCTGGGACATGTAGCTACAAGAAAATAGAAACTTCCTTTGAAGCTTAGCTTAGGAAACAATTTCCAGTTTGCCAGGTTTTTTGATTTATAGTTTAAAGTCGTTTTGTGCTGAAACTTTTGAAATAGTTATCTTCATGCTCTTAAGGTCTGGATCATAATCAAGATGTTATAATGGCTTAGAAAAAAAATAAAAGTTTGATATTTTACTTACAGGGAGTATATCAACAGTTATATATTTGGAAACATTTGTGCAATTATGTTTTTAATTTTTATGGTTATCGTTCCTTCATTCAATAAGCATTTTTAAGATGCCTACTGTGCTCCAGGCACTGTGTTAGACACTAGAGATACGACAAAAATGAAGTAGACCCTGCCCTCAGGAAACTTACATTCTAGTAAATATAGACACTATAATTTCTGTACTCCAAATTGGTGAAAATTATGCTCCCTTCTGATGTTGATTCCTTCAAATCTAGGCCTAGGATTTGCCTGTTTATTCAGCACACAAACACAGATAGCATAAAGGAAATGCAATATAGCTGCTGGAAGATACAGTGCCTTGTGTCATTTGTGATAAATGTAGTTAATTATTTTGTATTTTAGTGCTGAAATGAATGTAATCCATGTCTGCAATGTTGATCTTGACAAATGAAATTGTAGGACTGACATTCTGTTCCAGTTGAACCATACTATTAGTAGACTTTTCTGTGGTGCTCCTTGAGGAAGAAGCGCTGATTCTGTGACTTAAGGCATAATTAGCACATGCTGGGAGGAAATGCTTCAAATTCAGGTTGCTCATTGATTCTGCACTAGCAGGAGATGCATATTTAGGCAGTTAAGTAGCCCATTTTCTTTAGCTTTCCACCCTTTTTGCACAACACACTGCAAATAAGTCTGCATGACTCATACCATTGCTCCTAAATAAATTAATAAATAAAGTTCATGTCACAATGTCAAGGGAGTCTTCCCTCTGGTGCTCACTTGATTTAATTGCAAAACTTAACTGCATCATCCAACCTTACCAATAAATGTTCAAATGAAGCTTGAACTTGAACAGAACATGGGAGAGATAAGAGGAACAAAAATAAGAAGGGGAGAGTAGGAACACAGCCATTTGCAGGGAAATCCCAAGACCTCTAAGAAAGCTCTAGACAGAGCCATTATCTCCCTAATTTGCTTCTCCTTGGTGATAGATTTTTGCCTTCAATCTACACCTATGAGGTATAAGAATTGTCCATATGTTTTTTGTTGTTTCTTTGTTTTTGGCAGAGATCCTGGAGTGATTTGCCATTTCCTTCTCTAGTAGATTTAAGACAAACACAGGTTAAGGACTTATCTAGCATACAGCAAGCAAGTGTCTGAGGCTGGATTTGAACTCAGAGTTTCTTTATTGTAGGCACAGTGCTTTAGCCACTGAGCCATCTTAGGGGAAAAAAAAAACAAAAACTTTCATAGTATCAAGTATATGAATAATTTACCCTCATATTATCAAAAGACTCCATGGAACTCAGCAAGATTGAGGAGCAAGCCTGGTATGGGCTGCTGCTGTCCACTGCTTCGCCAGTTGCAGGCTAGTCTAGGAGTAGTATTACAACCAACACTTTTTTAAAGTGAGAAAAGAATCCTTTATTCAGCAATTCTCATGAGAAGTGGGTATGCTCACAGGTGAGACATACAAAATGCAAAAGCAGGAACAAGCTTTATACTGTTAATTCAATTCCTTATTCCTCCCTTCAGTCTTCAAATTGATTGGATTTATAATAACAGTTAGTTACAATTGGTCAGATTTACGGTCAAAGTTATGATTGGTCAGATTTACAATCCGATTTACAGATTTACAGATCCAAGTTACAATTGATTGGATTTACAAAACCTCTTTATTCACCCATTCTATATGTCAAAAGGCTTGTGCCCTGTCATTGCTCGTAGCTGGTTTGGGCAAGTTTAGATCTGAGCCCCTTTGTCAGGAACTTTGTTATTAAGCCAGTTCTTTGACTCACATGACGATTGTTGGAGATATCTTACCAAGATATTTCTCTCCTCCCTTCATTCTGTTTTGCCAATATCTGTGAAAACCTAACTTCTCATACTCCTCACATTTGGCATCTTAGTGTAGTGGAAAAAATTCTAACTTTGTGGTTAGAAACTTTGGAATTAAATCTCGACTCTGACACTTGCTAATGGGTATGAAAATGAACAAGTCATTTTATTTTCTACTTTTCTCTTCTGTAAAATGGGGCCCTTAAAAAAAATGCAAATGGAGAAGCTAGGTGGCTCATTGGATAGATCACCAGCCCTGGAGTCAGGAGGAATTGAGTTCAAATGTAGCCTTACTAGCTGTGTGACCCTGGGCAAGTCATTTGACCCTAATTGTCTTCTCCCATAATAGCAAACATTGATTCCATTTTGGAGTAGGTTATTGTAGTTGTATTTTAGAGTTATCTCTTTACTTGATATTTTATTTATTTATTTATTTATTTTATCATAGTCTACCTTATCTATCAGTCTTTTTTCTGGAATGGCTTTTGGCTATATACAACAAATCTGGCTTGAAAGGAGAAAAATTTGTCATGTTTGAGAATCTTCAAGAGGATACACTTTGTATTTTGAAGGTTATTCCCAAAATGCTTTGCATAAAAGTATCTTAAGTACAATAAGTAAGTTTCTTGGGATGATAACTTTGAAGGAATCAGTGCTGACTGAGTATGTATAAGCTCCTATATATAAGACATTAGTAATGTATTTTCATAAGCACACTGCACATTAATTTTTTCTGTCATTAATCATTATTTGCTGTTAAAAGGAAGCATTTTGGGAAGGAATTAATTGGTTCATGTTAGTGGGAATGTCAATTTCTTTAAAAACCTCTTGTTCTCTCTAAAGCCATTTAATCAGTGCATTATTTCAGAACATTTGATTCTCATGTTTTGAGAGGTTATGTTTTCCAGACTTAATGATGATGACGGTGATGACTATAATTATAATTATGTATTTTACTGATTAAAACTTATTTTCTTACAACAACCCTGAATAATAGGTATTACAAATGTTATTATTCTATTTGCAAATAAAGGAACTGAGGCCCAGAGAATTAAGTGACTTGTTCATAAGTACATCAGTCTTCAATATTGGATCCAGGTCTATCCAGCCAGATCTCCCTACTCTAACCTATGGTATTACATGAAGGACAAAGACAAGAGTCTTTGGCTTTGAGTCACAATTGTATTTCTAACTTACTGTGTGACCTTGGGAAAGCCTTCATTTTCTCATTTGTAAAATGAGAAGGTTGATCTAGCATTCTGTCAATCTTTAAGTCTTTCCACTTTATTGGGCTCTTTGATAGCTTCTATAGCTTTGTGTAGATAAATAAAAGAAAGATCTTAAATACATCTAATAGTGATGAATAGGAATAAACTAAGTGGGTTTTTTCTAGCTTTCTCTGTGTGGTTTTTGAAAGTAATGCTGTCATCTCCTATTCAGCATAATTTGGAAATAGGGTCATCTGGCTAATTAGATGTTCCAATTAATCATGAGTTACCATATATATTGTTGTTATTCAGTCATTTCATTTGCATCTAATTCTTTGTGACCCCGTTTGGGTTTTTTTTGGCAAAGATACTGGAATGGTTTGCCATCTCTTTCTCCAGTTCATTTTACAAATGAGGAAACTGAGATACACAAGGTTAAGTGCTTTGCTCAGAGTTATATAGCTTGTGTCTGTGGACAGATTTGAACTCATGATGATGAATTTTCTTGATTCCAGGCCAGCAGTCCATTCTATTGTGCTACTTTACTATCCTTATCATATATGCTGTATGCATTTTAAAAAGTGTAATGCCAGCCTTGATAGAATTTAATTCATTATATTCAGAAAATTCTTCAAGATTTTAAGACTCATGAGCATCATTAAAAATATATATTTTTTGATCTACCCTAGAAGCCCAGAAGTATTAGGGGATTGATCCCAACTTCTTGGAGAACAGAAAGCTTATATGTATTTTTAAAAAATATTTCAAGTCATGGTCTCCTTGATATAAAGAAATGAAATGTGATTTGTTCCTTTCTGTTCCAGAGAGATCTCCTCACCGATGCTTCTGTGTTTTTTTCCTTAATTTTTGTCCTGCCTTTATCAAACATACATTTTACTAAGTGACTTATATGTACAAAACACTGTTTGATGCTGGTGACAAGAGCTTAAAATGAAACTGTCCTTCCTTTCCTTGAATTTGTCTTCTTGAGAAGAGAGGAAGAAACAATGGAGACTAGTCTGTTCATCAGGAAGGTTGAGGCAAAAGAAGATTCACATGAGGGATTTTCTGCAGGGTGTGAAATTTGAACCAAACCTGGAAGGAAGACAAAAATTCTGATGGTGATGGAGATGGGAGAGGGAGTGCTTGTAGAAAGTGATCTTTTACCATTAAAACATCAAATCTGGATTAGTTCTTTGACATCAGTTAGTTTGACTACCTCATTTATAACTAATAGCTGAATAACTTGGGTTCATGAAATGACTTTAAAATGATAGCACAATGTATATATTTTAAATTCATGATTGCCTCTGGTTTCATTATTTCATTCTTTTTCTTGAGCAAATATTGATCACTTACTTTAGTTACTTAGTTAAACAAAATGAGAATTAATCTGTACAGAATACCAGCCCTATAAAATCATCATCAAAATTTATTATTGTAAAGAAAGTATATTTGTAGTTCTTACAGATGAATATAGGCCATTATCTTAAGGGCTCTAGAAACCCATCCCAATTTTTCAGCTGGTTCTTCTATGCCTCAGAGATAATGGACTTATCCCAAGGTACTTATTTGTTATCATCTAAAAGTTTTTGACTAGTTAGCATAAAAACTAAGCAGTCTGAGAAGACACATTTTAAAAACTATTATTTAGAAGTACACTCAAAGGAGAAGCCATGTGGAAAAAGCTTTTCTTCATAAGCTTTAAAACTATGATGGTTTTCAAAAGCCATCTTGAAATGAATGGCTTTCCAAAAAATATATTAGACTTTAACATATTCATCCATCTGGGAGCTGTTAAGACATTTATCTCTTATAGATAAATGTGCTGTTTCATATTTGTTTTAGAAAAGGTGTTATTATAGGATATTATGAATCTATTCCCTGAAACAAAATAATCTCTTTGTACAAAATGCATTTTACACAAAAAGGTACTTACCGGAGTGGGTAGTAAATCATAACATGCTCTCTTGCTTTGTGTGATGGGGGTGCATAGTCTATTGGAAATTGTTTAATAGCTCTAATCAGTTACCAGATGAACTATATGTGCTAGAAGCTGCTGTGTGAATTATTAATGTTTCTGAATGAGGAAGTAACCATCTTCTGGTTGGAAAGGTATCTAAATGGGGTGGGAAAATCCATTAAGAGTAGAACATTTCATTGGGTCCAACTTTCATTTCTACCTTAGGAAAAAAAAGGTAACTAGAAATTCATAATTATTTAATTTTTGTTTTATTTTCTGAAGATATTGTTAGGTTAGGGGAATGTGTTACAAAATGGACATATTAAAACATGGGATAAACAAATGAAACTCTTAATTTTGATGCATTAATTTTTGTTTGTTTTTAAACAGTGATTTTCTAAAATGGAAAAAAAAATCTTTTGATTAGATTTACATATGTATATTTTGATATAGTGAAATAGGAAGGAATCCAGTGGTGGAGGAATAGAACTCTAGACATGGATTTATGAAGACCTAAGCTAAAATGTGGCCTCAGACACTTATTATCTGTGTGACACTGGGCAAGTCACTTTACCTGTGTCTTCCTTATCTTCTAATCTTCAAATTAGGAAAAACAATAGTACCTATCGCCTAGGGTTGTTGTAAGGTTAAACAGAAACCATATTTATAAAGTGCTTTGCAAATCTTAAAGCATTATATACATGATAACTAAGAACTTGGAGAACTGGTGATTTTGTTTGAGCCATCACTTCACTGTGATGTTTTACTACTATATTATTAGGGCAACAAAATGAGATAATATAAACTAACTGTGAAATAGAAGTTAATTTCCAGTCCATTATTGACTGCCTTAATCAATAATTCAGTAAATATTTATTAAGTATTTACTCTGTGCTAGGCACTGTGCTAAATTCAGGATATGAGAAATGGTAAAAAGAAGAGTTTCTGTCCTCAAGGTGCTTAAAATACAAGTTATATACAGGACATTTAGGAAATAATTAACAGAGAA
Organism: Sarcophilus harrisii; assembly: GCF_902635505.1. Lineage (NCBI taxonomy): Eukaryota > Metazoa > Chordata > Mammalia > Dasyuromorphia > Dasyuridae > Sarcophilus > Sarcophilus harrisii. The sequence continues at coordinate 211,659,000 of NC_045430.1, read as the reverse complement.
GGCATTAAAATTAAGAAGGGATAGGAATGAGTTCATATGGAAGCTGGGATTTTAGTTGAAATTTAAAGGACTCCAGGGAGGTCAGTAGTTAGAGCTGAGGAGGGAGATCATTTCAGGGGGACATCCAGAGAGAGTGCTGGGAGCCTGGGCCAAACACTTTGTCCTCCTGGGTTCAGATCAGTCTTGGCAGGCTCCCTCCCATCCTGGTTATATTCTCCTCCCCCTGAGTTTCCCAGGTTCCCCACCTCTACACAGAATAAACGTTTTTCTTGCGCCAGATCAGTAAATAGCTGCCTCTGCCCCCCACAGCACTGAATCCACCAATTTTCCCTTACTCATCTCTTCTTCCTCTCCTCCTGGTTTGCTTTCTTTTCTGTGGGCAGAACCTCATACTTATTACTTGGCTCCCTGTGTAAAGTGGTCTTCCTTCCTCTCCCACTCAGTGTCATATTTTGCTACCTTCCAACCTCCTGACACAGGACAGTGTTCTCTTCCTCTGGGATGCTGGTGGGAAGGAATCTGTTTTTAATTTTATTTTTGCCTCATCTATTTTTTTTCTCTCCCCTAGGAACTCTATTGCCCTGATAACCTTAAAGACGAAGTGGAGGTGGTGGTGGTGGTGGGGGAAGCTCCAACACAACAGGGAATCCGGGCATAATTCACAGGGACCTTATTTTTGGCTTGACTATTTTGGATATGAAACTTTTGAATGAGCACATATGCTAAATAAATAAACCGTAACACTTCTGTTATTTAAAGGTTTTCTTCTGGAGATAACTTCTGGGAAAGCTGAGCCTTTCTTTTTAAAACTGGAGGGCTGGATATTGAAATCCAGAATTCTTTGAACTCAAAGGGACCTTCAGAGATCATTTATTCCACTTACTTTATCATATTAAAGTGAAAATTAAGAGCCCTGGTAGAATAATCACCTAGAGGTCAAGGGCTATTTTCTTTTTGTCTCATTAGTCCCAAGGCTATCCCACCCTACCTCTCTCTCACCTCTTTTTGAAAGAATTTTAAATTTAATTGGATAGGGGAATCCCTGGGAGGAACTCATGCTCCCAGATAAGCATTTCTTTTGCAAACCCAGTTTTTGAGAATTATTCAAAGCACTGAGATCTAAAGTAATTTTCTTTAGGTCACCTGACCAGTCACATGTCTTAGGAAAGGACTAGAACCTAAGATTTTCTTGACTTGAAGGCTAGCTCTCTTTCTCTATTATATGCAGCTGCCCCATGCCTCTCACATAATAGGAACTTAATAAATGCTTATTGGTTTGAAATACTTGCAGGGTTTGGGGAGGAACTTGGAATCTTTTCCTCCAACAACCCAGAAGGTAAATTACTAATGTCTACAATTTAGGAAAGTAGATCCAGAAAAAACTTGACTAAGAGTCAAGAAGCTTGGCTTCTGAACTCATAATGGTTATTTTTGGCTTAATTTATTTGATAATCTTCTCAATTTTTGTTTTTATTTTTAGATATTTATTATAATTTTACTTTTTCATGTCAGTTATGTATTCACAACTAATTGGGTAGCTCACAATGCTCAGTTTAGACCTGCTGTTTTTATTTTATTTTTTAATCCTAATAATGTTCAATTAATATTTTTTGATTGGAATGATAAAGAGAATGGAAATGCAAATTTTCATTAATTTCTAGACTATTTTTTAAATGTTATTTTTAGGGTACAGCTAAATCCTTCAGCATGATTCACTTGAGTAATTGTGCTGAATAGAGGAGTAGATCTTTCTCTGTTGGTTTAGGAAGGAATTTTGCAGTCTGTGAATAAGCCTAAATCTTTAAATTGCTGAGAAGAGACTACATCTTCTACCCACAGAGATTTTTTAAACATTTTGTGTATGGCAGCCTGGCGAAGCCTATAGATCCTTCTCAGAATAGTGCTTTTAAATAGATTTTTAAAAATTTAAGGTTACCTCTAATGTTATTGAAATAAAGTTAGCAAATATTTTTTGCTATTTTAAAATTTATTTTAAACTTAAATTATATATAAATATATACATAATATTTATGTTATACATATTTATATCTATTTTTATATTTATTTCTATCTAATATTTATATCTAAACAAATAAATATATTATTATATAAATAAAATAAATTAAAAATTAAAACAATTTTAAAATTAAAAAAATATTTTTAAACAAGTTCTCTCATTCTTGGTTAAAAACCCCTATATTGAGATGTAAGGTCTTTATCAACTTGGTTTTATTAATCCGAGTGTGTGTGTCTGTGTGTGAAAGGAAAGCAAATTAAAGCAAATTAAGCTGAAAAAAAGAGCAGATATTCTCTCTCTCTCTCTCTCTCTCTCTCTTTTTCTAGTAAATCATGTTTGATCTGTTTATAAAATCATATATACACAGTGTGTGTGTGTGTGTGTGTGTGTGTGTGTGTGTGTGTTTGTATTTGGCAGTTTGGTTCCTAGTTGTAGACAAATCTACCAAAGCAAAGGAATTTCAAATTTAAGAAAACAACTCGAGTTCAAAAGTAGAAGAGTGACTCTGTAATGAAAGTAGGAAAATGTTGACTTCATTGGCATCTCATCAGTTTAAGGTCAGGGCATCTTGGGCATCAACCAAATTGATTTTGTTAATGAACTAAATGAAAGGGTCCCTGCAGCACAGACCCCAGTTTAGTTAGCCAGCAAGTAATTGCTAGGATCTCTTATTTCCTCTTTATGCTCTTTCACTTGGTTATCTTGCCAGCTTTGAGGGGTTCAGTTACTATCATTATGTAGATGACTACCCACATCTCTAGTCCCCCAACTCTTCTAAACTGTACCATCAAATGCCTTCTTAACATCTTTACAAGGGTGGCCCATACAAAAATGGAACTCATTTCCCTCTTTAAAAACACCCCTCTTATTAACTTTTTCTGTCTTTCATGGAGGGCACTTTCATTCTTACAGACCTCTTGGCAGCCTCAAAGCCTTTCTTCCTAGGTCCTTGGCTCTCTCTCATCAGCCATATCCAGTCATTTTCCCAGTTTTGCTTATTCAGCTTTCACAAAATCTTCTTACCCATTCCTTTGTCCTCACTCATTAGTTCATGTTCTCACTTCCACTATGTAATAGCCACTTAATGGGCCCTGTTCACACTATTCTTTCTCTTTTCCAACCCATTTTAAAAATGGCTGTTAGATTAATTTCTTTAAATACAGGTTTGCCTATGACATTCTTGTCACTCAAGAAACTTGAGTGGCTTCTTATTGATTCTAGGGTCTAATATAAACTCTTTTGCTTCTCATTTGAAATTCTCTAACGTCTTGTTCCAACCCATCTTTCTGGACCAACTTCTTATATCACAAATTAGCCTTGCCTTGGTGCCTTTTATCCTTTTTAATTTAAATTCCCTCCCCCCCTTTAAATAAGCATCAAGAAACAAACATTTCAGTATACAAAGAAAAAAACATTGTTCCTGAAATTATGGTCTTCTAGTACATGCAGGTTTTTAAAGTTATATATTAAATTTAATATGACAGTAACAAAATTATTCTTTTGAATTCAACTTTTTTTACTCTTCTGTGTATTTTAAACAATATTTTTTTGAGGTTCACCTTCTGTGTCTTTTCAAGGTAGCACAGTGATTAGAATGCTAGATGTGGAGTAAGAAAGATCTAATTCCAATCTTCCCCCCCTTCCCCCCCCCCCCCCCCCCCCCCCGGCCTTAATTAGCTGTGTCAATCTGGGCAAGTCACTTTTATCTCTCTTTGCCTCAGTTTCTTCATGCATAACACCAGAATAATGATAATACATGCCTCCCTAAGTTGTATGGTATTCAAATAAATATGCACAGTGCTTTGCAAATTTTAAAGTGTAACAAATTCTAGTTACTTTTAGTGATACTTTGTGTTATACATAAATAATATCCTTGCATCATAATATAAAATGACAATTATTAATAGGCTTTCCACCATGCCAAGAATGTAGTTCTTTTAAACTGTAAGGTCCTGGAAGGTAGGGACAATCCTTTTTCTCTTTTTGTATTTCCAGACCTTATTTCAATGCCTAACACATAGTAGGTGCTTAATAAAACTTGATTGATTGATTAAATATTCTGTATTTCACTTCTGCTTCTTAGAATCCCTGATGCTTTAGAGTCAAGTTCTCAAATGTTGGATCTTTCCTGATGTCCCCAGTTGTTAATATTTTGCATTCTAGGTGCAGAGAACCATTTTAATTTGGATTCTGCATTTACTGAACTATGTACTTGTTATTTCTATCTAGTAGGAAACTCTTTTGGAGGGCAGCAGAGCTTTTTTTTTGCTTTTATTATTGTATCATGGATTATTGATAATGTGCTTTAATAAATACTTTTGGGAGGAATCTCATAGCAATATGAAGATATTGACCTTTTGTCTTCTCAGGTGATAATCCTGTTTTGTCAGCATAGGTCATTGTAGAAGAAGCCAGTTTGGTCAAGATCAAGTTGGTGTCTTAGTGAGACTTCCTAGCTTGGCTCTGATACTAACCTTAAGAAGTATCTATTTCTTCACCTATAGACAGTGCTTAACAAGACTCACACTCCTTTCTTCATCTCATAGACATTGTGAGAATTAATTAGGTAGCAGCTTAAAAGAAATGACTTTCAAATCACTGGAGAATGACTCCTTGAAAATTGAGATGCAATATCTGTGGTTAATTTTGCTGTTCCTTTAGAGAGACTCACATTTTCTGCTTGGTTTCTTCTCAGTGACAGTATCTTCTATAGCATGATTGCTTGTTTTGGGTCCTGGGAAGCTTATGCCATTCAGTAAGCAGGCACATTTTCTTTGAGACCTTAAAAGGACATGTGGAGAACTTTTTTTTCCCCCATGGCTCGGCAACTGCTTTTCTGGTGCACATACCAGTCATTACTCTTTCGAAATGTTCACTCTAAAAATCTATATTTTCTTTTTGCACAGTTCTTCAGTGTTTTGTGGGTATCATTCATTTTTAACAACAGTGGAACTTCTTTGGCATTGGGTAGTGCAAGGATAGTTCAATTCAAACACTTATCAAGAGTTTGCCGTGTACAAAAACATTGTGCTGGATCTAAAAGAGCTTAAAAACTGTAGGAACTATGGTCCCAGTCCTTCCCACAAAGAGCTTTTGGGCCATAGAAAAGAGACAATATTTGCATGAAGTAGAATACAAAAATACATTGGAAAAAGATAAAAGAATTATTAGAATTCAGGAGAGGTAGAGCTCATTTTGTTTGGAAATCATAAGGGCAATAGAATTCAAAGAAGACCTGACTTTGAGTTATATCTCTACCATCCAAAAGCTCTGTAATCCTGGGATAATCACTTTACCTCTGGCTTTTAGCTTCCTATTTGCAAACTCTAGTGATTGCACTAAGTTTCTTATAGCTGAAAGAATCAGTGAATCTAAATGACTATATAATAAATATCAAATAATGACAATAACTAAATAAATTATTTAATATTATTTTAAACCTCAGTCCTTTATTCATAAGCTATCCTCTATAGATGTGATACTCATTGTGTTCTATTTTCCTTTATTTTATTCTAAATCTATTTCTTCCTAAATCTTCCTTCATTCAAAAAAACATTTATTTAATATCTATTATATACCATTATCGGGGGATCCAAGACAAACAAACAATTCCTGTTCTTAAGATGCTCGCATTCGACTGAGAGAAATAGAGGAAGAAGCATATATTAAGCATCTACTGTGCCTTCATAGCTATATACAGGGACTCAAAGAGAATTCAATCATCTCTACCCTTATTTTCTAGGAGATGACAGTGCACAAGATAGACATAAATAAATCAATATAAAACATGCATACAAAGTAATTTAATGAAAGAAGGCACTAATAATTGTGGGAATGGGGAGACCTAAAGTGTGGGAGTTACTATCTGAATCTTGAGAGAATTCTAAAAGGTACAAGTGGAAAGGAACTCCTTTCCAGACTTGGGAGCTAGTCTGTGCATAGAGGCATAAGATGGAAGGGGGGAAAGAAAGGACTTTTTGATTGGAACATGGAGAAATTCTTAAAACTCTTACTAGAAGCATTATATTGCTAATCCGAAGGCTTGTTATGGAGGAAAAATAGGTGAAGTGAGATGAACGTTTTTTAACTTCTGGATAGCCATATACCAGTAATTCCAGGAATTAATTAATGTCTTCTGGGCAACATTAACTTGTAAATGATCTACACAGTTTATAAAGAGGTACCTTTCTAGATTTCTTCTTCTGGTATTACAGATTGGGGATAAAGGGAAAGATAGACTCTGGACATGGACACTTGATTTTCTAAATTTCTTATGTACAAGCATTCTAGATTGAGTATTTATTTATGAACCAGAAACTTTCCTTTATTTTGACTCAAAATGATGTAGCCTACCAAAATAGGCATCCTACTAAGCCTTTCACTGCCATTAATGTGTGCCATGTTATAATATCCTTGAATTGTATGTTATTTTATATATGTGTATATATAAATTATATGTATATGCATATGTATATGTGTGCATATTTGTGCCCATATGTATATATATCAAAGTATTTAACCTTGCATTTACATTAATATGTACAGACTACATGTGTATATTTGTGTCCACCCCCCCCCCCCCCCAAATACACACACCCCTGGAATCTTCCTCTTTATGAAATTCGGACCATTAATCTGTAGCCTAAGTCATCCAGTTAACGAGTTTCTTTTCTTTATTCAAGAATGTGCTGCTTTGGGTTATTCATTTGTGCTTGGTACCAAACTAGAGAACAGTGAATGAACCTTTGAGTCATTTAAAACTTCTCCCCCAGCGCTCTACTTCCCTCCCTCCCTCTTGCTCCTAAATTTCATGTGGGCTTCTCTCTTACTGACTGGAAGTTCAAGCACCAATTAAATTACTCATCCATTTTTAAAGTGGTCACATCCACTTTAAAAAGGAGGTGACATCCATGATGCTATTCCAATACCTGTAATTTTAGTTTTCTACCCTTTGGTGCCAGAATGAAATGTGAAAAGCCATTAGTGAAGGAAAGAGGAGTTTGGAAAGGGAGACTTAACTCATGTGAATGTTTTTTAAATGATTTTCATCTGGATGCCATTCTCTTTCTTGACAAAAGGAGAGTATCATTAGATTCGCTTGCAGTGTTCTGCTCCTAGGCACCAAGACCTGGGTACCATCACAGCACAAGCTGCCTGCCTGCCCTCATTTTTATTTTTGTGGAAATTAAATAGAGCGAGTGATTGCCATTTTCATTCGTGTCAGTGTAGCATCCTGAGATTAAGTGTGGGTGAAGAGCATAGCTGGATACTGTATTCTCACTGATTTCCTTCCATAGAGAGTTGCTCGGTGACCCACATAAATTGTGTTCCTTTGTGCCCATATGTTTCTGCCAGCCCCTTCTATGGACTGACAGGTAGCACACACCCTCTTCCAGATGAGCACCAGTGAAAGGGGAGGGAGCATTTCATTCAACTGTCTCTTGGTCAATTTGGATTTTGGAAATTCTAGGCCCATTGCCATTTGTAGAAAAGATCTTTTATAACATCGAAAATGAGAATAAGAGTCATATCACTTACAAAGGTCTAGAAATGCAACTTAACTCATCTTTAGTTTAAAGTGAATTATTAAATTTTAATGTCTACATTGATTGATGTCATTTATGGTCTCTCCTTGATTTCTCTCTTGATTGATTTTACCTCCCCCCTCCCAAAGAGTTGAGGCATTTTAAAAGAGAAAGCTTACATATATTTCCCATTCTTGAGAATAGAAAGGACATTAAGAAAGCTATACATGTAGACAATGAAATAACATGGGAAATATTTTTATAGAGTGGCTAAGTGAGTGAAATGTAGAAATGATTAGAAGCCATTCAGCAAGAGGCACATGTGCCATTGCAGAAGAAAAAAAAATTGACCCTAATTTGAATGTGAGGGAATATGCTGAGTGCTCTTTCCTCTTAGTGTGAATCAGGTATTAGAACCTGGAGGAAGTCATCTGGATAAATCAGATTTTTTTTCAAGACTTTTGCCTTAATGTTCACAAGACTTCATTTGGAAGAGATTCTGCATTTTCCTCAATTCTTTCTTTTAAATAACATTTTATTATACAATTAATAATTTATTATTTATTTCTGTATTTCAAATATTGATGATTTTGTCTGCAATGAAGCTGCCAGAGGCTGTGCTCTGCTGGCATAGTTTTTGAGAAGCCAAGCACATCTCAAGCTACAGTGAGGCTTGAGAGGACAAATTTTAGCAGAAAGGGTGGGGAAACATCAAACTGCAAGAATGAGTGTGTGGAAAATGTTGGAATCTAATAAAATTCATCTTGACTATTTATAATACTGTACACTATTATATTATCTTGCATGGTTAGTAGACATAAAAGGTAAACAATTTTCATAAGCCATCATTTAGTCTGACTTTCTGCTCTAAACATTTCTGGGGTCAACTTGAGGGGTGGGTGAATAGATAATCTTTGGAAAGTCTAAAAAGATGAAGAATTGAGATCCACCTCCCATTTTTAGGTCTTGCACATGCTCTTCTTCACTCTGTCTTTTAGAATGCTTTCAAGACACAACTAAAATGCCATTCTCTACCTCCACCCAACACGCATTTACATTTTCCTCAGAGTTCTCCATATTGTGTGTATACTGCATATTGTGTCTACCATTAGCAAATAAAGTTTTTGAAAGCAGGATTTCTTTCATTTCTTTATTTTATTTTTTGCTTCTCCATTGCTTGACAGTGCCTGGCACATGGTAAATACTTACTACATATTTGCTGATTGATTGATTAGAAAGCTAGTCACTTGTCTCAGTCCCTTCCCTTTTCACCTTACACTCTCCCAGCAGCATCTCCTCAGCCTTTCTCCTTTGGTCAATAGATGAAGCCATAAGCTGTCCCATTCTGATCTTACAGTCCAGTGTCTATCTTGTTCCACCTTCTCTTGCTGAAGGGAAGGTAAATCTATCAACTCAAGTATCCTCAGAATAATAGAATTCTGTTGGTATCTTTCTTACTGGGGAATTAAGAAGGCAATCTCAGAGGCTCAGAGTAACCTTAAGATCTCTTTTTATATAACTGCAACTCCTCTTCTCCTATTTAGTTAGTTCTGGGAAGTGATGAGGACACAAATGCTCTTTTCCTTTTTCACCTCCTGGGCCCATACTACTTCAAATATGCTCTAAGGTTTGATATCCTAAGTTCTTTAGGACGAAGTCATCCCCTTTGCATAAGACTAAGAGTTGTAAAGGTTTTTCAGCTGTGCTGAAACCTCTGGCTGCTGGAGGCTTGGAAAATAGAACACAGAAAAAGAGGCTAACCATCTGCTCAAGAACCAGGTAGTTCCTCTGGGAACAATTTGTAGAAAGAATGGCAGACATGGATGGACTTCTATCTGCATCTGTGGAAGGAGGCCTTACAAGGATCAAAGAATGTAATGAAGAGGCAAGTTACTACATTACTGGATTTGATTTCAGAGAACTGGACTCAAATTCTATTTTTGTTACTTATTAGCTATGTGGACATAGTCCAGTCATATATTCTGTGAACGTCAGTTTTTCCCTTTGAAAAATCGGGAGGTTGGATTATATGGCCTCTATGAATTCTTGAAACTCTAGACTTATGATCCAAGGAAGAGTTTTACATTATTTTACTGAATGGAACAGTATCCCCTTAGTAACAAAACATCATCTGGTTGCTTGGGGAAAGAATCCTTGCACCACAAATATTTGGGACTAAATCCCAAAGCTATGAATCCTCTGAGTTTCCTGAAATTTAATTTATCTTCTGAACTCCGAGAACTAAGGGCATGACAATGTTAATAGAGAGAGGAGAAGGTACACAATTTGGATCATATTTTTTGATCAAATTGAAGACCTGTGGTCTTTTACTAAGTCTTATTCAAAGTATACTTATTTTTAAAAATAGGTGCTTTCTAGGCAAGTTCTAAATGATCTATCACAGGAGAAGTCCTTAGACTTTCTTAGAGTATTGAATTTTGGACAGAAGCATGGCTTATTAGAGAGGACTTTGATAAGCGAGGGAGGAGGACAACCTGGACAATGAGGGACCTCAAGTTGGTGCCATTTGGCTGGGAGAAAAGAAGAATTAAAAGGGATGAAATTGCTGTCTTTTTAAGTATTTGAAGGACTGTCATATAGAAAAGATATTAGGCTTTTCTTCCTTGGCCCTCTATAACAAAACTAAGAGCAAATAGATAGAGACTCCAGAGGGACAGATTTAGATTTCTTAGAATCTCTAGAAGTGTCAAGCAAAGGCTAAATGTTCATTTGTTGGAGAATTCATAGAAGTAGGATGGGAGTTATGGGCAAATACAAACTTAAATAGCCACTTGTTTTCCTTCCCCTTCTGAGAGAGTCTGTGGGGAGAACTTGGAAGGGGAGGTAGGAAGACATTTGCCTAAGGCTAGCTGGAAATTGGCTTATTAACACTGTCCCCCCACTGCCTAGTTGCTCGTTTTAGTAGTTATGGCAGTATAATAGCTTATTTTGGGGGAGGGTAAAAAAAAAAAAAAGAGAATAAGCCAGTGGCAATGGTTCCTAATTAGTTGTGTGCACTGAAAATATGATGTTTCAGGAGCAACTTGCAACACACACATACACACAACACACACACACACATACACATACACTTAGTGGAAACTATACAGCACAGGTTACGTTGACATGTTGATATTGTATGTTGAAAGCTTGAGGCTTGAATTTTTCAGTCTGGCAGAAGTCATTGAAGGAAGATGAAATGATTGAATTTATTTATATTTTCTATACAGTTTCTTTAGGCTATATGGACTAAAATTGGAAATATAAAAATAGGAACAAAACAGGCCATCAGGGAGAAGAATGACTAGATAATAAAGACCAGTCATGTAGCAAGATCAAGGGATAATCAGAGGATAGTTTGTGTCTTTCCTTCATATCTACACATCGTTAAGAGATCTAATAGAAAATCCCAAATCACCCACCATTTAATAAGGACTACCATATGCCTTGGCACTATGCTTGTACTTAGGAAACTAAGAATTGTAAAAGATAGTACTTTCTTTCAAGGAACTCAGTCTAGTGGAAAGTTCTTAGCACCTGGAGTCATACCCTTCAGAAGTTTCATAGGAGGACATGGACAGGAGATGCTTAGGATAAGAAGAGTTGGATAGAAGTAGAACCCACTTATGTTGATAAGCTCACGGTAATTAAAGTAATTGTAACATAATACTTTAAAAATAATTTAATGAAAACCTTTTTTATTTCTAATTCTTAGTTTTCCTAATTTCAATGAGTTTTCCTTTTAAGAAAGAAGAAATTATATTTCCCTAATTTCAAAATCCAGCCAGAAACTGAAAATCCAAAATTAGTTAGCCATGGCTTACATTAGATATTGCAGGCTGTGAACAAGCTGAAAGTGTGCCTATCTGCAGCTTAACTTTCCTGTTCTTATTTCCCTTGAATTAGCTTCACTTTGTAGTGTTTTGTGGTGGTTTGGAGGGATATTTTGTGACCTTCCTTTTAAAATAATGTAGAAATTGAGAGAAAGCAGGAAAGTAAAATATGTATCTTATAATTGTTACTTAGAAATGGACATGTGGCAAGTTTTAGGTGCGGTTCCTTCTATAACATAAAATGTAGTAGGATTTCAAACCCCTCATTAGTGACTATAATTGAATTTAAATCATAGGGAAAGCTATTTTACTAATCTGAGACTGCAAGGGAATGACCCCTCCTCTTTGTTGGGTTCAGAGTATAAGAAGCAACTGGTACACAATAGGAATAAAATGTGGGGCATGGGCAGCACAAAGTTATAGTCTAGATATTAAGGACATATATAAAATATAAATAACCAAGATTTTGTCCTTTTGGTAAGCTCCTTAAGTAAGGTAAATGATGGTTTTAGCTTTGTTTCCATATGCCAGAGCCTAGTGCAATGCCAGGTATAGAGTAAGTGCTTGTCAGATTCAATTAGAGTTGCTCCAGTGGATTTAATCAACAGGAATTTATCCAACAGTACATGAGAGACATGTGTGCTGGTTGCTATTGGAGATACAGAGAAGGAAAAGATCTACTTCCTGTCCTTAGGGAGTTTTCAGTCTAGTTGAGTTCAGTCTAGTTCCAATGTACTCTGCGAAATGCATTGTATTATTTCACAATAATACTAGAGATTTCACAAGGCATATTTCCAAATAAATATTATGCTCTATGTCATGACTTTTAAAGGGAAAGGAGCACTATTGTTGGGATGGTTTAGAAAGGCATATAAAATTTTCCTCTCTAGAGAATAATTAGTATACCTCTTTGATTCTACAGATGTGAGAACTATGTTCTTTTTTTAAAAATAGTAATTTATTGTTCCAAATACATGTAAAGATAGTCTTCAACATTCATTTTTGTAAGATTTTGTATTCCAAATTTTTTCTCCCTTCTCCTCCCCAAGATAGCAAGCAAACCAATATAAGTTAAATACATACAACTGTACAATTATAAATAAATATATTCTTAAAAAGAGATTCTAAAATATCTACTAAAATCTAGATATACATAACTAGGGACTTTCTCAATCATCATAGAGGGTCTTCTCATTTAGAGATGTGTAATGAGTGTTCCTGACTTAGGTTGATTTACATTTGGTGTTGAAACAAAATGAGACACTCATGGATCATTGAACAGTTAATAGAATGATCCATTACTGAAAAAGAATATTCAGCATAGATGAGAGATGAACATGGCCTATCTCCCCTCCATATGAAAACTCATCTGGTCAACAGAATAAGGTTTAGTGACTCCAGCTCTCTTGGAACACTGATATTGTCTTAAAGAATGCAAGGGCCTTTTTATGTCTAGAAGTGATCATAAAGCCAATGTTAATGTGGCCAAAAGCCAACAGGAAGCAACTTTGTGGGAGACAGAGGCTTGAACTTGATTTTTTAGGCCAATCTAGTTCTGAGTCAGCTTTGTTGTCTTTCAGGGTGAAAAAAGTCAGTCTGTATTGTGGAATGGGTGGGGAGGAACCTGAGTATATAATGATATCATAAGAGGTATAACTTAGGGTAAACAATCTCTAGATTTCCATATTGAATTAGTTAGATTTGGAAGGAATAAAAGCCATATAATGATATTGTAGTAATGTTGCATAGAAGCTGTGTTGAAATTGGCGTAAGAAATTTGGTGATGTCTCATAGATCTTGCTTAAAATAAATCAGTTTAGAATCTGAGCACTCACATATTGGAAGGTGGCTTTGTTTGGGTGAAGGCTGTGTGTGTGTGTGTGTGTGTGTGTGTGTGTGTGTGTGTATGTGTATGTGTAGGAAAGTGATGAAAGGCATTGAAGACCAGTTAAGAGATAAGGGAACTGATTCCAAGAGAATACTTGCCCAAATGGGATAACAATGAGTTATAGTAAGCCTAGGTCTAGAGAACCTAGGAGTCTTGATGTCCTAACCAGACCTTCTGGTGATTCCCTCCCTCCTTCTCTCTCTCCCTCTCCCCCTCTCTTCTTTCCCTTCCTTTGCTCCCTTTCTCCTCCTCCCTCCCTCCCTCCTTCCTTCTTTCCTTCCTTCTTTCTTCCCCTCCTCTCTCTCTCTCTTTCTCCTTCCTTCTCTCTCTCTTTCCCTCTCCCTCCTCCCTCTCTCCCTTTGCTCTTTCCATCCCTCACTCTTTTCCTTCCTCTCTAGTGAGGGATTTGCTTACAATGCATGATAATGGCAACAGATGCAAGATTCATGCTTCTACCTCTCCCCTAGAAGGTTTGCTTCTTTCTCCAAAATCATGTTGAAACTATATCAAACCAAGAGGAATAAACAATTAGTACATGAATATGAAGAACCTCACCAACATATTGAAGGAGAAAGTGCTGGCTTGATAATGATGTAGTACATAGCCCTGGAACAGAGGTATCCCTTAGAGATGTGATTAGTGGTTTCCAGGTAGTCTTTGCCAAGTTCTGACATCACTTGGGGTTACATAGAGGGTTGCTGGTTTCCAACATTCATGTAGTTCACTCTGGGAAACAAAATTTTGTTGGCTTGTTCCTTTGTTACTTAAGGACGTGTTAATACAGCATAAACCAAATTTGCAAATAACCATTTATCTTACGAAGAATAAAAATTTAAATCAGAGAGGTAGTAAAGAATGCTGATTAGATTTATTTTGTAGTTTTAGTACTTCTTGGAAAATTCATAATTTAGAAAAATACAAAAACAAAAACTTGGATCACTTAACTGTTGTATTTATTAGCAAAACTAGACTTTAAACAAATTAGAATTTTTCAATTGAAAATATTTACCCTTTCTTCCAGGCCTCAAAGACAAAACAAAGTATATCTTGGTTTCCATTGCATTAGCCATACTTGGGGGAAGTGAGATGTTTTTGGAAGGTAAAAAGTTTAATGCCACATTTAGAAGTAAGGTAGAAAACATTTTATAGTAGAAAGAATGTTGGATTTTGGTGACAGAAAACCTGGCTTTGAGTCCTAGATTTGATACATTCTTTGTGCCTAAGAGAAAGTTCCTTCTGGGATAATTCTTGAATTATCTACTTTATGAGGTTGTAGTGAAAAAAGGAATTTGTAAACCATAAAGTTCTTTTTAAAAGTAAAAGTACTTCCTGATCTCTCCATTTGTTAATATTCTAACCCAAACTGTTTTGTATTTTTAAAAATGCACTTAATACTTGTGTTCACTTTGCTGACTGCTCAGTAGGACAAATTCCTTGAAGGAAACTTCTATTTTTGTCTTTGTCTTCTTGCCATCTTCTAAGATGCTATATACATAGTTGCTACTTAATAAATATGTATTTTTTTTAAATTGAGGAAGTGACAACTCTGAAACCAAGGGAGCTCTTTCTAGAAGTTTGGCAGCAAAAGGGAGAAGGGATATAGGACATTATTTTGAGAAGATGGCAGGGTCAAATGGAGGCTCTTGCTCTTTTTTGATGAAAGAAATTTGAGAATGTCTGGATCCAATAGCTAGTGGGAGATTAAAGATCATTGAAGGAGAGAGGAAATGACTGATGAAAAGAGTTTGATGGGCTATTTTTTCCTCCCTGAGTAGAGTCTTCGTGAAGGTCAGGTGAAGGCACAGAGGGGTTTAAAGCCTATTATAATTTGTTATTGTTGAATTATTTTGGAATTTTTGGTATGCCATTTCCTTCTCCAGTTCATTTTACAGATGAGAAAACTGAGGCAAACAAAGTGAAATGATTTGTTCAGTCACATAGCTAGGAAGTGTCTGAGACTAGATTTGAATTCAGGAAGATGAGTCTTTACTGACTCCACACTTGACACTCTGTGTGCTGTTCCCCCAAATAATAATAACTAGCATTCATATAGCTCTTTAAGGTTTTCTTTAAGGTATTGATTGATGTGTGTTGTATGTGTGTGTATATATATATATATGTATATATATACATATATATATATAATGTGTGTGTATAAATTACATGTATTTATATATTGTTATAAATTTGTGTTTTTGTTATATTTGAGTTTATATATATATATATATATTATACACACACATATATACACATACATTTACACACCACACAAAGGTACATATTATATATGTATGTATATGTACATTTATGCATACATAGAAATTGGAAGGGGAAACACCATTGCAAAATCCTGTCATCCTTGTTAATTTCACCAACTTCTTTTTGAGATAAAAATATAATTTTACAGATAGTATTTATGTATAGTCAAGTTCCAAAGAAAGCATTGTCTTGAATTTATTCTCAAAAATTGCACTTAAATTTTGAAAAGAGAAAACACCTTACCGTTTTTCCTGTCCTTTTTCAAAAGGAAGGGAGTCATGACTATGCTCTTTATTCATATGGAAACAAATTGTAAACTTTAAAAAAATCCTCTAAAGAGTACGTTAAATCTCCAAAGACTTTACTAGTTTGTTTAGAGTACTAGATACACAAATTGAAAAGTAGCATATTTCTGGAAAATTTTCCTTTTCCTTATTAAAATTGCCCAAGTAATAATTTGAGACTTAAATGTATCTAGCCTTTGTTGGTATTCTAAAAGGCTTTATTCTGCTGCATTGAGATGTGTGGTTCAGTAGTTTGGCAAACATGTAGGGAAAAGTATAATATGGAGGCTAATAACAAAATGTATCTGGTGGCTAACTATAATTTCATACTCATGACTTACTTGAATAGGTAAATAAATATTTGAAGTATTTTAAAAATGTTGCTATTTAAAAAGAAGAAATATCTATATTTTAAATTTTGGAAAAAATTATTTTGAAATAAATTACCTTAGGACTTGAGAAACAAAAGAGAAAAATTTAAAATTTTGTACCACATTTTGTGGCTTATAATGCTTAATTTTGTGTGTATGTATATTTATGTTTGCATGTGTGTGTGGGCAGGTGCATGTGGTCAGTAGCCTGCACAAGCCTATGAGGGAGGTGATAGCTGGTCTGTGAGCCATCAAGATGTGAGCTCAAATTCTGTCTTAAACACATACTGAATGTGCAACTACGGTTAGGGACTTAACCTTCACAGGTTCTGGCAACTGTCCAAAGACAATAAGTTGATCTGCATTGGTAGAATTAGTTTTCTCATTAGATTTCCCTATTTCATTAAATCAGGTGTCTAGTGTGTTTGGGGAGAAGTCAACTATGCAATTGGAGTAAAATGAAACCAGACTCAATTTCAAAATTTATAATGGGTATACTGTGCATCAACATTTCACTAATTTCAAACTGACTGCTGATTTGTTCTTGCTCACCACTTGGGGGAAAAAAACTGGTAGTGGGGAAAGAGAGACATTTTGTAAAGTAGCCCATGGAAAATAAAATCTTTGAACTTGAAACATTTATTTCTTTTTATTTCATGGCTCATTTTGGCTTCTTATAACAGACTCTACCAATTTAGAATGTTATTGTCTTCTTACTAGTGTTTCTAATCAGACTGTACCTGAAATATGTATTTAGTGCCGAGTGCCACATTTTAGGAAAGATGTTACTTTTTTCCTTAGATAATAAAGATTCTGACAAAATATATGAAAAAACAACCTTTTGATTCCTTACTAACAAATGTCAAGATATCACTCAATATACAAATATAATTTTACAGTTAGCACTTATGCATATTCAAGTTTCAAAGAAAACAAGTTCTTATACTGATTCTCAAAAGTCATTATCAAAATTTTTTAAAAGAGAAAATACTTCACAATTGTTTCTCTCTTCTTTCAAAAGGAATGGGATAATGAATATACTCTTGTAGTTATTCAAGTGAAAATAATTGCAAATTCAAAAACAAAAAAACAAACAAACAAATACCCAGAACTCTAGGATATTTGACCATTACTTTCCACTGTTCTTCACCAAAGTTTTTATTTTTGCCATTTGCTTCCTTTTCTCCAAACTCCATGTGCCATGAACTATATTCCCAGTTTTGTGTGGCAGGTCAATACCAAAAACTTTTGAGTATTCAATTTTTTTTCCTCCAATTTGATTTTATTTTTGCAGAGGCAATCAAGGCTAGGTGACTTGTCCAGGATCACATAGCTAGTAAGTATCTGAAGCCAGATTCCTTTCACTAACTTGAAGGCTGTTAAAGAGAGACTGTTTTACTGTGGTTAAAAAAAAATGGCCATTTGTTTCCAACTTGGTGCTGGGTCTCTCTCTTTCTCTACCCTTAGTTAGGCTACTTCCTTATAAAGTGTATACAATGTGTTCCTCAGAGTATGCTGCTTGGAATATATGCTGCCTCAGTAGCTGTACAATCTTAAGTGAATATCTTTTCACTTGCAATGGGACAATATATGTAAAGAGCTTTCCACGATTTAAGGAGCTATATGAATCCTAGCTACTATTACCATTATTATTATCTCCATGCTTCACTTTTCCAATATATCAAGAGAGACACTTGGCTTATTTAAGTTCCTTTCATCTCTAAATCTATATACTGACTCATTTGGTAACACTTACTAAAGTAAGTCACTTTAGTGACTCACTGAGCATATTCTAAAAGAAAGCTTCTTAAACTGTAGGTTATAATCTCATATGGGGCCTTGAAACTGAATGTGGGGGTCATGAGATTAAGATTTATTATCAGTAAATGCTTGACCTGTGTACCTATTTACATACTGCTCTACACTGGATTGTGTAAAAATTTCTTAAATGAAAAGAAATCACAATGGAAAAAGTTTAAAAAGCCCTGTTTTAGAAGCTTCACTTTGGTATGGTTTGCCATTATTTCATCTCTGGGAACTCAGGACCACCTCATTACTAAATTGAGCCGCTGGAGAATCAAACTTTTGTAGAGGAGCAGGGAACACAATATACTTTTTAGAAATCTGAATAGCAAACTGTGATATAAAGTCCTGAGTTGCTCAGTGATAGTACAAAAATGGTGTAAATTTAAACTGATAAAGACCTTCTGAAATTGGTTGATGTGTAGATCATTTTTTACATTGTGTAACATAAAATGTTTGGGTTACAAAGCACTGGTTCATCTTGAGAAGGTTCCCCACCCCACATTTTTTCCCTTTAAATGATGCCACTGAATCCAACAAATGCCTCTATGTATCAGCCAGCCACTTAGAAACAAGTCCACTTTGAGGAAAGCTAAGCTGCTGTCAGCTCTTGGGCATTTTTCAATTTGTATTGACCATATTTCTCTTCTTAAAAATTCTCTTTTATTTAGAAGCATCTGCTTCCATTTGGCTTTGAGTGTATTACTTCTTTCCTCTTTCCCTGCCATCACATCTTTGAGTAAAAGAATGGGTTGCACATTCCTTTCTGCTCAGATATCTTTTTGAATAATGAAAAACTAACCTTTGATAATAGGATGAAATATTTTCTTTACAAACAAGGATGTCATCGAATTCTTTTCCAAAGAAGCATCTTTATGTAAATATTGATAATTAATTAGTATGCAAATTATATAATTAGTTATTTTGCTATGAAAAGACAAATGCATTATATCCAGTTTCACATTAAAAAGTAGAGTTTTAATTTATCAATTCCCAATTTTCAAAACGAATGATAGTACATTTATATTGTGTTTTGTAGCTAATAAATTACTTTCCCTACAATAATTCTGTGATGTAGGTAGTACAAATCTTATCCTGTTTAGAGCTGAAAAAGCTGATGCTCAAGAGATGTTTTGTGTTTGGCCTATGGTCATATCTCTGGCAGGTGCAATAAACTCCATAGGCTTCCTTTTTCTTTCAGGATCAAATGTATTTGTTTGGCTTTTAGAATCCTTTTAAACTCCGTTTCTTGCTCCCATCACCAAATTATTCTCCTCTAAGTATTCTAATATCCAGGGACACTAGCTTCCTTGACATTTTGCTCACAGTAGAGACTCCATCTCCTAGCTCTGTATATAATTCCTCATGCCTAAAATTCCATGTTTCCTCATCTCCATCTTCTGGCTTCCTTCAAGTCCCAGATAATTTCCTATTTTTTATGAGAAGCCTTTTCTTTTTCTAATGTCTTCCTTCTCTGATTATCTCCAATTTATATTGTATATATCTTTCCTGTATAAAGTTGTTGACTTTGAGTTCCTTTTGGGCAGGATCTGTTTTTGTCTTTCTTTGTATCCCTAACACTTAGCACAGTTCCTAGAACACAGCAGGAATTCCATCAATGCTCATTGATTTGATTTCGTTCAGGTCTTCTGACTCTGAGTCCAATAATCTCTCTTTCACCCCCACCCTCACTAAAAGTGTGAAGTAAATTGTATTTTATTAGTTATGACATTGTTTGTGTAAAAGGAAACAACAAAACAATTTCAATCTTTAGTTGAATTTCTAGGACTGTTATAAAGTAAAAAAAAAAATATGAAAACCATCATCTTTTAGTGTCAATTTGTTTTCCTTTCTCTTTTAAGCATGAGATGATATGTCTCATCTTCCTACATCCTTGAAAATTTGAATTAGGGTATTTTAAAAGTTTGTATTCCTGGTGCTTAGTATATCATAGATGCTTAAGAACTATATGTTTATTGACCAATTAAGGACTAGATAAAAACTTTCTATTAAATGTGTGTTGATTACAACATTATTTTAAAATCTCCTTTAAACAAAGGGGACCTCATAAATTTAAAATTTATTTCATATTTAAAAAATTGATAAATTGAAAAATGTTTATTGAAGTTAATTTTATTGAAGAATATATGAAAATTTCAAATTTCAAAAGTCTCACTCATTATATGTCTTTTTTCTACTAGCAAGGGTTTGCTGAATGGGGAAAGAAATTAATTCTGTTAACTGCTTGTTTTTTATTGAAAATCAAATAAGTTAAAAGCTTATCCTTTTATCTTTTACAATTCTGGAAATGAATTGAATCTATGTTGCTCACATTCAACAGTTCACATTAAAGATTTTTTTTTCTATATATTTATTGTACCTTAGAGAACAGCTACCACTGAATGCCTAGCTAAAGTCACGTAGTGTCATATGGTCCAATTTAATGTGTCCCCAAGTACTCCTTACTACCTGCCTTTTATAGCAGAGAAACTCACTATGCTTAAGATATACATATAGCTAATATCCCTTTGAAGCAATATTTCAAAATTACCTTCCCTCCCCCCTAGTATAGCATGATCTTCTAGACTGATATACACTAAGAAAAAACCAAATACATATTTTTTTAATGTTAAAAATTAGTCTGACACATGTTTTTTTAATTTCTTTTTCAAATTGAAATGCCCTATATATTAAATAAACCTCTTATGGCTACTGAAACTAACTTAAATTCATTTTAAAATATAGCCCTATGTATTCCATCAAATACATTGAATTAGAGGTGAATGAATTTGAGCAAAACCTTTATAATAAACCCCTTCTTTGAAATTCAGTTTTGGGTTTGAGGATAAATAGACAGGAGAGGAATATTTCATTTTTCATGCACCCTTTATGAGCCAACTTCAGATTAAATGAATAGTAATGAGTGATATCCCTCAAAGATCAAGGAATTTATCATTTTGGGTGCCCTCCCCCATACTCTTTTACATCTTGAGTAAACTGTCTTTATGAGTGATTGAAAAAATTCATTATCTGGTGGTCAGTGCTTTGGTGAGAAATCCCTTCAACTTTAACTAGGCTGACTTCTTGATGAAGAACACAGTCAGCAGGCCTCTATCTGAAGCTTTTCCAGATTGCTTCCCCATAGTATAACCTCCAGGATTCCAGCTTTCCTTCCATAACACATAATGAAGCATAAGCATAGAACATAAGTAAGGGAAAATAATAATAATAGCTTATGTTTACTTTGTGATTTAAGATTTACAATTACAAATTTATAAATTCTTTGTTTCATGATGACTTAGGATAAAAAAAAATATGGCTGAGCAATAATCAAGGTCTTAGCAAAAAACAACCAATGTTCTGACCAAGAGAGTTAGTTGTTTTCTAAAAAGTGATAAGGTACCCTGACAAAATCTCTATTTAAGAAACACAGAACTGCTCTCTACTAAGTGCATGTAAATTTCATTTAGGAGCTAAGCTTTTGGCTCACTTATTCATTTGTAGATCCGCTGCTAACTTTAAAAATTCATGTTGTTACTTTTCAGGCATTGGTCATGCATTCTGGTATTGAGAAAAGCTTAAATGTATGATGAGATCACATTTGATTTATATCACTTGGGTCCAGCAGCTTGTAAAATGAAAGTGAAATGTGTGGATTACTACCTCCTTGGGGCGTGGGAGGAGAAGAAACACTTTCATTTGTAACTCTGGTCCTCTGTAGTTCACCCCAGGCACAGCAATCTAAGAGAAAGCCCATTTGCTACTTTTACTTTTACGCGTTTGGGCACCATTTTAAGGACTTCTAGGCAACTTACTCTTGTACTCTTGATTGTGAAAATTTTGATAGTCTGGCTTTTAAAGAGTGTATATCTTTGTTTTTTAATAAATAAATAACAACCCCAAAATAAAACCTGGATTTTTTTTTTTTTAATGATGGTTTATGAGATAGGTCTTTAGCATTTTCTCTGCAGAATTCAATCTTAATTTAGAGATTTTCCTGAAGATCTCTGAAAGGTTAAGAGACTTTTTTGGGTCCATATAGCCAGTATGTATGGCTTTTAAAAATCCTAATTTAAGATCCAGCTCTTTATATAGTGGCACTTCCATATTTTTTATCTATATTATAGCATATATGGCATTTCCAACTATGCTATTTTGTCTTTCTAAATGTTTAATTTTCCCTTTCACCTCCCCATTTTGCTTTTTGGAGGGTTTTTTGTGGGGTGTAAGGGAAGTACTGCTATGGCAAGACTCCTATTATCATTTCCATCTCGTCTTGGTTCATTGCCTTTGGCAAGCTATAGTCTGCTATAGTCTGAGTTCATCTGGCAAAGAACACTGCCTCACAGTGGGGGTTGTAGGATACCTTGCCAGCAGCAGCTGAGAATTTACCCATGATACATGATAGGAAAGTAAATCTCAGAAGGGCAGAGAGATTTCTTCATAGAGAATAAGATTATTTCCTCTTTAACCTATAGTTCCTATTCAGAGCCATTCTTCTCCTAATTCCTACATAAGGCTTTTCTTTTAAGATAACATTTCCTTATATGAGTTTTTAGTTGGTTATTTTTATATTCTCCAGAAGTTTGCAATGCAACATAGTTTGGTCCCCTTCCTGAAAAATCTTCTTCCTTCTAAATAATTGGGCTGGAAAATGGAGAAAGAGTGCTTTGATCTGGCTGAACTTTCTGACTGATCAAAGAAAACTGCCAGCCAGTTTTCCCAAGCAGTCAGAAGAGTCAGGACTCTTTGCACTAGCCAAGTTAACGTGAAGTTACCTTGACAAGGTCAATAGAAAAATGTATAAACTTGAAATTGTCTGCATTTGGTCTCACTAGCAACCAGATGTCAGCAATGTTGTTAGGAAAATCTCAGCTTGATCTTTGAATTCTGACTTGTAGTCAAGACTTGAAAGCTATTGTTCCCCTGGAAAAGGTGATACTTTTGGGCAAAGGTCACATTGCAGGCTTTGAAATTATTTGGCTTTTATCCATAGATTTGCTGTTAAAAAAAAAAAAAGTGGGGGGCGGGGTGAAGGAAGGCACATGCCAGAGGAAAATAACCCAGATTATTTGTTGCTACAAAAAAGAACATGTTAAAAAGTTGTTGTTTAATTTTAAAAAGCATTTGCAGTTTTCCTATCTTTTGGGGGGCAAAATATTTTAGAACTTAAATCATTTTATAGGCCAAGATTCTTTGATATTTTTTCCTTTCTCTTTTCCTGTCTCATTATTTGATTTTCCGGTTCATAGTGAACCGGGTGTATGGTTATAATGAGTCTTTACAAACTCCAGGTGCTAGCCAAGTTCAGGAAGTAAAATAGAGTTTAGTGTATTGCACAAGATAGGAAGTTTATAATTAATACTTTTGAATGGAATTGAGTACTGTTTTGCAAAGGGACATCAAATATCAGAGCTGGAAGGGGCTGGAGAGAGAATACTGGCTAAGGCATTTATATACACACCAGGAAAATGAACCTAGAGACCAAGGTCACATACTTAGTTATTGGCAGATCCAGAATTCTGGCCATTCTAGTGCTTCTTTCCTTATGTCTAGCTTTTTTCATTCCTGTTTTGATACCCTACCTAGGTAGATAGTATTCACAAGTCAAAGTAGGTATATATAGAAAGCAGACCTACCTGACTGGGATTCCAAGATATATCTAGGAAGTCCTTTAGTAATTGTCCCACTGACAAACTGCATGCTTGAGAGTCAGTTTATCTAAATTCAAAGGGATTAGTTGACAGGTTCATTTTACGGGATATGTTCCCTCCCCCCTCCCTCCCCCCCATACACTATAACAATTCCTAAAGACTGTCTACTCAGTTGTAAGAGGGGTATTGATCTGTGGGTATGTCAGTGCATTCAATTGTCCCCTCTTAGGCCATGGAACCTTGAGGCAGAACTGTAGTGCAGATAATGAGTCTGGTTCAGAAATGCTCTGGGGTTGTGGGGTATCAGATTGACCATGGAGAGTTTCCTCAAAAAATCCTTTTAATTAAAAATTAAAATTAAATTAATTAAAAAAGAACAAGAATGTTACTTTTACATACCCAGTAACATTATTATTACTGAATAGCTCTTTGGTTTATTGCTGTGTCTAAGACCTTGAACAGCTTACATTATGGGTGGATGGATCCAGGAAGCTTTCCACAGGTACACAGACAACACAGATGAACACAGATGCAGGAAAAAATCATTCATTCATTTATTCGAACAACAAATATTTATTATCATGTGCTCTGCTTTGAACAGGAGACAAAGAAAGGCAAACACAAAGTCCCTTTCTTCACAGAACTTTTAGTTTAATAGAGAAGACAAAATGTAAGCAATAGGGTGAATGGGAGGTTATCTTAGAGGGAAGGCACTAGCCACATGTATTTAATGGAAGACCACAAAAGCCTTCTTGCCAAAGGTTAAACTTGAGCTGAGTCTTGAAGGAACCCAGAGAAGCTGGAAAGCAGAAGTGAGGACAGAGAGCACCCCAATCTTGGAGAGATAGCTAGGGGAAAAGGCACTAAGGGAGATGTGGTGCTGTGTTTGAGAAATGGCCACAAGGTCATAATTGCTAGGTAGTACAGAACATGGAGCAAAGCAAGTGTAAGAAGATGGGGAAGATAAAAAGAGATCAGACTGTTATGTTCTTGATGTAATAGGGAGTTTCTGGAAGTTTATTGAATGAGAGGAAGGATGCTCTTTAGGAAGATTCTTTCTCAACTAATCAGGAAATGGTGATAGTAGAGAGAGACTTGAGGTTGAGATACCAAGCAGAAGGATTTTACACTAGCCCAGGTGTGACTTAATTAGAGTCTGCCCCAAGTGGTGAGAACAGAGTATATTTGAGAGGTGTTGTGAGACTTGGCAGCAGATGTGAAACTGATCTGCAACAAAAGAAGGCTTTCATATCCTTCCTCCTGCCAAAATATTCAGTGCTCTGTAATCAAGGCTAGTTTCAAGGTCATCAGCTCAGAGACCTGGACTCTCTCTGTTCCCTAGGTGAGAAAGAAGCTGGGCTCTTTAGGGTTACTGGCAACTCACAAGATTACTCAGCCACTTCCTACTCTCACAGCTCAGTTGCCTTGTCTCTCTGAATGTGTTTCTTTAGGAGACTTGAGAATTAGGGTCTACAAGGACTAAGAACAGTTATATTACTTGATAATTACCTTTTAATGCCAATAACTAGGTTTAAAATTTTATTTTATAGTTTTTGTTTCTTATAGAAGATATTTGATTATCTTGTTTCCTACTACAGAAATATTGTTTCATACAGAGTGATTTTTAATGTATGCTCTCACATTAGATTTTGAAGTAATTTGGAGACATAGCTTCCTGGCACATTCACAGCCTCATAAATCAAGAAATGTATTTAGAGTGTCTTCTCAGGTTCCAGATTCACCATTAGAGCCTTATACCCAATTTGCTTGAATCTAGGCACAAAAAAACTGGCAAAGACAGCAAAGAAATGGATGAGAGAAAATGAGTGTTCTTCCTTTAGAAAATATCCCTTCTATATTTGGTGGCTCTTTTAGAATTGTTACATAGATTTCAGTTGCTTAAAAAAGTTGTCCATCAGCATACTAAAGACCTACCTACTATGTACCAGCCTCTGTGTCAAGTGTTGAGGATAAAAAGGATAAATCAGAGATAATCTCATAGGAAGGCATTAACATTAAGGACACAGATGTAAAAGGTTTTCAATTTGTATGACTTTCAGGTCCCAAACAATCTTTTTAGGCCTTATTTAGTGCCCAAATTTACTTTTAGAAGAAATTCAACAGTGTATTAGTTAACTACAAGAAAGAGTGTGGAAAAAGAAGTCATCTAACTCTTTCCAAAACAAAGTAGACAGCTATTAATCTCACATCATGTGGCAAAATAATTTTACATTTTTCTTTAAACTTTGCATATAATGATTTAGAGATAGAAATGACTTTCTAGATCATCTCCTCTAATCTCATTTTAGAGAAACCTGAGGCCTAAAGAGCTTTAGTCACTTGCCCAATGTCAGAGCTAATTATAATAATAATTATATAATAATCTAATCATAGCCAGAATTCCACCTGATCTTCCAGATATAAATCTGTTGCTTTTTTGACTATACCATCTCTTTGAAAGAAAACTAATGTGCTCTTAGTCAAAGAAATATTTTCTTCTTAAACTAAAGAACATTTTTTTTCATAGTTTCTGTGAAGAAACTGGCATGAAATTACTTCCAAACTGCCCTTCCCCCACCTGTCTCCCTTTCCCATAGTTCATTATAAATTTGGAGGATTTTTTTTATTTTCTAAATCTCCTTTTTGCCCTTGCCTTATTTAAGTCTATTTATTAAACAACAGGATGTTATAAAATGTGTTGAGCAGTCAATGATTGTTAGAATGCTGGCTAATGTTTTACAATCTGTCTCATTATATTCACTTTTAAAAGTACAACTTATATAATACTCTCCTCTGTTTCCTCTTGGTGGTTCTTCTCAGCTTCCCACTATCCCTCTCCAAGTCACCTAGATTTGACCTATACTGAACATCTTTGTTTTAAATATGTGTATGTGTATTTACTTATTTTGCATTTGTTGAGATTGCACCTATTTGAAGAAGAATTTTCTAGGTCACCAAAACCTTTGTTGTAGTCTATTAATTCCCACAATGCTACATAGACTTCTGATTTGCTTGGGTTGGTCTGTTGTGACTTGAAGGATCTAGGAACTATCTTATTTTTCCCAGAATCTCTTCTCCATTTTGGTGATAGTGGAATTTCATTTTCAAGATGCTATCCTCTTGTAATCATTGCCTTAAGAGATTTTTGTAAACTGCGGATACTTCAAGGAAAGGATTGGACTTCAGTAAATTCACATTCCCAAATGTTCATGACTTTTCTTTGTGGGACCTGGGATATATTGAAGCACTGGTAGAAGAGGAAAAAAAAGGAAGAGAAGTTCAGTGATGAAAAGGGAAAACTAAGTGAGGTGTGGGAACTCCAAAGATAAACTTCTTCATTCTTCCTGTGTGTTTTCATTAATAATTTATTTGATATGAAATTATACTTTTATTTAGGAGAGATTCTGTTTTCTCCTGTTCTTAATCCAACTCTCACCTGTTAACCAGGTTAGTATAAGAAGGAAACTATAAATATCATGGGACAAAGGAAGTATCTGAAAATTTGTATTTGGTAGATAGGAGTGTATTGGGGACATTGTACATAGGGATTCCTTGGGACATTGAACTATATTTCATTTCTGTAGATATTGAGAAAATTGCGTTTGAGTAGTAGAACTTGCTTTTTTAATGACATTTTTCTGTCTTACTTGAAAATTAGAAATTTATAAGTTAGGGAGAGAACACTCTAAATGGGCTCTCAGATATGAAGCCTATTTGGAATCTACTTTTATAAATGAAAGCCTTTGTTTAAAAGGTCAAAACTTAGACTCAACTTTTTTTTCTCATATTTTAAAAGACCATTTCTCTCATAACTAATTAGCTTCTTGGTTGCTACATAAGGAAATAACTAGACTTGTATAAACAAAACAGATTCATAAGTCTCTTTTTTTGGGAGGGGTGAGGCAATTGGGGTTGTGACTTGCCTAAGGTCACAAAGTTGATAAATGTTAAGTGTCTGAGGCTGAATTTGAACTCAGAGTCTATGCTCTATCCACTGCACCATCTAGCTATCTCCTATACCTATGTTTTGCAAATAGGTTTATGTTTTCCTCTTTCTGTTATGATTTTCAGAATTATTCTTTTTTTTAAGTTCATTTTTGTTATTGCTGTTCAGTCATTTTCAGTTATGCCCAACTCTTTGCAGACCCCGTTCGGGGTTTTCTTGGCAAAGATACTCAAGTGGTTTGGCATTTTCTTCTCCAGTTCATTTTACAGCTGAGGAAAATGAGGCAAGTGGGGTTAAATGACTTGCCAAGAGTCATACAGCTAATAAGCGTCTGAGACAGATTTGAACTTAGGAAGAGAAATCTTCTTGACTCCAGGCTTGACACTCTATCCACTGGTCACTTAGCTGATCAGTGATATTAGTGATAATTTTGTTTTGTAAATACAACACACTTCTCTGGAAAGTTAAACATGCAGATGCTTGTGTTGGCTCCTTCATTGTCTCTCTGCATGCTGTCTATAGTAGTAATAAAAAAAAAAAAGAGGGTCAGTATAAGAAATAGTTAGACAGCAGGGGAGAGTGTATACCATATGTGATTGAGGTCACAGATCATATCCAAAGAAGGCAGTGAAGGGTGGAGGGAAAAGGTAGGTAACATTGATCTTGCAAAGTTGGCAAATTCTAGAGTCCAGGAGATCAGACAAGAAGTCTATGACACCATAAATCAGTAGACCAGGCAAAAGGTCTATGTAACAAATGGTCTCAGCAACCTAGGGCAAACAGTTTGGGCAGTAAGGCTAGAGTAGGCTAAGGATAGAATATCTGCAGCAATTTGACACGGTGCCAATTGATTCTGCCAAGGTTAGAGCTGATTTCAGAGGTGTTCCAGGTCTGCAGGTAGGAGTAAGTTGGTACAGCTGCAGGAGAAAATAGTAAGGAATAAGTGAGCAAGGTCATTCCTTTTCTAAAAGTCTTACAAGCTATCATCAGAAGTTAGGTCTTTGCAGGATAATATATATTTTACAACTGGAAACTAGTTATGAAAAATATCAAAAGCATGTTTGAAAGGACGTAAATTTTGGTCTTGAAACTAGTAAATAATCTTGCAAAATGAATCCCTGATGCATGGTATCAAACCATCTTCCATTCTTTAATTCAATCAACAAATTCAATTTTAATTAAGAGATATGTTTTCTAAGTACTTAAGCAATGTCCCACAAACTTTTTATAAAAAATGAAAAGCTACACTTTAGAAACTGTTATTTATTCTTGATTCATTCATTTTATTCCTAATTGTCTAAAGTTATACTTTATCGTCATATACATTTAACATATACTGTATTTCAAAATAGTTATGATATCTATAGATGCTATTGGTTCTACTTCTTATTTTCATTTAAAGACTTGCCATTTTTTTTTTTTTTGAGAGATCTAATGGCAAAGAGGCTACTCTCCTGGACCTGAATTTTCAGCATATTCAACTCTTACTTGACCATAGACACTACTCTAAGTATTAATTTCTTCATCTGTAAGGGATAATAAAATTACATATTTATGTATCAAATGAAATAATGTTAAGCATGTTTCAAACTTTAAAAGACTATATAAATGCCAATTAATGATCAGGCTGTTATTTTTCCTATTTTTTCAATTTTTTTATTCTCTGATAATGCTTCCATTAATTGGTCCAATGGAAACTTTTGCTATTAGAGACTGTGATTTCTTTGTTGAGCATAAATGTTAGTGATATGTAATAACACATGTACTGCTATAGTTAATATGACACATATACAAATTCATAATCCTTTTGTAATGGAAAAGAATCCCATAGATCTGTATGAATATTAGTTCCATCTAGAATCTTTTAGACCAATCATGGGCAGGTTGATTTGACTCTCTAGATCTCAGTTTTTTCATATGTAAAGTTAAGAATTTGGGCTTGGTGATATTTAATGATTTAAGTCTATGATTCTATGATTTGAATTACTCTGAAGATAATTATCTACATGGATATTTTCTTAGTCTTATTGTTTGTCTGGCTCAGTGTGTGCGTGCATGTGTGTGTGTATGTGTGTAAGAGAGAGAGAGAGACAGAGAGAGAGAGAGAGAGAGAGAGAGAGAGAGAGAGAGAGAGAGAGAGAGAGAGATTTACTTTATTTGTGTGGCCTTTATTTGTTGTGAAACTATTAGATTGCCAAACTTAAAAGAACCTTACAGATTAATCCAATCCTCTCATTTTATGTATGAGGAATTATAAAAGTCAAAGAAAGTTACTTTTTTCTATGTGAACTATGAAGAACCAAAAGAATATAATCCAATTTGGCAAGTTGGTCAGTAGGTTATGACAAGATGGCCTGGGAAAGTAGGAAGGGTCATTTAAACATGTGATGATGTCATTCCTGCTTCCTACTTTCCCTTTAATAGTCTGCCACTCATCAAATCATGTAATTGTTTTCTTTCTGTCATTTCTCTCTATATATTTTTTAATTTATCATACAAGGCACAGTACTGAATTTGCCATGCTATATATCTCAGTTCTAGCATGGGGCAAAATGATTGTTTTGATACCACTATGCAAACCTTGTGAAATAAAAGATTTTTCATTCAGCTCAATTGATATTAAATAGGATTTCTTTTTAGATTCATTCTTCAAATGTTTCTTCATAGGATTATTTTTTAACATCCTTTTTAGCTTGCCTAATTATTTATAGTGCTGATAGGAAGGGATAAGAAAGTAGAAATTTGGATAGAGGTTCAAACAGAAGAGATTTAGGTAAACAGGAAAACTTTATTCAGAATATATCCAAAAGTTCAGAAAGACTTTAACAGCAAGGTGACCCAAATCATGCATTATATTTCGAGTGCAGTATACTCTGTGGCAGGTATAAATCTTCATTCTAACATCTCTTTGTGAGATTCAGTCTTGTTTCACCATTAATAAGATGGTGAAAAAATAACTTGGCAGGAGGAAATTGAGAATCAAATTTCTGAAGTACTATGACCTTAGTTTTGAGGTTGATGTACAGATGGAGAAATGGTGTGAAACATTTCTTATTGTAGATGTCCCTCTTGAATTCACAGTTTCTTCATGTTACATTATATACTCTTTTAACTCCCTAGCAAGAGAATGTCATCCATATACTTGTTGCCACAGAGAAGGAAATGTAAATTGAATGAAGCCAAGAAATAATGACAGTGCAACAGAAAATGCTGTTTATAGATGATGTATGTCAAATTTTTTATTCGGCATATACAAACCTATCTTATGTTAGGGCTTTTCTCTTGATCCTTAATACAATTTGGGAAGCAGAGTCTCTCTCTCTCTCTCTCTCTCTCTCTCTCTCTCTCTCTCTCTCTCTCTTTTAAATAATTATAACTTTTTATTGACAGAACCCACGCCAGGGTAATTTTTTACAACATTATCCCTTACACTCACTTCTGTTCTGATTTTTCTCCTCCCACCCTCCACCCCTTCCCCCAGATGGCAAACAGTCCTATACATGTTAAATATGTCACAATATATCCTAGATACAATATATGTGTGCAGAACCAAAC
The DNA here is from genome assembly GCF_902635505.1 of Sarcophilus harrisii. Classification (NCBI taxonomy): domain Eukaryota; kingdom Metazoa; phylum Chordata; class Mammalia; order Dasyuromorphia; family Dasyuridae; genus Sarcophilus; species Sarcophilus harrisii. The sequence continues at coordinate 211,627,865 of NC_045430.1, read as the reverse complement.
AGTTCTTTTGTTGCACAGGAAGAATTGGATTCAGAAGGTAAAAATAACCTGGGAAGAAAAACAAAAATGCAAACAGTTTACATTCATTTCCCAGGTTCTTTCTTTGGGTGTAGTTGCTTCTGCCATCATTGATCAATTGAAACTGAGTTAGATCTTCTCTTTGTCGAAGAAATCCACTTCCATGAGAATACATCCTCATACAACAACATTCGTTGTTGAAGTATATAATGATCTCCTGGTTCTGCTCATTTCACTTAGCATCAGTTTATGTAAGTCTCTCCAAGCCTCTCTGTATTCATCCTGCTGATCATTTCTTACAGAACAATAATATTCCATGACATTCATATACCACAATTTACCCAACCATTCTCCAATTGATGGACATCCATTCATTTTCCAGTTTCTAGCCACTACAAACAGGGCCACCACAAACATTTTGGCATATATAGTTAGTATCTCCTTGGGATATAAGCCCAGTAGTAGCACTGCTGGATCAAAGGGTATGTACAGTTTGATAACTTTTTGGGCATAGTTCCACATTGCTCTCCAGAATGATTGGATTCATTCACAACTCCACCAATAATGCAAGTGTCCCAGTTTTCCCTGCATCCTCTCCAACAATCATCATTATTTTTTCCTGCCATTTTAGCCAATCTGACAGGTGTGTAGTGGTATCTCAGAGTTGTCTTAATTTGCATTTCTCTGATCAATAGTGATTCGGAACACTCTTTCATATGAGTGGAAATAGTTTCAATTTCATCATCTGAAAATTGTCTGTTCATATCCTTTGACCATTTATCAATTGGAGAATAGCTTGGTTTCTTATAAATTAGAGTCAATTCTCCTATATATTTTGGAAATGAGGCCTTTATCAGAACCTTTAACTGTGAAGATGTTGGGAAGCAGGGTCTCTTAAGTATTTCCCCTGGGTATCCACTGCTAATTCCCTACCTAGACTACTCAGCTTTAGTCAGATAGCATTATTGTTCTTTTCCATAGAGGGCTGAAACTCTGAAAAAGGTATGCTTGAATCAGACAGCACTTAAGGCTAATTACCTATTTGATGTGAGACAATGACTCTATTAATATGTTTGGATAAATGGCTCTTCTCACTATTGGGTGCTTGCTAAACATTTGGTGTTAAGATAATCAGAAGCAAGGATTAGAGGGGAGAAAGAGAGAGGGCCAGAGAGTCACTTTGTGGCAGGACCAGGAGGAGGGAGGCTGGTGGCTTTGGACTAGAGAATCCAGGATACATCATTAGCAAGCCTTGTGGCAGTTTGTCCGTCTCCTTCATTTCTCCTCTTAAAGATCAAGGACTTTAATTTATCCTGACTCTGGCTGACCCCGAGGCCCTCCAAAGAACTGGTCTGCATTCCACACTCTTCAAAACATAAGGTTGCATATTTGATTCTGGAAGAAACCAATGAGAGCATTTAGTTCAACACTTATTTTACAGATGTGGAAATTGAGGCTCAGGGAAGTCAAATGACATAGTCCAACCCATTCAAATTATCTTTTTTTTTTTTTTACTACAGTTTCCTCTCTTCTAAAATGAGGTCAGATGATTTCCACAGTTCCCTTCAAGCTATAAAGTTATTCACCTAGCATCCTTAAAGTTGTTCCTGAACACCATAGCCTGAAGTCTTGTCTCCTTCCTCTGTACTCTAATAAGCACTTATTCTATATGGTTCTACTGATAATTAATCATGTAGGGCTTAGCAGCTAAGACTCAGTAAAAGGAGCTTTAGATTTGAAGTGACCTGATTTCAAAATGCCTGCTGTTGTTTATTACCTTAGCTAAGTCACTTTCTCGAATGTACCGCACTTTGCTCAAATGTTTTAGGGTAATGTGGAAGATATCTCCTAAGATGTTCTAACTTTAAATCTATTGTCTTGAACCAATCTTTGAACTTTGATTCTCCTTACTTAGTTTTTTAGGTGGTTCACCATTTAGATTCAAGCTCCTTGACATCAAAGATTCTGTTTTGTACCTTTTTTCTGGGGCGGGGGGAGCATTCTCCACAACTTTTCTCAGAGTATATCTTACATAGTATTTGGTGATGGATGTTTTATAATATATTAAGTGTTGGAATTGGAGGCAGAAAACCTAGGTATCAATTCTGACTCTATTGTTTAATTCCTGTGTGACTTTTGTTAGATTACTTAATCCTTTGGGCCTCAGTTTTCATTAGTTATTTCTCATTCTCATTACAAGAATGATTTTTATGCCCCCAAAAGTAGGGAATTTCAGCATTCTAGTAAATTTGAGGGGCTTTGCACTTGACAACCTCTCAGGGTTCATCTAACTTTAATTTTACAATCTTATGATTTGAAATTGGTTTTGAGATTTTTTTTCTTCCTCTGCTGCCCTGGAGCTGCTATCCTTTTTCTCCTTATCTTTCTCCTCTCTTTCGCTGTCAATTACTGTTCCATCAACAAATAGTAGATTGTGTCTTTGTGTTGACATTTCCATTCTTAGTGGTTTGTTCTGTTGGCAGTTCTCATTAGAACTCAATATAGAAAAACATTACAAAAACATATCAGATGCACACTGGTTAGCTTTGGGAAGAAATAAGAAGATGGAAGCAGAAATTGTCATTTTTACCAGTTTCAGCTAATTCTCATTTTATGCTCTAACTTTACTGTCACATTCTTCTTGTCCTTTCTTCTCTCTCTCTTATACATTTATATGTATGTGTACACACACACACACACTTTATTATTTATCTGCCTGTATCAATCAACCTATATCTGGCTTCTTGGTGACACAATGGATAGAAAGCCAGACCTGGGATTAGGAAGAGTCATCTTTCAGAGGTCAAATCTAGTCTCAGGTGTTTAGTAGCTATGTGACTCTGGGCAACTCATTGAACTCTGCTTGCCTCAGTTTCCTAATTTGTAAAATGAACTGGAGAAGGAAATGGCAGTACACTCCAGTATTTTTGCCAAGAAAATCCTTTGTGAAGGGGTCACAAAGAATCAGATATGAATGAAACAACTGAATTATATATATGTGTATATATATTTATATGCATATACACATATATATTCATTTATATACATATGTGAATGTATGTAAATGTATATATATATGATATAAACATGCATCATAGCTAGTGATCAAAGAGAATCTAATTTGTCAAACAAGGAGGGAAAATTATTTTTTTTTTAATTGATGAGGATGAGAGCTATAATTGCCTTGAAGCATAAATATTTGTTAGTTTATGTACAATCCTCTCTATCAATTGCAATTGTTGTTTGGGTAAAATATTGAGTGAACCTGACTTTCTGATAGGAATTGCAGTGATGTGTGAAATTCACATACTTATGACATTCAATTTAATTTGTCAGACATTTATTAAGTTTTCTATATATATGGCACTGTGCTCAAGCATATTATCTTTTCTTGCTAGGCTCTAACAAAGGCAGAAAAAGTTATTTCAAATAAGTGAGTAATCAACATTGACACAGAAATTTCAGCAGGATTGTAATGTATAAATTTTCTCTCTCTCTACATATTTTAAAATACCAATGCTTTTCTTGATGATGGTACTCCTACTGCCAATGCAGAGTACAAGCCTGCCATACTTCATAAGTTGTTATGCTCGGAAAGGACTTATCCATTGTTGGCTGAAATTAATTACTATTTTGTTTGCACCCCGTTTTCATGTCAAGAACATTTTTAGCATTTGTTTTTACAAGATTTGGGGTTTTAAATTTTCTCCCTCCTTTCCTTCCCCTCTTCCAAAGGTGGTAGGCTGTTTCATATAATTTATATATATGCTATCATGTAAAACATATTTCCATATTAGTTACAATTGTTCAAACTTTTAATAAAAAAAGAGTTTCTGAGAAATTAGATTGGTTCTTGGGTAGCAGTCACCTAGTATCAAACCTTTGCAGTTTGGTGGGATCTCTCAGACCTCACTCTTTCCTGACATTTAAGGACCATCACTATGTCACGATGAAGTGAGGGACTTTAGCAGAGATGTGATGTCTAGATATCATTAATAAAGATGGTGAAATAATGGTATGTCACCGATATTCCAAGATAGGGCAGCTGGAACAGTTCTCAGTCCTTCTAAATCTAAGTACAGAATCTTACTTGCTTCTGACTCAAAGGAGATAAATCATTCATTGTAACTACCTAGCTATGAAGTGTCAAAGCCAGGATTTCTAGTAAGATTTTTGTGATTCCAAGTCTAGCACTCTGGTATCAGTACATAGTTTCCACGGCTACCTTTATGCCATGCTGCCTTTGACAATGATATAACATTATTATTTTCCATATAATTAGTATGCATTTTGGCAAAATCCCATATCGTGGTTAATGGTCTCAATCTGAATAAAAATAATGCTTACATTTACTTTCATTCACATTTTACTTAGTTCTTTTTTCAGTCTCTATTCATGACAGTAGGTAATGCTTTAGTCAATCAATCAGTCAATAAGTATATATTAAATGCCCTACTATGTGCCAGGCATTGTGCTAAGCATTTTATGTTGAGCATAATTGACAGAAGGAAAGCTTCATTACCAATCAAAGGGAGTGAGAATGTAAAAAAAAGGCAACTGATTTCTAATAATCTTAGGATATTTAGTGGAATGTGAGTTATTTACTTGAATTATATCACCATTCAGGTAACACTGTCAGGTACCTCATATGCTGATATGTTCATCATGTGTGAATGCTGGGAAAATAATTACTCTCTGAATTTTGGTATAGTGTTAGTATTTTCTTAGTTACCCTGTGGATCTTCCCAGTGCATGTAGGACCTTCATTCCTCATTGATTCCATGAGAATAAAGTCTTACAGATTTAGTTCCTGGTGGAAGCATCCCATTACATCCTGGAGGGGCACCTACTATTTGAGACTGATAGCAAGATAGAGTAATCACTGAACAAAAAACAAATAAAATATTATTTTGGCCAATTTCAAATTTGAATTGTGCTATTTCTCTCTATATGAATAATGGATATTTTTAAAACACAGTGGAATCATTTCCTTAAAGATATTTCTTGTTTAGTTTTTGTTTTTATTTCCTCAGATAAAAAGGTGACAGTTGAAAAAATGAATTGAGAACACAAAGAAAATTAATGGTGCCAGAGATTGGTCAAAATTATCAGGCTCATTCAGCATTTTTCCCATTTCTTTTTTTTAATTTCTAGAATCATTTATAAAATAATAATAGTCCTTGAAAGTTTGCAAAGCATTCCATATCTCTTATATCATTTGATTAAAAACTCTAACCCAGATGTCTAACAGGCTTTACGGTTATAAAGCATTCTCACAACTTTTCTCCTCAACAGGCTGGTCACCTTCTTGGGTAGCAAATCTCTGTCCTTGAAGAATAGATTTGATTTCTAGAATCTGCTCAAAATAATTCTGAGTCAAGCTTGGTCAATCAAGTGAATTGTTGAGATAATTGATGGGGGGAGGGGCAGGTGTCAAAATGAATTATGATGATTAATGAAACTGGCTTTATTTGTGAGACTCTAGAATTTGCTCTGAGAAGCATTTACTTCACAGTTATTTTTGGAATGCTTTGTGACTTGAAATTTTACAGTGATATAATGAATTGTATTTAATAATAATGAGCACAAGAATATATTTGGTGATTGAAAAAGCATTTGACTTTAGCATGTTTTAGTCTTTCAGAATCACGATTATGAATTTCAGTGACCATTGTATTGCGGATGTTTGTGAGCTTGAGAAATAGTCCAGTTGAGCTACTGTTTGAGTGCTTACTGTATATCTAGAAGTATATAGCTTCTAGTCTGGTTAGATAGAATGTTAGATGAGTGAGCTTTTGACTGTATTTTTATCTGCATAGATATTCCCCTTATGTTATTTCAATTAAATATGAATTACTAAACCACAGAAATCTTTCTGGTGTTTTTGTTTGTTTGGTTTTTTGCTGAGGTGATTAGAGTTAAGTGACTTGCGCAGGGTCACACCACTAGGAAACTGTTTAGTGTCTGAGATCAGATTTAGGGTTAGGTCCTTCTGACTTCAGGGCTGGTGCTCTATCCACTGTCTATTCACTATCCATCTAGCTACCCCAACGACAAAAATCTTAATGGTGAGGAGGGCATTCACCTTATAAGCCATCATACAAATGAGCACTTATCTGTCAGCTTCCTGAAATAGCATTCTGGTGGGTGAACGACAGAGGGGAAGGAATGCCTTAAAGAAAGCTTAAAGTCATGAAAATGCTACATTTTTCTGTTTCTGCATTCATGACTGATGGCTGGGTCAGAGTAGAGAACACAAGAGTAGGTTTAAAAAAAAGCTTGAAAACAGCAATAGCCTGATACAACCATGCCCCTCAATTGAGTTCTCTCCATCTCTGAGCAGCTGGGAGATGTCACACATTTGCTTCATTCATTATCAGGCTGGGGCTAGATTTGAAATAGTGATCTGGAGGTGAATTGTTCTCTGTGGTGTTATTCCCTCCCCTAAGCCATCTAGCCTCCTGTGGAAGTATCACTCTTAATGTGGCAGTTGCTTACAGGTATGAAATGATAAAAGTGTGTTATTAACTTGGCTGTTTTGACAGTGCTGTGTCTTTTCTTGGGCTTCTCCTTTGTGCATTTTCCCTTGGGAATTGGTCTGTCATTCAAGGAAGCATTCTTCTGCCCGCTTCTCCCCTCCTCAGTCCAGGACTGCGACACTTATCAAGGTTATATTATCACTCTATTTCTTGGTGGTATAATGCTATGTTGAAAGAATCACGTGTCCACAACAGAAGGAGCTATAGATTAAGGGTGGAGGTGAAGGGAGAAGAGCCCCTTTGACACTTAGAACTCTCCTTGGTTAAAGAGAAACTCAATTTTTTTTTACATTTTTACCCATCTTCTTTTCCCTTGGAAACTGACCCAGAGCCTCACTAAGAATAGCCTGGTTTTCTGTCATTTTAACAGCATATAGTTGATCTTCTTTCATAGATTAACCACAAAAATCAGCCTTCCATGATGAAGTTTGTTACCAATGAATAGTATCTGCTATTGTCTTTGCACTCTAAGTACTTTATTTTCCCTCCCTTCCTCCCTCTAAAAGACCACTGATGGGCTATCTGTGGCTATTTAGTCTATATTAATAAATAATAAAGAGGTTACTTGCCTGCTTTCAGGTCATCAATCAGTGAAACAACAAGCATTTATCAAGTGGCTACCATGTATTTGACCCTGTGCTTATTCACTTGGGATTCCAAATGGCTAAAATGAAATACTCTCTGCCCTCAAGGAACTTTCTGTTAGGATGGATACTGTGTAAACATCTAGGTTTAGACCAAACAAATGCATGGTAAATTGGACGTAGGAAAAGAGAGGCCCTAGTAGCTTGGTTGGAGTCCTTCATTGTCAAAGAGAACCAAAATGACATCAGTGTCTTGGGGTCAAGGTACAAGGTGACTGTGCCTGATCATTCCAATGCAGGCTCTGAGTGCTCTACCCTCCTTTTTCTTTGAAATTACTGCTTTGCTCATAGAATATAACAACTTCTTTGATATAAGCACATTATGCTGGATGGTCCAGTGCCAGTGTCTCTCATGTCTCACAGTTGATTCCATAGTTCTTCAACGAGACCTGGAGAACGTCATATTATCTAATCTCTGTGTGAGCACTTGCCTTCTATGTTCTCTGGAAAATAGTCTTTTAGGAAAGTATCCTTTGGCAGTGAAACAATGTGGCCTGCCCATAGGAGTTGTATTCTCTGCAGTAGAGACTGAATGCTTGGCAATTTAGCTTGAGAAATCTCCTCAGTGTCCAGTGCCTTATCTTGCCAGTAATCTTCAAAATCTTCCTAAGACAATTCATATGGATGTGATTCAGTTTCCTGGCATGGGCTGATCACCCAGGTTTCAAGACATACAACCAAGAGATCAGCACAACTGCTCTTTAGATTTTCAGTTTGGTTGACAGCTAATAGCTCTTCTCTCCTTTTCTCCAGAACCTCTCAAATACTGAGCTAGCTCTGACAATATGTTCATCGACCTTATCATCTATGTGAATATCCCTGGAAAGTATACTGCTATGTTAAATGTGGAAATATGTTTAGAATCCAATAACCCTTATTGGATTACTTGCTGTGAGAGGAGAGGGAGAAATATATGGAACACAAATTTTTGTAAGGGTGAATGTTAAAAACTATCTTTGCATATATTTTGAAAAATAAAAAGCTATTATATATATATATATATATATATATATATATAAAAGAAGTATACTGCCAAGGTAGATGAACTTATCTTATGGCATTCAGAATTTCTGCTTTTGCTATAATAGATGATTCCTAGTATGGATGGTGTGGTGCTGGCTGATGCAGGACCTGTTTTCTTGGTGTAAATTGTTAGACCAAAATTAGCACAAGCAGCAGAGAATCAATCTATACTTCGTTGCATCTCAGCTTCAGGAGCCTCATTGAGTGCAAAATCATCTGTGAACAGAAAATCAAGTACCATCTTTCCCTCTACTTTAGTTATAACTTACAGCTTTTTCAAGCTAAATAATTTATTGTCAGTGCATTAACTGACCTAACGGCCTCAGCTAGGAGTTCCTCAAAAGCTATGAGGTATGATTCTTTGGCCATATTGTATTTTGGAGATGTTTATAAGAAGTCTTTCATTCATTCCCTCCTCTTAAACTATTTCCCAAACATCCTTACCAGCTAGCTTTCTGCCCACTCTGGTAACCGTGCTCTAGATAAGCTTCTGTTCTATGGCATGGCTTTCCTGATGGGTGACTGTCTCACCTAGATCAGAGCTTTTTAAACTTTTTTTACTTGTGACCCCTTTTTTGCAAAAAAAAAATTATATGACTTGGATATATAGGCATATAAAATAAGTATTCAAATCAAACATTTATTGAAAATAAATCATAATTTCACAATGCTTATACTCAGTAATGTGATCTCATATGGGATTGTGATCCACAATATAAGTAGCTGGTCCCTAGATCACTATTTCAGAAAAATGCTAGCCATAGTGCTTTACTTTCCTTCCTCCTCTCCTACATCTTCCATTGCCTAGCCAGCCACTTTCTTCAAGACATTTTCTTTCCCTTTCCCTCTCCATTTCTGGATTTTTGCACATGATCAGATCAATTATGTTAATTATTATTTCTCTATGGAATCTGTCTATATGAGGGCCTTAATCAACCATCTCTAATCACCTCTCACTTATGTGTGTTCTCTTCTTTTTAGAATATAAGCTACTTATTGGAAAAGATTGTTATGTTATTACTTTTATATTTGTATCCCACAGTACATAGCATTATGCTTGTCTCAAAGTAAGCTCTTGATAAATACTTTGTTATTTATTATTTCATTTACTCACTTATTTTCATTTTCATTCCCAATCTCATCCCCTTCTAACATAGGGCTTTCAGTATGATTATATTAAAGAGTTGTTACAACCTTCTGCAGCTTGGTCCTAGATTTTTCTTGTAAACATGCAAAATAATTGAAAACTGATGGTGAAAACAGTGGTGCAAAATGTTCAAATGAAACTGTAAGTGTGCTATTAAAAATACATGGTATTTCCTAGCCCTAGTAGTTCTTATCAAAGAGAATCAGATGTCTTGTAGTAAGTATCAGATATATTTTGCATATTGAAATTACTCTATGAGGACAGAAATAGATCATGGACCTGTGAAGATTTTAAACTGTTTGTCTAATACATTACCTCATTTTTGTTTCATTTTGAGCTGGAACATAAGAAAAACAACAGATCTGGATTACAGACCAGGAAGAGAAAAGAATAATTAGACTACCTTAAAACTGTGACCAAAAAAAGAACTTTGACACAACAATTCAAGAAATAATAAAAAAAATTGTCCTGAGATATAACAGAACATTAAGGGAATGTAGAAACAAGTAAAAATCCATCAATCATTATTTCGGAGATCTAACAAAGAAAACACATGGAAACATGATTGCTAAAATTTCTAAATCCTTAATTCAAAGAAAACATTTTACAAGAAACAAAACAAAACAAAATTTAAATATGCTGGGGCTATAATTAGAATTGTACAGGATTTATCAGCAGTTACAATAAAAGACCTCAGATCTTGGAATATTATATATCAACAATCAAAAGAATCAGGCCTGCAGCCAAAAATATCATATTCAGCAAAACTAAGCATAATACTCAATGAAAACAAAAGACATTAAATGAACTATTAGATTTTAAAGGATTTTGTCTCAACTAAAATTGAATTCAATAAAAAAATTTAAGAGCCAAAATGAAAGACTAATTTCAAAAGCCTCCATAATGACAAACTGTTTATGTTTTATACATGGAAATGTAAACCATATCTTTTAGAGTGATATTAGTAACTGGGTATCTTCTCCTCTCTCTCCCCCCAAATTGGGGCAGAGCTGAGTATGATCTGATTCTTAAAAGTAAAACTATCTAGGAAAAGGTAAAATAGTTATTATGCAATAGGAATGATGTGCAGAGGAAGAACTGACAGAGAGGTAGGGGGGTGGGGGTGGTAGTTTTGAAAACCTACTCACTTTGGGAATGAATTAAATAGAGAAAAGATACACACATATACACACATACACACTATAAAAAATATAGTGTCCTCCAAAATCTATTTTAAAAAAGGAGAAAGAGTAGGATACAGTGGGGCACATAGTTTTATCTATCTCTCAATCTGTATATTTCTATATATTCTCATGCTTAACTGTAGCCTGCTTGGGGTTTGAATGGAGATGAAAGGGGGAAAACTAAAGTAAAACGTTCTCAGGAGAGAACAAAAAAAATCTACAAGGAAGCAAAGAAAAGATGGTCAGTGTTTTCTGGGATCTATTCAGGTGAACTTGAACTGAGCATAAAAGGCAGTCAGGACTTCCTAGAGTTGTAGATGAGATGTCTTTGCAAACTTGAGACAACCTGTTCAAAGACTTGAAGATGTAGGTGAAATGTCATCTCAGGAGAGTGGGAGGAGGACTAATTTGAATGGGTAATAGAGTAGGTTTGAGAAGATAATAGAATAAGTTTGGTTAGATAATAGAGTAAGCAAAGGAGAATAATGTATAATACATGTACAAAGAGAAGTTGTCCCTAGTTAGGAAGGGCTTTAAATGCCCAATGAAGCTGTTTGACATTTAAGCATTTAAAAAAAAACGCTTCTATCCTTTAAAATATGTGATTTGCTTGGTTGAATCAATAAGTATTTTTGAGTGCCTTATTGTTTGCCCAGCATCATGTTCTATAGGCAAAACCCAATATCTGAATCATCCAAAATTCTCAGTTAGTGGATTTCAACTGTAATCATGTTTTACTTTATTAATATCTCTATGTATTTATTTAATTGTTGGCAACTAAGTGCCAGGGAATGTTTAGGACCCTTTATTAGTCTTTTTGTGGTTTTGCAGTTTGCAGTTTGTAGTTTTGCAGCTTTGAAAGTCAAAGCAGTTTTACCCTCCCTCTAGGTTTGAGTAATGCAATGTTAATTTTTCTAAAAATGTGGGAATATCCTCTAGAATTAATAAATGGAAGCAGCGAACTGAAATACTCAGCATACTGCTGAAATAAATGGATTGGCAGCTATTCCTGATAAAAGTAACTGTTGGTTTCATACTTATGGTTAACACTCATCTGAAAACAGCTTTATTTTATTGTGTATTTTAATAGGTTCCTGTGGCCTGCTGATTGCAGAAAATTCAGGGTGATCAGGCATCCTATGGTCATTAATTATCTTCTTTGCCTTGGGAAATGTGTCTTAATTATTCTACTATTTATCTAGTAATGCTGGCTCTGGAAAAGGTAGTGTCATTTTTTTCTTTTAGATGACTGCTCTCTCATCACATTTTTGCTTAATGAGACTGGACTTGGTAAGCCTGATTCCCTTAGAATGGCTTTCCTTTTGTGCATTTAATACTCCCTTACAAGTCCTTTGGAGTTTTAGGTGTGCATGTGTGGGTAGTATACCAAATTGTGTTAGGTCTCTAGTAGTGCTACTAAAAATACCTACTCATAACCTACTTATTACAGCTATTAATGGTAATTATTGGAAACTTTTGTTCTTGATCACTCTAACTTATTCCTTCTCACTATGTTTTAAAGAATATTCCATACAGAATATTGGCTTTTTAAAGCCTCCTTTCCATTTGTTGTTTAAAAGTCTCATTATTGCCAGGTTATATTTTCCTAAATAGTAGTGAGGTGTGTGTGTGGTGTGTGTGGGGTGTGTGTGTGTGTGTGTGTGTGTGAGAGAGAGAGAGAGAGAGAGAGAGAGAGGTGGAGGGAGGGATTTGGAACAATAACAACATCTGTCAAATTCATTGTTTAAAAATAAAAATACCAGAGTACCTCAAAAAAGTACCCTTTATTAGTCTTTTTGTGGGTACTCATGTTCAGTAAGATGGTAATAATGGTCCCTTTTGGATCTTTTGGAGGGATCATTGAATAAAATCTCCCAATGCCAATTACTTTAGCAAATGTTCTTGTAAATGGAGAGAGTAACACATGTGGAGTTAACACATGAATGATATTTAGAAGGTGTCAGAGATGTCTTGTCTAACTTGCTATCTTATTCTGTTATAAAAAGACACCTGTTGGTCTAGTCTACAAGTATCCCTTTGGTCATATAATAACTATATTATATGAACTACAGTTGATTGATTATTTCTGATCTTTCTACAGTGCTTTAATGATTATATCATTCCTGTAATATAATTTCTACAGATATAATTACTCTCATTTTACATATGAGACAATTGAGATTCAGAGTGTCTTAAATAAATATTTAGCCAGAAGTTGAATCCACAACTCCTGACTTCCAAATCTAGAATTCTTAACATAACACTGGGACAGGGACAGTGATTATGATCCATATAAGCCCATCTTCTGAGATTTAGGGGTTGTGAAGTCTGGTGTTTTGGTATCATTGTCTTTTTACCTGTTGATTGCTAACTCATCCTTTAAAGTCCTCCACAAATGCTATGAAATTCCTTCTTTCTTCCCTGTCTTTACTGACTTTTTCTCTCCAGACATCATATGGCATTTTGTTTAAATAAGAAAATATCTCTACCTTTATAAAGCTTAAACTCTAGCAGGACTAGAGACAATAAGAACACAGCATGGCTCAGTATAATATTGTGGAACTGTGCTTCTCCTAGAGACCATGCTTGTGAATGTGTATCTTGAGAGGGCCATGAAGATTCTAATATATCATTGATGAATATTGCCATATGGACATTTTGATTGTGGTTTAGCCTACTGGAGTTAATACAATCTAACTATTGGGGGAAAAGGATAACGTGAGTCTGGATTAATTTGTGTTTTGGATGTTCTATGGTAATTCAGATGATAAACAGCATCTTTGCCCTTTGCTTTACAGAGTAGAAGATTTGTCTTTGGTAGGATTATTTTGTTTCAGATTCTTTATGTTTATTAAAAACAACTTAACTAGGACTTACTCTTTGCTCTGCCTGAGCAGTGTACTTATTTTGGAAACGTGTACAAGAATCTTAGATTTGGCATATGACTGAATCAAGTAAGTTATTGTGCGAAAAATACTTTAACAAAATTTATCATATATTAATAGCTTATAACAGTCTTTTGTTCTTAGTTTAGCTTAGAATATAGCTATTTTGTCAATTACAATTTATTGAGTACTTGTTATATTTTAGGTGTTGTGCATAAGTACTAGGTTCTGTAAGACATAGGCCCTGACTTTAAGAAATATAATAATAATGAAAGCCAATGAAAACATCTAATCATATTTCCAAAATATGGGAGAGACTCAAAGGCAACTCTGTGACCCATTGCCCCAGTGGAAGACCAGCATTAAACAGTTACTTAACTTTATGACCCCAGGTAAGTCACTAACCCCTGTTTGCCTCAGCTTTCTCATTTGTAAAGTGATTTGGAGAAGGAAATGGCAACCCATTCTAGTATTTTTCCAAGAAAACCCCAAATGGGATCATAAAGAGTTGGAAATGACTGAGACAACTGAACTACAATAATATATCAGCCCTAAGGGTTGTTGTGAAGATTAAAGGAAGTAATGTTTGTTAAGTCTTAGGATGTAATAAATAGTTGTTTCCTTTCTTCCAGAAGTGTGTCTTATATTTCCTTTTTATTATTATGCATTTGGGAGTTTTGTTTATATAGCCATTTATGCATTTTCAAGTCCAAATGCAAAAGTACAGAATTTTAGAGGTGACAAGGACCATAGAGCCCTTCTATTCTAGTTGAATCATTTAGATGTCAGGAAATTTAAGTGATTTCATACAGGTCACATAGTGAGAGCCAGGGTCAGAAACAAGCTTTCCTCACTTGCTACTTCCATTCCCTCTGATTGCCTCCGGGGTCTTAAGCCAGGTTATGGAATCTTTTGATAATGATGTCTGCCTGAATTTTGGGGAAAAGGGAGGTAGAAATACCTAGAGTTATCTGTGCATAATCTTTTTAAAAAAGTCTATTTAGAAAATTTCCTTGATTATCTACTTTAAGTGAATATCTAAATAATTACTCCAGACTCTCCTGTTAGCTATGTAATTATAAAGTTTTCACCTTTGGAATCCCTTTACAGAGAATCAGTATTTTGTTCCTTTATAGGTTGATCTTTCATGAATGGAAACATTATTTTAAGCCACTGGAAAATCAGTTATGAGAATTCCCAGCCATCACTGCTCCCCATCACAATATATAAAGTCTGTTTTCCTTGATTTCCAGTCTGGAGTTTGACACAGAACATTTTCTGAAGAAGGTTTTCCTCTCTCTTTGCCAATAAGTAACTCAGGATAGATGAAGAAATGCAGGCTTGCCAGACTTGGCTTGAGTTAGTTCTTTGCAGAGGCAGGGTGTCTGACAGCAACCAGGGAAGGGTCACTGGAGCACTGGCACCAAGATGGTGCCCTAGAAGCTTTGTCTCCTTGGTAGCAGAATGAAAAATTAGAATCTGGCATGAAAGTTGGGGTGGGGAAGAGAAGGAGGAATCATTTACTGTTTCATTTAATGAATAAGTATTAGAGCTTTTCAAAAGTTCAGAAGTTTTGTGGTTTTTGTTTTTGTTTTTGTGTTTGTTTTTTTTAGTTTTCCTGCTTTCCGAGTATTTTTATTAGGGAAAAAACAAACAACAAACAAAAAACAAAAACAAAACCCTACCCCTTTTTCCAGGTCGATTTTGCAGATAAAGGATATACTGGTAGCTTGTTAAGCCAGTTCCCCCACAGCCCTTCTGGACCTGAAAAACTGTTGATGTGAAGGTGTGAATGCCTTTTTCTCTTCCTTCACCTCCATTTTTTGCTTTTGGGAAGTGTCAGGGCCAAAATCTAAATGAATTATTAAAAACACTAACCTTGTCATGGTGCTAGTGATGTTTATTTTTGTTTCCTTAAAAAAAAGTAAATCTAAAAGAAAAGACTGTTGGGTTTTGGATTCTGGCTCTCTTTTCCCTGTATCCTATGTAGGTGAAAAGATAAAAACCAAAGGTAAAGGAGTGGATGTGGTGAGGATTAATAACCACCCCCAATGGAAATTGCAGATATGCTCTGCAGACAATTTTAATGTCACTTTAAAATATAGCACTTATTGACTTGAAAGTTTTTTTTAATCCTCAAAGATGTTAGTGCAAAATAAATTTATTTCCATAGAATGTGTGTATGTATGGGGAGGTATTGTTTAGGTCCTGCAAATGTTTGTGGTTTGTTATATCATAGGTCTTTAAGGCTAAAAAGGACTTTAGTCCAATATCCTTATTTTATTGATGAGTAAACTGAGGCCCAGGGAGATTAAAGTGATCTGCCCAGAGTTACCGAGGTAAGTAATAGAGCTGAAACTTAAAACTAGGTCCTCTGACTCCAAAATTGGTGTTTATTCCATTACCACTTGCAGCTAAGTACTTTAGTAAAGCTGTAATTAGCTGTATACCTATTCCATCTCTGAGGAAATTGCTTTGAAAGCACCCTAGAAATGTGAGTTATTATTGTGCTGGTGGGGGAGAGGGAGGGAGAACTTGGTGTCTGTATGTATTTGAGGTCAGATACTACTGAGTAATTTTCCTTTCTCTGTATCTTCCTACTTCTGGTAGAATCAAAGAGTTACATTTAGAAATATAGAATTGAGGATTTACAAAGTTTTACATTGTATGGTTTGGTGATCAAAATATCCTTGGGAATCAGGGTGTGCAAGCATTCTTAAAGATGAGGAGATTGAGTCTTGGTTATTTCTGCTCTCCTGAAATTCCCAAGAGTGGGAGTATTCTTGTACTATGAGGGTATGGTGTCACTTTAGCCAGTATAACAAAACTATGTTCAGTTATTTTAAAGCATGTGTGTTGTAAAAATAAACTTAGATATAGCTCCTCTTGTATCTGTGATCTTCTTATTCCCAAATAATTAATAAATATTAGGACTTCCTTTATTTCCTCGTTCAGATTCAACAATCTGAAGTTATTGAATATGGCATACTATGGGCTGAGATGTAGGGGGGCATATGACCTATAGTTGCTAAAAAAAAAAAAAAGGGAGAATGATTTTTTTGGGTTGTTTCTTATCACTTGTTCTGCTGCTGGCACTTTCTGTAGCTCAGCAGGCTTAAAACACAGAGTAACTGTCTGAATTTTTTATTTAGCATGTGGGATCCCTCCCCTCTTAATTTTATATGCTTATAACTTTAGCATGTGTGAAGTCTAGTTTTAAAGCCCAGGTAAATTTAACAAGTGACATGTAGAAAAAGTCTTTTAAGAAATAGAAAAGTGTTTAAAATCACAAAAATAACTCAAAAATGACCTTATTCCACCTGATCCATCTGTGTGTGCACTTGACTTATGACAAGTCTTAAATGGAAAAGAAACCTTTTGAGTTTGGACAAGATGAAGTTGTATCTCCATGGGATATTTTTATTGAAGTTTCAGAATTTCTTGAGTCAGTTTTATCTTTTCTGCTGATTAGGTACTTATCAGTTACTCCTCTGTTTTTATAATTTATTATAATTTGTTATAATATATAATTTGTATATAATTATAATCTGTTTTTATAATTTGTTATAATTTCAATTAATCTATCCAGAAAGAAAACTATGGAGACTGATTGTGGATCACAATATAGTATTTTCACCTTTTTTGTTGTTTTTTGCTTGCTTTTTTTCTTTCTCTTTTTTTCTTTTTTCATCTGATTTTTCTTGTGCAGCATGGTAAATGTGGAAATATATTTAGAAGAATTGCTTATGTTTAACCTAAATTAGATTACTTGCTATGTAGGGAGGGAGAGTGGGAAGAAGGGAAGGAGAAAAATTTGAAACACAAGGTTTTGCAGGGGTGAATGTTGAATACTATCATTACATGTATTTTGAAAATAAAAAGCTATTATTAAAAATGAAAAAAAAATTCTGTTAATCCAGAGCTACATGACCTTGATACAGTCATTTGACCTCTCTTAGTCTTTACTTTCTCTTCTCTAAAAAGCTGTGACTCTCAAAGAGGGCTGTTATAAGAATCAAATGATATAATATGACTTAGTCTCTTTACAAATCTTAAATCTGTATAGAAATATTTTTACTATATGTATAAATTAGTTTATTTAATACATGGGGGACACTTGATGACACATGTTAAAAATATAATTGCCCCTTTGACTATAGAAAGATAAAATTATATCTGATGAGAAGAAGGCTTTACCCTCCCCATTTTCACCCCATCCCCTTTTATGTCTTCTTCAAGTTTTAGAGAAAAGAATGCAGTCCATTTAGATGGTTATTTTGGTAATGACGTAGTGGAAAGATAATTAGCCCTGGAGTCAAAAGACCTCATTCTGAATCTTGCGTTGGTATGACTTTGTCAGTTACTTTCTGACTGGGGCCTTAGTTTCTGTATCTATAATGTTGATATAATAATATATTGGTTGTCCCAAAGAATTGTTATAGGAATTAAATGAGATGATATTTGTAAGGTATCTTGGATTGATAGAGGTCTGTATAAAAGTAAGTAATTATTATTAATTTCTGTATCTGCTGCCTTCAAGTACAATAAAAGAAGGGAAATAGGAAGAAAAAAGTCATTCCTACTAAAAACCTTACTCCTTGAGTTGTGTAGGGATTCAAGGAAGAAGATTTCTTTCAGGTTAGATTTCAATGTAAAAATTACCCTTGCTTTGTGGAGAGTTCAAAGGTAATAAATGAATGATGTTAGAACTAAAATCTCTCATCTTGTGAATTTGGGGATAACTGGAGGGTCAATCTGTTTGTTAAATGATCATTTCATGATGCAGCCTTTGTTCTTCTGTTTGGGAATTCACACTGGCTGAAAAAAAAAATCTCCTCAAAATTCATTAGAATTTTCTTTAATATAGACAGAAGCAGAAAGATATTTAGACAAGGGGCATACAAGAAATAATTATAAATTATTATGTGTGTCATACACTTAGAGAGAAATTGGAAGGTGACTTTTTATTGCTTTTTTTCCCTTTACATATTGTTGCCCCCTCCTTCCCCCCGCATGAAAGTGGCTTTAAAATACTCTTTTTCTGTGATCCCAGCTCTGTTCTTTGCTATTCATGTTGTGTAACATGGGAAGTTCTTTTACTTTTCTAGGCCTCAATTTCCTTATTTGTAAATTGAAATGACTGATCTATTTGATCCTTCCAATTATAAATCTATAATGCTAAGAATTGATTCTATGATAAGCAGTAATGTTTTTTTTTCTTTTTTTTGTAAGTAGAGGAATACATTGTGTAATCAGAGCAGTAAATTTTGACAGAATGAGGCTTTTGGAGACATTTTATCTCTCTCATACACAGTAACTTGAAGTATCCAGAAAAAAAAAAAAAACTTTTAGGTAGATAAGTGCCTCTCTCTCTGATTCAAGTGTTCAAGCAAAGGCAGGTTGACTGCTTGAAGGATATTGCAGAATCATTGCATCTCAGGATTGGGTGGAACCTTGGAGATGAGAGAGTCACCCCTACCTGAATAGAAATTCCTTTTACAATACTCCCAACAAATCCTACTAATTAGAGGCACAATTCCTGTGATCTTAGAATCTTAGACTTAGTCTGTGAAAGGACCTTAGAGATCATCTTATCCAACTTTGTTACTTTGTAAATGATGTGAAAAGAATTCTTGTTTAGGTATATGTTATACCAGGAGGTCTCTGAAGTTCTTCCATGATTCAATAAACCTATTGGGCCTTTCATATTTTCTTGTTAGAGACATAGGTTGTGCCTTTGATTTCACAGGTATAAGAAATTCTTAAATGAAGAGGTACCCTCTCCCAATGAATTTGTTTGGATTCAGGATTAAGAGGCAGAGTGATGTGCCTTAAGTCACTCAGTTAATATATCTTAGAAGCAAGCCTTTTTTTGGTTTGCAGGCTGCTTATCTTTCTGCTGTCTACTTAAAGGAAATTATTCCTCCTTCCCCCCAAAAATTCAATCCAATAATCACCCCCAAACCTAGGAAATACAAAAGTTTTAAGAAAAATTTCCCTCCCAGGGTCTCAATACAACTTGATTATGACTGAAACACTGAACAACAACATACAGGAGAATGATCTAGACCCAGGATTGAATGGTGAATGTTGTAAGATGGCATTTGGGCAATGATGTATTTCTAAGATGGTACAATGGAAATGACACTGGATATGGAATAGATGATCTGCATTCAAATCATAGTTCTACTGTTTAAAGTCTGTGTGACTTTGTGCAAGTCACTTAATCTCCTTGATATGAAATTTCCTTTTGTATAAAATTAGGGGAAGGCTGTAGCAGGAAGGGATTCATCCTTGTTTTTATCTCTAAAATCCCTTCTAGTTTTAAACACATGATTTTAGAGAGACTTACAGATCATAATTTGCAGAGTCAGTGAACTTTAATGTACGTGTACAATAATTCCAATAATAATGTTTTGAGTGTCATCAAATATAGCTTTTACTATTTATTCTCTGTTAGAGATGTATTAAACTGAAACTTGTAGGGAGAAAAGGGGAATCATTCCCCTCTCTAGAAGATTTCCCTTAGTTTAATAAAGTGAATTTTCTTCTTTAATCTCCATCTAGATAACATACAAATGTGGGGTCTTAATAAACAACTGTTCTTGACAAGATGCTTTGGGTCTCCTTTTTAAAGGTATAGGCTGCCTTGCTGTTAGAACCATTTAAATACAGGTAAGGATTTCTATATGGTTTCAGTCACTCTGGCTTCTTTAGTTACTGCTTTGAGAGATTTTTTTTAATGACTTAAAAATGTTAAATATGAACCATGTCATCAAAATCACTGTCTAGGAATGCATTTGTAAGATGTGTTGGGTGTGATTGACCTATGAGTGCTAAGTGACAGTAGGTGTGGAATTGTAATAAGGTGCCTGAGGCAGCATTTCAGTGAAAGAAAAAGGCAGGTAATGTTATTTGGTCTCCTGGTATTAGAGTCATTTTAGAGCCTTTGCATTTCCCAAATATAAATGTAATAAGGATTGAGGTGAAGCAGCTAGTGACTGTCCCAATTATGACTAGAAATGCCTGGTGGAGCTTTCCATCAACATCTATAAAAAATATTCCTTGAGAAACATTTGCAATTTTTTCAAGAAATCCTGCGTAGAAGCCACCTGTTTTTTAGGATTCCAAGCAAATCAATATTGATAAACAAATATGGAATTAGCTGCCAGTAAGCAGCCTTTGACCAGTTCCCAGGACAACTCTTTCCAATTTTTTTCCTTGCCTTGTTGAAAGAGGAAATGTCAGCTGATGAACAGATTCCCTTTTTACTGCCTGTTACTAACTTGGTTTTCTGTAGTTTTTTTTGAAGGCACCATCGGTTGAGAGGGGTGAAAAAAGCTAGTGGAAGGAAGACTTCGATAATGAAGGGGTGATGGGTCTTTGCTGCCCACAAAGAGATCTTAGCATATTGTTCACCTTATATGTACATCCAAATCCTACTGAGATGGATGCTCAGTAAAGAGCTCTTTGGCAATATAACTGAATGGTCCCAAGGCATTTTTTTTCCAGCCAATAACAAATTCTTTTTTAAAACCTTTGAGAATGGAAATGGAAAAGTGTGTGTGTGTGTGTGTGTGTGTGTGTGTGAGAGAGAGAGAGAGACAGACAGACAGACAGAGATAGACATAGCGAAATTGAGACAGAAAGGAGGGAAAATGGTGATGTTAATGAGTGTATATTGCTATAAGTGACCTCAGGCATTAAAAATTAGAAATGATACACATAATATTTTAAGGAGTAATTCCTTTCTTTAGAAAGCGTCATGAAAGGAAGACTTTTTATAAACAATCACTTCTGGCAGAAAGCACTGTCTAAGCCTGAAAGAAGAGTGAAAATAAATTTTATAGGAGAGATGACACATATACATTAATAGTTATAATATAAAAATGAATATTAAGTACCATTGAGTGTTCAAGAAGGGAGAGCAAAGGAAATTCCAAAAAGCTTTTATGAAGAGAATGCATTTGAACTGGGTTTTGTAGGTTCAAAATGGATGAAGAAGGGCATTGCAGGTACATAAAATTATATTAGCAAAGGCATAGAGGTAGAGACTTTGAAAAGTATGATTTTGATTATTTAAAGGCTTGATTTATATGCATCCTTCCCAGAAATAGAGTGGATTGTTGACATGATGTAGCCAAAGGAACAGGAGATCTAGCTGGTTTCCAGTCCTGACTTTGCAGGTCTCTGTATAATCAAGAGTACAACACTTAATCTTTTAGGTGCTAAGCTTGCTGGCCTACAAAATGAAGAGTTTATACTGGGTGATTTCAGAGGTTCTTTCTGTGTCCAACAGTTCAATTATAGAGAGAGCCACATATGTTATCATCTGTGGAAAGTCAATTTTTCATTTTGAAACAGCTAGTCAAGCATTTATATTTTAATATAATAATTCATTCACTTTGGGAAATACTGTGCTGCAAACTTGGGGAAAATGGGTAAAACATGTTGTGGGTACACAGCTAAAATAAAAAAAACTTATATTTTGGGGGTACAAACCTGTCTAGAATCTTAGGCATTTAAAGATCTTCTTTGGCTAAAAATACAAAGAATTATTTAACAGGATTTCGAATAATAGATTTGGGTCAAGATCTAGCAGATAGATACCTAGCACATATAGATACAGACACACATACATATATTCATATATAGATATATACACACATACCAGCAAACTGATTACGTTAGAGTACCCTCAATCTGATATTTAGAGAATGTAATGCAGGTGTTATGAACCCTCTGTGTATGTAGAGGATTTCATTGTCTTTGGAAAGACCTTGGAAAGATTATGGAAGAGTATGAACAAATACTGATGAAAATCTGAGATAGAGGAAGGAAAAAAAAAACTTTGGCAAGTATTTTGTGACCATGATCCAATTTTAAATTTGTGTATGTCAAATCACTACTTTGAGGATATAACATTTCCTGGTGTGTATTGAGTATTGCATTGGGGAGGTAAATAATAATAATAGCTATTGTAATAATTAGTGATTTAAATTTTTTTATTTCATTTGGATCTATGATTTTACTAGTTATAAGTAATAGCAAATCACTTTGATGAAAAGCAGTAGGTTTAGAGTATCTTATTTGATTGACTGGCAAAAGGGAAAGTTGGCTTTAAATATGGGTCATATACTTGTGGCATAGCCAAAAACAATAGGAAGGATCCTATTTAATTAAATTGACTCAAGTGTTTATTACCATGGAGTACAATAACATTTAAAAAAGAATTCTTCATGCTGGTATATTAAGTGGTTCAAGAAATTAAATCCTGATTGACTCTTAATTAAAAATGAAGAACTCTCCTTTTTAAAAAAAATCCCAGAATAAACAGTTTTCTGATTCAGGCTTCAGTGTGAACATTGGTCTACATATGTATTTTTCATAACAGCTGTTGGATACTTTTTATTCTGTACAGCCTTAAATGATTAGAAAACCAATGCAGTTTACCAGAAAGAGTTCTGGACTTCAAGTAAGGAGGACCTGAGTTTGAATGGGCCTCTGACATGTTGGTAGCAGTAAAACAATTCACTAGAAATAGTCTCTTTTCTAATTTGTAAAATGAGGATTTTTTAAAAAAATCACACCTCTTTCAAAGGGCTGTTGTGAAGATGAAATGAGTGGGTATAGAATATTTTGTCCACCTTAAAGTGATATATAAATTTTGGATACCAATTAGAAGACCTGAGTTCAAACCTTAGTTGGCTGATCACTTCCACTGGGACTCTGGGCAAATTGACTTCATAATTTGGGTTCTAGTTTCCTCTTTTTTAGAAGGAGATTTTTGGACTAGAGATCCTCTTTGGTTCTAAATCAAGATCTATAATCCCTAAAGCACTTCTTTATTTATCTTGTATCTAGTTTTATTGCATGGGTCTTATTCCTTCCTCTCCCAAACCTCAAGCTCCTTTCATCCAGGGGGCTAGGTCTGGTATCTATATTTGTAGGCCTTACTGTGACTAGCCTGTACTTCTAATGAATCCATTGAATTTAGAAAAAAACAGGACTCAAAAAGGGAACAGAATTGGGGAATGAATCAACTTGGGCAAATTCCTGAGCTTTTTTGACTCTGAATGATCTTATTTGTGATATGAAGGATGGCACCAGATAAACAAAAAATCCCTTCTGCCTCTAATGTTTTGTGTTTCTGACTAAAATAATTTAATATTTATACAAAAGTGGAGTTGGAGTTTGGATTGAAGGCATATGCTCCAAAGGGCAAAAATTATGCTGCTTTCCTATCCCATCCCCCTAAAAAAATCCAAGTTAAGTTTAGCCTGAGAGAATAATCTCTCCATATTACCAGCTAATTAAAAATAAGAAAGGTCCAATTATTCCTCATTTGTTTGATGGAAAATGGTGATGGAATGAGCAGGTTTACCTCAGTGGGTTGAGGAAGCTTTGAAGTTCTTACATCAGCAACATTTTCTCTTACCTAGTTGGGTCACTGCCATTTCCCCACTTTGGACAGCTGCCTTGGGAACAGACGCCTAAACTCAGCCAGCCAAGTGGATTAGCCTCCATTAAAAAAAAAAAAAGTGTGCCAATTGTGTCCTCTAGCCAATACTACAGGACTTCGAGGAGCAATATTTTGTCTGTATAAGTATTCCTTCTGCTGATATAGATCATAATCTTTCTCTAGACTGTGTTTCAAACTTCACCCTCTGGCTAATGTGGGGAGGAGTCTCACCAAACTAAGCAAGATTTCTCCTTTTCAGAATCTTGCCAATATTTTCTCCATTCGCATTGAAAAATCTACATATAAGAAAAGACATTCTGGAGTTAATTATGTAACAAAAATATTCACCAAAGGTTTACTTTGGTGAGAGAGAAATAGAGAAATTTCTGTGTGTGAGAAATCAAAATATACCTTGAGGATACCTTATGTATTATTTATTTAGCAAACTTTTCTTAAATATTTATTATGTACCAGGTACTTTACTCTGTATCAGCCTTAAAAATTATAATGAATATGTTATCAAGTAGAATTTCATTTTGGAAATACTGGTTTACAGACAACCTATCAAGAGCACATCTATAGATATTGTATTAAGCAAAGTAGACCTGTACTGGGAACTTTGCCTAAGAGGTCATGTAAGAACTATTAAAAAATAAAATTTATTTAATTTAGGGCTATTGTTTCTAAGATAAGCGTTAAGGTCATTAACACATGAAAAAAGAATATCCAGTGATTGTACCATTTGATTTTTTTCCCCTGAGGCAATTGGGATTAAGTGACTTGCCCAGGGTCACACAGCTAGGAAGTTTTAAGTGTCTGAGATCAAATTTGAACTCACATCCTAGTGACTTCAGGGCTGGTGCTCTATCCACTATGCCACCTAACTGTCCCTGCACCATCTGATTTTATTTGAGTTTTAATTCCTTACAAATTTAATTCAATCCAGTAAACATTTTTAAGCACCTACTATGTGCCAGGTTTTGTGCTAATCTAATACAAATAAAAGACAATTTCTGCCCTTAAGCAACTTACAATCTAATGGACCTCTGATGTAGCTATCATTTATTCAATAAAACATTAAGAACCTACTATGTGCAAGGCAATATGATAGGCACATATTCACTAAAGCTATCCTTTCTGGGCAGTCAGCCGTAACTCTTTCAACTAATTAGAGGCCAATGGTTGATGGGTTAATAATAGTGTTCTCTCCATCTGTTCTTAAGATAATTAACAAAGCTTAAGGGGAAGGGAAAGGGAGGGAGAATGGAAAAAAGCTAGCTATCTTAATTTCTCAGTTTAACATTTGGTAAAAAAGAGGAAACAATTAAAATAAGTGCTTTCTTGAGAAGCTAAACCAAGCATTGAGAAATTGTTAGAGTTCATTTTTTTTAAAAAAAGGGATTGAAATCTTGTATTTGAAGCTTCATGTTTCATTGTTGGCCCAATCTATTAGGTAAGGACCTGGGAAGAGACTCTTGAGAAAGGAAAATTCAGGAAATATTTCTGATGAAATATTTTAAAAACAATTTTTAAAACAATTTGTGACACAGATTAGGTTTCTGAAAATGACATCTTTCATCTGACATCTATAAATTGTTTAATTTACTTAAAAGACATCCATCATTGATTAGTTTAGATATTGTGGCCTTCTTCAACTTTGTATTGTGTCCAGATCAAGATTTTACCATTTGGTTTAGCATTTTTATACTTTCATTATTAAATATAAAAATTCTCTTCAGTGTTTTATTTGTACTGAATATCCTTTGTCGATCAGGAATACTTGCAAGACTTAAGAAAAAAAGTACTCTATTGTCTAATTTTGTAACTTCTTAGCAATTTGGTATCATTCAAATTTCTAATGCATATGTCTGGGCAATTAACTGTTTCAGTAAGGCTAATAGATATTTGTCTCCATTGGGACTCTTAAATCATATTATTTCATATATTCTGTTGATCTCAGGCTTATTTCTCCTTCCCAATAGGAGAGAAGCTTCGCGGTAGAAGAATGTTATATGTCAAGGTTAATATTAGCAAAAGCTTGATTTTTTTTTTTTAATTAAGAAGGGCATTAAATCCTAATTCTGTGATATTGAATGTAGGGCAAAGGTTTTGCAAACAGATCCAGATCACTATTTCATTTTGATTTATGGTACCCTTATTGCTTGTGACCTCTTGCCCCTAAACTTGAACACAATGGAATCATTGGAGAGCTTGGGTCTCAATAAGTGGGGATAGGTTTTTAAAAAATAATCTGAGTAATGTAACCTGATAGATTTATCTTTGCCAATGTCTTGGCATTTAAAAAATGATGGTAGTAATTCCATGAAAGAGGAAGATAGAGAAAGGAAGGCCTGCATTGTTACAAATGATTTGTAAAATTGCGTGTAATAATATGTGAAAAAACTTTATTTTTAATCTATTAAAGTATTCAAACAAAAGTCGAATATTTTGAATATCAGTAAATAAAATGAATAGTAATTAGTGCTTGGAGGTCTATTAAATTTATCTAAAGTTTTTTTTTTAAAGAATTCAGATTTTTAAAAAAATATATTTGAGCCATCAAATTAATAACTATTTAGGGTACTAAATTAAATTTCTTAAAAGTATTTAATGACTTGAAATAATTCCTGTATTTCTAGAAGATATTTAGTTTTTTTATTTACAATGTATATTTTATGTATAAATTATAAATTCTTTCTATGAATGTTTTTTTTTTAAAATTTAATAGCCTTTTATTTACAGGTTATATGTATGGGTAACTTTACAGCATTAACAATTGCCAAACCTCTTGTTCCAATTTTTCACCTCTTACCCCCCACCCCCTCCCCCAGATGCCAGGATGACCAGTAGATGTTAAATATATTAAAATATAAATTAGATATACAATAAGTATACATGCCCAAACCGTTATTTTGCTGTACAAAAAGAATCAGACTCTGAAATATTGTACAATCAGCTTGTGAAGGAAATCAAAAATGCAGGTGGGCATAAATATAGGGATTGGGAGTTCAATGTAATGGTTTTTAGTCATCTCCCAGAGTTCTTTCTCTGGGCGTAGCTGGTTCAGTTCATTACTGCTCCATTGGAAATGATTTGGTTGATCTTGTTGCTGAGGATGGCCAGGTCCATCAGAACTGGTCATCATATAGTATTGTTGTTGAAGTATATAACGATCTCCTGGTCCTGCTCATTTCACTCAGCATCAGTTCGTGTAAGTCTCTCCAGGCCTTTCTGAAATCATCCTGTTGGTCATTTCTTACAGAACAATAATATTCCATAATATTCATATACCACAATTTATTCAGCCATTCTCCAACTGATGGGCATCCACTCAGTTTCCAGTTTCTAGCCACTACAAAAAGGGCTGCCACAAACATTCGTGCACGTACAGGTCCCTTTCCCTTCTTTATGATCTCTTTGGGATATAAGCCCAGTAGAAACACTGCTGGATCAAAGGGTATGCACAGTTGGATAACTTTTTGAGCATAGTTCCAAACTACTCTCCAGAATGGTTGGATTCATTCACAACTCCACCAACAATGCATCAATGTCCCAGTTTTCCCGCATCCCCTCTAACAATCATCATTATTTTTTCCTGTCATCTTAGCCAATCTGACAGGTGTGTAGTGGTATCTTAGAGTTGTCTTAATTTGCATTTCTCTGATTAATAATGACTTGGAGCATCTTTTCATATGACTAGAAATAGTTTCAATTTCTTCATTTGAGAATTGTCTGTTCATATCCTTTGACCATATGAATGTTCTTTTGATAGAAGTATTATAAAGGAACAGGTCTAGGGCATATTTCCCCTTTGTAGTCAACTTATCCATTTAGGCAGATTTCTTAGTTTCTTAAATGTAAGAATGTTCCAAGTATTATACGGAATCCAAGAATTCAATTCCAAATCAATAAAACATTTGCTATTCATATAATGTTTCTTAACTCTTGAAATGGAGGATTTTTGGTATCCAAATTCACCTTTTTCTGAATTCTGAAATGTTAGATGAATTGGTAGAGAGGAAAGAGAATTTACAATTAAAGAGGCTTGGTTTAAGTTTCATCTCTTGTGTTTATTATCTCTATAATGCTGGATAATGGTTAATTAATAATAATAGCTAACAGATCTATAGCTTTTTAAGATTACCTAGCTTTCTCAAAAGAATTAACCTTCTTGGGCCTCAATTCCCTTTTCTGCAAAATGGAGATGATAGATTATGGATCCTATGAGAAGTGTTTCAGTTCTACATCTATGACCTTATGATTTCCAAATGACATTTCCATCAGTCTTATTCCCCTCCAGGTTCTTACTTTTGGGTTGATTACCCTCTAGTCTTCTACTGTTGAGTTGAACAAAAGTTCAATTGTCAGACAAGCCGTTAGGACCCAAAAGCATTCCAAAAGTTTGAAAAACCGCACTAGGACAATGAATAGGTTTGTATGCCAAACTGGGAAAATACTTTTTAAATGATCCCTTTTAGGGAAATCTTGGATTGCCTTTTCAATTACTCCTCCTTCCCTCAGAAGAACAATTAATATTATGAATAAATGGGACCATTACATACAAGGACAGTTCTAAATTATATCTATGGAATTCATCTCAGAAGAAGAATGTGTGGCTTTGAAAGAAATGAGGAAGGGAAAAGGAATGGAAAAATTAAAGTGTGTGTGTGTGTGTGTGTGTGTGTGAGAGAGAGAGAGAGAGAGAGAGAGAGAGAGAGAGAGATAACCTCAAATAAAATTCATCTTGAATAGCTAATTGAGGTATAATATAAATGAATCTTTTAATAACTTGATTATCTTAACCATTTTAAAAGAGTTTTTTTAAGGCTAGACTGTTTCCTTTTTTCTTGTCTTTAAATTTCCCATGTTACTTTTCATGCAAGATGGGGAGAGAAATAATGAGTGGACTCATGGTGGGCATTTATGATGGAAAGAAAGACTTGAGAGCTATTGTACAGAGTCAAGACTTGGCAGTTAATAGTATGGAATAGGGCAGGAGGAGAGGAAAGTGATTTTATCAATATAGGGATATACTGGGCAAAGAAACTCCTACTAATGCAGGTTGACAACATCTTTACCATTTCTAGTTTGAAAATTACCAGGATCATTAAGAGAGTAAGAAGCCTACTCATGTCAAACAGTTTATTAAAGGACCTTAGTAAAGTCCAAGTCTTCTTATCTTTTGATCCAGTAAGCCCTACTGGCTCTATGATTTGTATGTTGTAGGTGCTGAACCAGTGTTCTCTAGGTTGCTTTTATAAGGAGAATATCAACATTGTCATTTCTGTTCTAATCAATTTTTATATTTGTCTTTAAGAACACAGGCCCAGTCAATTTACAAATTGAAAGAATTGGCAATACTATTTAACCTTGAACTTGACTTTGCAGGATCCTTGCAATGCCCATGTCATTCAGCATTTTAATTTAGTACTTATCTCTTCTTCTAAAAGAGAAGGGACAGGGCTGTTTAAAATCTGAGCACATCACACTGTGTTGCATGTCGTGTTGATCATGGAAACATCCATTTGAACAATCCTGTAATCAGGTTTTAGAGTTAGAAGCAGGAAAAATAATACCCAAAAATCCCTGAATAATTAAATAAGTCTCCTTTTGGTACTTTATTGGTACCCATTCTCCCCATCTTTCTGGAGAAAAAATTAATTGCTCTTAAATGATGTAGGATCCAGCCCTAATTGTATAGCCTGTAGGATGTAGTTAGAATGTGGAGGAAATGAGATACCTGAATAAAAACAAATTTCCCTAACCTGTTTTTATATGGATGGTATTAAAATATAGTTATG
Organism: Sarcophilus harrisii; assembly: GCF_902635505.1. NCBI lineage: Eukaryota > Metazoa > Chordata > Mammalia > Dasyuromorphia > Dasyuridae > Sarcophilus > Sarcophilus harrisii. The sequence continues at coordinate 211,598,162 of NC_045430.1, read as the reverse complement.
TAAAGCATCCATTCTGCTACTGACCTTTTAATATCTGTAACATTAGGTTTGAATTATTGTTCTGCTCAAGTAATTAACTTATTATCACTCTAGGACTTGGCACACTGCCTCACATGTAGTAGGCATTAATAATTGTTTATGGATTGATTTTTTTCCTCTTTTTCTGTCATTCTCTGAAGTGGTTTACATCTTCTGGGTTTAAATTAGGTAGTTCTTAAAAACATAGCCATATTTTTATTAAGTGCATACTTATTACTGTTTCACACTTATGCCTATGTAACTGATGGAAGCAGGAGTCAAATTCTGACTCTGTTCCTATCTACTTGTATGATTTTGGATAAGTCTCTTAGCATCTCTTGAGTTTCAGATTCCTCATTTGTGAAAATTTTCTCCTGCTAGTCCTGTTTTTTCTCAGTCTCTTTTGTCTTTTCTTATCATCCTTGCCAAGCTTCTTTTCTCCTCTTTGTATAGTCAGTGATCTTACATTCGCAAATTTCTTATCTCTTTATCTTTCTTTGGACTTTCCCATAATCTCCCTTACCATCCTTGTTACTTGTGATCTTTCCCATTAGAATGTAAGTTTTTCCAGGGGAGAGATTATCTTCTCTTTTTGTTTGGGTATATATTCCCAGTGCTTAGTGCATTGCCTGACATATACTGAAACTTTAATAAATGCTTATTGATGATTGACTCGCTGCTTCTCCCAGAGAGCTGTGGCTTAATAGCAGACATCAATAAATGCTTTTGAGTGATTGGATTTGTCTAAGGGATTTCTGAAGTCTTCGGTAGTTCTAGATCTTATGAACCACATGAAACATCCATTTCCTCCCAACAGAGCAAGAAATCGGGAAGTGTTGCATAGTACCTACTAAGGAGGAGAGTTAGGGATCATTGAAAGTTCTTTTGATTTTGCAATTAGATGACCAGAGCTCAGGACCTTGTCAGCACCACTTCCTAATTGTTTGAATCTTGTCTATAAAATGTGGAGTTGAAACAGATGAACCTCTATGGTTCCTTTTAGTACTAAAGCTATAACCAGCTATTTTCTTGAATATGTGCAAGGCACCCTACTAGGTACTGTGGGGGTCTATCAGAAGTGATAAGCTGCAGTCTCTGCTCCCAAGGAGCAAATTTATCACTGTTATAAGATCAAAAGTGTGAAAAATAAAATAACATCAGAAAGAATATTAGGGTAAGAAGTGTCACAAGGTAGTGATTCTGAAGTAATGTTTGAAAAAGGGGTAGCAACAGTCAATGAAACAAAAGTTCTGGAAAGGGAGAAGACTGGAAAGAGCCAGTAATAGTTCTCTTGATGGAGAAGTTCATTCCAGTCTTGAGGGGAAGTTATTTTTCTTTTGAAAATTTTAGTTCTTTAGGTAGATGCTTATTTTAAAATTCTTGGCATATTTTGGAGACCTTATTGTGTCTTAAGAACAGTTAGTCGTCACAGATCAGACTACAATTGGGAAGTTCCAAATTGAAAGACAGATTGTATGCTTAGGATCAGGTTTTGCTCTTTCTAAATATTCCCATTTTATTGTTATCGTTATTTTAAAAGTCTTTCTCCCTGTCACCCTCACCTTTTCTCTCTTTTTCATTCTAAAGTGCCCACCCACACACTGCATTATGCAAATAACCAAGATAGTCCCTGGCCTCTGGAGAGGTTTACCACTCAAAAATAGACAACCTTGACATGTACAGACATTTAACAAAGGACAAATATCTACCAGATACATAGAACAGATGAAATAAAATATTCACATAATGTAAGGACATGACAGGCAGTTCAAATATTTCCTGTAGCTTTTAAATCTGAACATGCAGTAGAACAGGAATGCCCACCCCATGATTCAAATTGCTGAGAAGGACCCTAAAAACAATCCATTTCAATCCTTTGATCTTGCAGATGAAGCTAGCCAATCAGTAAACTTTTATTAAGTACCCAGAATGTGCCAGACAACATAGTGATCTGCCAAGCCTTATCACTGATCGATGGTAGAACCAGGATCAGGACCCAGGTTTTCTGGCACCTAGTTCAATTTCTTGTCTCTTTACCTTTGTTCCTATTTGTTTGGGATCTAAGGTAGATAATGACAGGCGAATCAGTGATCCCCAACCTAGGAGCTGGGATAGCAGGATGGGAGAAAGGTATAGCCTATTGGCATTTAACAAGTGTGATCCAACAGGATGAGAGACATCAGCGTCATACAATTCCTTTGTATACATACAGCCCTATACCTTGCTAAGGTACTAATTAGGATGACTATATTTTTATAGTCTAGTTTGATTACTAGCTTTTTCCTTTGTATTATCAATTTTTATAATTATACTTTTGCTTACTAGTCTCTTTCCAAACATTTCAGACTCATAAAATTCTTACAGATCTTGTATTTTTATCGTCGTCGCCTTCTTCTTCTTCTTCTTCTTCTTCTTCTTCTTCTTCTTCTTCTTCTTCTTCTTCTTCTTCTTCTTCTTCTTCTTCTTCTTCTTCTTCTTCTTCTTCTTCTTCTTCTTCCTCTTCCTCTTCCTCCTCTTCCTCCTCTTCCTCCTCTTCCTCTTCTTCCTCTTCTTCCTCTTCCTCTAGACCAAACTAGTCATTCCCAGCTAAATGTTTTCATTCCATATTAGCAGAGCAGCAGCAGAGTTTTTGGTCATCCTATAGGCTCTTAGGTATCTCGGTAAACTTAGTTTTTTATATAAGGTAGAAGACCTTTGAATTATAGCTGGGAAAAATGTTCACTATATCAATTAATTGGATCAGCTAGGTGACACTAGTAGTGGTTACAGGGCAGGGAAGATTCATTGTGAATTAAAATTCAGTCTCAGGCACTTTCTAGCCATATGACCCTGGGCAAGTCACTTAACCTTACTGATCTCAGTTTCCTCATCTGTAAAATGAGTTGAAGAAGGAACCGGGCAAACCACTCCAACATCTTGGCCAAGAGAATGGGGTTCCCTTGAATGAAAATGAAAAATCACACCAGACTAAATAGCTACTTAATACAAACTATCAATTATATCATACTACCCTAAGTACATTGTAATCTCTAGGAGGACTGAGGCCATATGTTATTTATCATTGTATCTTTCCCCATACCTTTCACATTGATCTCTATCTTTTTAGTACTTAAAAATGTTTATGGAAGGGAAATCAATCACTCTATTCCTTTTAGCTTGACTCTCTATCAGCCTGAGACAGAGCCCATAGCAGGAACAGTGTGGAATGGAGCTAAGATGGCGTGATATAAAGCCATTGCTAGCTCCCACTGACTCCAAGATTGCTACAACAAAACTGGATTTATTATCCAATTATAAATATTGTAGCTAAGATTATACATTTGGTTTCTCACAACTTATGTCCCTTGCTGCATAAAAATCTCTTGACTGATTGGAGAATACTTTTCTAACTTCAGTTCCAATCCTGGAAGGATTCTTTAAGAGCTTACTAAATGTCAAACTTTATGCTATATGCTGGGCATACAGAAGATTAGGGACTGAATCTTATTGTGTTGTGCTCCCATAGTTTAGAATATAGTATTTGGTACACATTAAGTGTACCAAATATAGTATTTGTGTACCAGTATAGTATTTGGTACACATTAAGTGATCTATAAATACTTGATCAATAAATACTTGATAGGGTAATGAAAATTACCCTATTAGAACATCCAACATTAGCAATACACTTAAAAGTAAGGAAATGAATTTTTAAAAAAGAAGTATAAGACAATTCAACAATTTATTTCCCCCTCCCCACATTCACATTTCCCACATTTGCTGAAGCTTTCATTTTTGGAGTTACTGTTAGTACTGCCTGTCAGTGATATTTTGGTGTCATTTTTTTTTTCTACATGTGCTTTTTAAAAATAGAATGCCAATTTTTCTTGGGAAAGACAGTTCAGACCAAATGTCCTATTGTGGCAGTTATCAGCCAAGGATGATAATTTTTTTAATGATTAGATATTCAAATAAAATATGAAACAATCTTTTTTTGGTAATTTATTCTCATTTATTCTGTATATGTCAATTTTAAAATATACATTAAAATTGAGTTCTGAATGATCCTCCTGTACTCTTTGAGAAAGTAAGCAATATAACATGTAAAGTCATGCAATTTTATGAAATTTACTCTTCAGGAAGGTGATAAAATTAATGTCTCTTCATTCCCTCCTCCCCAAAAAGCCAGGACAAACGTAAAAGACTTGCTAAGTTCCAGTAGTAAGTGAGAAACCAAACTCTTAAGGTAAGAATTATTAAAGCGAGCCAAAGATAAGTGATGATTTCATTTCTTGGGATTTTATCAGCAGGGTGTTACCTTATATTCTGTGTCCTGCTTAGCTTTTCTTACTCTTTCATAACTTCTTTTCTGTGTCAGTGAGGAGATACCACCAATTTTCTCTCACTGAACCTCCTTAAATAGTCTGAAACTGAAAAATATGCCTGAAAATGTAAAACTGGTTTCTTCTCATGATCTACATCTTCCCCCTATCCTTTGTCCACTTCTTTCTTCACCTCTGAGGGGTTTAAGTGAACTGAGCTCCATTCTGCAAATCTCCAGTATCACTTGTGATAAGGAAGTAAGCTTATTTATCATTCATTAATTTATTGAATTTGCTTATATGACTTTTGGGTGGTGTATATTGCACATCATATTTTTCTTGTATTAGTTTATAAGATTTTGTATATTATATGTATATTATATTATATATTACATGAGTCATAAGAATATATGCAAGAATCCATAATACTTCATTTGTAGCATTATAGAAATACTGGATTTGAAATCTTGATACTGATTGAAAAAATGTTTATGAAAGATTTATTATGTTTCAAGTGCTAGAAATACACATAAAAGAGCTGTCTCCACTCTCAAGGATCTTATATTGATACTTACATTGAAATAAGTGATTACATATTGTATGAAATGATTTCTCCTGAAATAATTCTAATTCTAAAGTGGACCTTTTGTTAATTTGGAATATCTGGAGCCCGAGTTTATTTGGCCCATGGTGCCAAAGCCACTGAGCATTGTCAGCATGAAGTAAACCATTTTGGTAGGTAATATAAATTGAGGTCAAGATACTACATAGTAAGCCAGTTTTCTCTTATGGGTATACATTCAGGGAGAATAGGAAAGTCAACTTCTGATAATCACAGTGACTCCTGTGATATATTTATCCAGGAAAGCAGTGAAGGAGGTCCTGGCTATATAGAAGTATGGTAGGAAGTGATTCCATCTTATAAACTCATGGGTTGGAGTAAGGGAGAGCAGGGGATGGGAAGGAGCAAGAAATCTCTTGTTGATGCTGCATTCTCTACTGTGTGCTGGTTCTGTAATCAGTTAGCTGGGTCAATGACTCAACAGCCCCATATGGGAGCATTTTAGGCTCCCCATGACCACACTTCATGGGAAATCAACACCAACTTATCTTGTGATCAGCAAGCTTCAAAATAATAACATGTTCAAATTCTTTCTGTATGAAAATGAAGCGAGAGATATAGCATCAGGAGTTTGTTCATTTTGAGTTGCTTTTTCAGAAGTGAGGGTCAATTTGGGTTGAACAGTCTACTCTACTCCATTCCTGTGGTAACCAAAAAATATGTTAAGTAGATGGCTGGTTGGGAATCCAGAGTACAGCCTAGGGTAAGGGAACAGAGAAAATCTAACTGTATCCCAGATTGGGATCGCACCTGCAACTTTGACTTCATTAACACTAGGCTCTAACCAACTGAGCTAATCAGGCATTGGCAGCTGTGCAGTTGTTAGGGAGTTGCTGTGTTTGATAGGACATTTATTAGCATGCACAGTGAGACAGAACACAGACTGAGCCCAAAATAGCCCAGGCTTTGGTCAAGAAAAATTTAGAATTTAAAAAATGTAGTCAGTGGTTTTGATACTATTGTTTACAAAGTTAATAATACGTGTGGTTATTGGATATAAATTTGATAGAATGATGTGTCTGTGTTTTGCTTGTATATACACACATTCATGTGTGTGTGTGCATGGATGCAAAATATAATGAGTTGCTTTGGGGAACTGAGGGCTTAAATGACTTGCTCCTGGTACCTCAATTTGTTGAGTAGAACACAGCTTTATTCACTTAGCAATGTTCCCCAATGCTTCTTAGATAGACTGGATTTTGTAAAATTAGGTATTTTGGGGTTTTGTTCAGTAATCCCCTAATTGGTAATAGAATAAATGGTATTACTATACAGAAAGATTTCTAGTGCAAGAATAATTAAAATAGAGGTAGCTAGGTGGTTCAGTGGATAAAACACCAGCCCTGAAGTCAGGAGCACCTGAGTTGAAATCTGGTCTCAGACACTTAACACTTCTTTCCTGTGTGACCCTTGGCAAGTCTCTTAACCCCAATTGCCCCAGCAAAAATAAATAAATAAATAAATAAAATACTATTTTGATAGGAATCTCTAATAATTATTATGACAACACTTTCCCTGTCTAAGTACTTTGATTTTTGGCTTCCTGATCTTAACTCACATTTGTTATTTGTTTTATTGTTTTTCCTATTCTTAGATACTTTAAAAATTAACTAGCTATAGTTTTGTTGTCAAACTACTATGTACTAAACATCAAGCTTGATATGCTGTGTTAAACTTTTCTAACATTTATTTCAATTCATCTTAAAATACTCCATTTTGGGGTAATTTTAAGGTGACTTGAAAAATTAACATTTTCATTTTTTTCACAATTTTTTGGGGAAACTCAAATTTAATCGACAAATAAAAGGAGAATTTCCATTAAAAATGTAAAGGAGAACAGAAAAAGGCATGAAGGTGAATATGTGAATCTCCATTTTGTCCAACTTGTCCTTCAGTATATGATAAATTAAACAAACTGCCCTGCTTGTGCTTCTTTCTAGCCTTTCTTTTGACATTTTTATTTTTAACTGGGTTCATAAATAGAAAAATAGTTCTTAAGCCACTTACAATTCCCAGTGAAAAATAAATTAGTATTTGCTTCAATAAACAATGATTAAACAGGTATTATCTATAAGAACTATGCTAGCCTATGCAGAGGTAAATAAAGTATGAGCCCTACCCTCATGGAGTTTTTATTCTCGGAGATAATATATTCTTGTCTTTGGTAAGATTTTCTCCATGATTTGACTGGTACGTTGCTGTAAGGTAAGCTGAATGTCATTTTAATTTAGAATTACTTCTTTTCTATTGGTTGTAATACAGTGGGTGGTAATTAAACTTGAATCTTTGCATAGAGAGGATATTGTGAAAGATTAAATGTGAAGAGATACAATAAAGAATAATAATAATAACTAGAATTTATATAAGCTTTAAGGTCTTGAAGTAGTTTGCATACATTATCTCATCTTGTAACATAGAGGTTGTTATTTTTTCCATTATCCTCAGACAGCTGAGACTGAGAAACATTAAGTGACTTGCCTTGCCCAGGTTCATATAGCTAAGTGTTTCAGGCAGGATTTGAACTCAAATTTAATTTATTCCATCTCTAGCACTATTGTAACATATACATTCCAGATAGCATGCACACACACACACACACGCACACACACACATAGTATTTTACCAGGATTTAGAACGAAAAATTATTTCTAGATTTTGACTGAAATCCCATGAAACAGTTTTTGTATGGTGAATAGTTGGACTAGACAAACTAGTCAGTCCCCTTTACTTCTTTCTCCAGTTATTCCGTAAATTCTCTCTTTGACCCTGAGCAGTTTCTCTTTGCTCCAATTTCTTTATCTGCAAAGTAGAGAAAATAATACTGAAGTTTGGGTTAGTTTCGAGGATTAATTGATTAAAAAAAGCTGTAAGGAATAAACTGGCTGAGTGATAACAGTGGCAGTAATTCACAGGATAATTTTCAGTGAAGGAGCCTTTTGTGGAAGCCCAGATCCTTTGACATCATCCACCATGTCTTGTGCCTTAAAATACCATAATGAAACAAGGGTTGAAGGGTTTTCCACAGAAAGTGTCCTTTCTTCCTGACTGTGAAGCTAGAATAATGCTATTGGATCTATTCTAAAGGGCATATGTGTATTTGAAATGCCCTCTTCCCCCCTTTCCCCATCTTTCTGTCTCTTCTGTGCCTTGTGATATGCATAGAATACTATATTATCTTCCAGAATTGGGGTATTCATTTCAGTTACAGCCTGAAAAATCACCCTCTTAAAGCAACAGACTGCTGATATAATTAAAGAATACATCCCCTCATCTTTCCAGCTCTCATATCCTGAATTCCATAAGATCTGGCTAATTACATAGTCCATGTACAGAGAGATGGAAGATCTTAGAGGTATAATACTTGAAAGGAGCACATCCTAAGTACTTACTAAATGTTTGTTGATTTAATATTGGGCAACACTTAAGTATTTACAATGTTAAGAAGTTAGGATTATCGATTTAGAATTGAAAGAGACCTTTGAAATTGTCTAATTTAGCCTTCTCTTTTATAGATAAGGGAAATGAAGCCTAGAGAGCCAAGGGACTGGGCCCTTTTGGATTTAGACTCCTTCCAATATAGTCTTCTTGGGGTATTTGTTCAATGAGAGAAACTAAACTCATTCCCAAATATCTGGTATAAATTCACTGGATTGGAGTGACAAGATCTGAGATTTGTGAGTTATATCACCTCTCTGAGCCTCAATTTATTCTATAGGCAAATTGAGGATTATGTAGTACCTATTGTAGTGTCTATTGTGGTCTAGGAATTTCGGGGAGAATCACAGGAGATAATGTATGCTAAGCAAACCTATATGTTATATGATTTTAATGAATATTGTATTACTATTTTCTCATTTGTTAAACACAGTAAGGAAAATTATCATGCTTGTGCTAAATTGAAATGTTCTAGGTAAATAAAGTAATATGTGGGAAAAAATAACAACCTCTATGTTACAAGATGAGATAATGTATGCAATGTTCTGTAAACATAAAACACTATATAGATGGAGAGGGTTCCATATTATTCTATCTCTATCAATCTCTGCAGGTGAAGAATTTGGAAAGAAAGGATTTCTTAGATTTCTTTTCCTCCTTAACTTTTTTCAGTTATTCTATTTTTTATTTAACATTCAGGTAATCTACTCTTTGCTCAGTGTACTTACCCTAACTTTAAGGATATTTGAATTGGAAAAGACCTTACAAAAAGTTATTTGACAGATGAAGAAAGTAAGGTCCAAAAAGGTGAAATATGTTGCTGAAGGTGACAGGTTGTAAATAGCAGACTAGTATTATGATTCAAAATCCTCGATCCTTTCTCTTATTCCAAGTTCTTTCCATCTGGGTCCACCAATTTGCTTTTAATAGAGGTCAAGACTTGCCCAGGATCACACAGCTAGGAAATGTTAAATGTCTGAGGTCAGATTTGAACTCAGGTCCTCCTGACTTTAGGGGTTATTCTCTATTTATTGTGCCACCTAGCTGCCCTGAAAGATTATTTTTCAATACATCTATGCAATGAAATTCCCTGCAAAATTTATTTTCTGGTCTTCAATAGTGATTAATACCTATGTTGACTCCAAAGAAAGAGATTGGATTAATATTTATGTACAATGATGTTGTCAGGCATATAATTAAAAATTGTTCTGTGAAAGACTCACAAAATTCACATCCTGTTTTCATTTTTGAATGGGAAAGGGCTTCCCTTTTAAGAGAAGATGAATACATTTGTCTTTAGCCTGATGGGTATTGCACCTGTTTATCTGGTCATAGGGAGAAAAATTATAAATTCTTTATAAGTTACAAAAATCCAGAGGAATGACCCTATATTCTAATTTCTTTTTGTTAGAATCTCTACCTAAACATACAAAAATTCATTTGGAAATCTGTAAACTAGGCATAAACTCAACTCCCCATCAATTTTGTTTACTTCTTCTCTTTCTATCTTTCTTTCTTTTTCTTCTTTCTTTCTGGCAATGTAGAGGGGAATGAATGTCTTTTTTGGCAAAAGCCAAAGGAATCTAATCTCATATAATGAGTTCAAACCTTTGTATGTTTTAAATTATATTGTAAACTTAGTGAAACCTTTTCTTCAAACCATGCTTTGAGAACTAAGTGTTAGTATAATCCAGTGCCTGAAATCACATCATTACTTTAAGGTTAAAGGTGCAAAATTCATATGTTTGGGAGGTGAAGACTTTGAGCGCCAGAGACAAAAAAAAAAAAAAAAAAAAAAAAAAAAAAAAAAAAAAAAAAAAAAGATAAGTGACAGATAATGCAATGTTAGATTTGGCATAAGGATGTTGGGATGGGTTCTTTGGAATGAGTCAGTTGCATAGTATTGAATATATGTATCCAAGGCTGTGTACTTGGTACTGTGGGAGAACCATAAAAAGAATAGATTAGATAATCCATACCCTCAAGTAGCTTACAATTTAGTTAGGAGACAGAATCAATGGACATTTATTATATCTATTTTATGCCCCGAAATGGACATTTATTATATCTATTTTATACTCTGAACTGTACATAGGTGCTAGAGAAAACAACAACAACAAAAAAAAGAAACAAACTTTGCCCCCAAATGCTCATATTCTCCTGGTAAAAACCATGCGCATGTTAGTTTATAAATATTAGTTGCAGGGTAAATATGTTAGTTCAGGAGAATTTAACATGGGAGATGTTAAAGATTTAATATGGAAGATATTTTGATTTATAATAAATTATGATAAATTACTTTAAATAATTCAAAATGAGAAGAAATGTCACACAAAATAGTAAATGATTATGGTTAAATAAATGCCTAAGTGCTTAGAGACGTTCTGGAGATTGCTTCCATCTGGAGTGATCAGAGACATCTGTACACTGTCCTTAAGAAGCTGACTACTTTGTGATCTATCTGGCAGGGAGCTTAGGTGTGGTCTTGATTTACCACTGGGAACAGACAAGGTTAGAAAAATCCCTCAAGACTGATCTCAGCAATAGTTAAATAAGTTAGCCTTCGAGCTTTTAATCTTCAAGAGGCTAAGATCTAATTCTTGTGATTGCTTTTACACAAGTCCTTAATAAATGCTTTTTGTATAACAATTATTTATATTTTGTTAAAAGAAGACCATTACTACATAGGCTTTTAAAGTAGCTTATAAATGTTGATTTTATATATAGTAAAATTTTAGCTAATATATAGATAGTGCTTTAAAGTTTGGAAATGCTTTATGTATATTTTCTATTTTGATCTCTCAATAACCCTAGGTACCTTTAATACCCTCATTTTATAGGGAAGGAAACTGAGGCTGAGAGGAGTAAAAATTATTTGTGCCTTCTCTCTGTTGATTGTTTTCAATTTATTCTGTATATAACTTGTTCATATCTAATTATTTACATATTTTTTTCCATCTGTTAGCTATATGAAAGGAGGGAGTGGTTTGTACTCTTCCTTTGCACTAGGGAAGGCACTTAAAAATGTTTATTGACTATCTTCACTTAAAAATGTTTATTGTCTCACAGCAAGTAAATGTCCAAGGCAGAATTTGCACTCAGTTCCTCCTGACTCTAAGTACAATGACTCCTCATAGAACAGTACTCTCTTCCTCTTCAGAATCTTCATTAGGTATCCTGATAGTGGAGGAGCTTACAAACTTATGTCCATCTCACTTTTTCCATTCTTTTCTCTGGTCTCATTCAGAATTCTATAATCTTAGCATTGATTGAAAAGGACCTTTGATATCATTAAGTACAACTTCTTTACTCTGATAAGATGGAGGGATCATTTAGTCAAGGATGAAGCAGTAAATGAAATCTCACTTCTACAGATTTCCCAACACACTGTCAACCTGCACTTTGGTACTTCTAGTAAAAGGGAATTAACTATCTTATAAAGATAACTTCTTTTCTGAAGTATGCTGAGGCTAAAACCTGCATCTTTTTCTTTCCAATTGCTCCTGATTTTGCTTTGTAGAACAATAAATAACAAAAACACTTCCTTTCTCACATGGCAGCCCTTCTTGTGTTTGACAGTTCTCATGCCTCCTCAGCCTTTTCTTATCCCTGAAGCTTTTCTTCAGTTGTTTCTTCTATGAGAGAGGTCTCCTCACCCATCTGATCCCTTGTGATGGACTCCAGTTTACCATCTCCCTTAAAAATAGCACTGAGGGTTGATCTGGTGAAATCAAGGCAGAGAAGAACTCTTGCCTCCTTTGATGGTATCTCCACAACTTGCACAGAGTAGGTGCTTAAAAAACACTCGAGTGAATGAATAAATTGCCAACTCAGACAAGGCACTGTGGGTTTCAAATCACTAACTTTTTTTTGCAGTTATACTTTGGTGTTGATTTATATTAAATACACAGCCAACTTAAACTACCCAGGTCTTTTTCATTTTTTTTTCACATAATCTTCTATCAGGTTCTTTTCTGTCTTTCTCTCCTTTCACATACCCTGACGCCTTCTGTACCCCCATCTTTTACTTATTCGATTGGTATTTTGAAACATATATAGAAGTTTGCATTTAAGAATATTACCTGTAATTGTTGATTTGGGTCTGTCATTGCAGTTTATTAAAGTTCATTTGAATATTAAGCCCTGTCACTCATCCATTTACCTACACTTCCCAATTTGGTGTCATCCACAAATATATTATCAATATCTCCTTTTTCCCCCCTTACTCCTACTATTGTTGAAAATGTTAAACAGGACAGAGCTAAGAATAGAATCAGAATTCTGTTCCTTAATCTTATGAATTACAAAATAAAAAGGTGTCCTTCTCCCAAGGTTCCCACAACTTATATATGAATCACTAGTTTTTGTACAGATATTGATACAGAATAATCCCTCAATGCAGTCCTGGTGAAGCAACATGAGAGAATTCATATTCTAGAAGGTTGTTTCTCTGCACTTTGTCTTCCTCCACTAAACTCTTTCTCTATCAACATCTCCTGCTTCTCCCACCCTATAATCACCACCACCACCACCATCACCACCTCCTCCTCCTGCTCTTCTTCTTTCTCTATTACCATCTCCTATTTCTCTTCGTCTACTAGCATCTCCTCTTCCTATACAACTATCCACTCTTCTTCTTCTGGTATCACTATTTCTTGATTTTCTCTTTCCTCCATTTCTCCTGCCTCTCCTCCATTCTCCTCCTCTCCTACCACTATCTCCTTCTCTTCCTTTTTCATCTCATCCTCCTTTTTTCCTCTTCCTCTTCCTTATCTTTACTCTGTGCTATTTGTTCCTGTTTTCCAAAGAAAGGACTGTTTTGCCATTTGAGTAATAGGGAGAGCTTTTTTCACAGATGGCACGCTATGTCACAGTGTGCTGTGATAGCACTTATTCTGGTCTAAAAATCACACTGTTTATTATATTACAGCAGAGATCACAATGCCCAGAGACAATAAAACCCAAAGAGGTTATGAAACAAAGTGGTTAAAGAAGATGACTTGAAGGATAATTCAGGTGAACAAAGGACAAGGCAGTGCATCTTGAGAGTACTCCTGGAACTAGATATTAGGCTCCACAGTTACACCTGCTCTTGTCCCTGTGATTCATAGAGAATCTCTTGAGAAGATTAAAAAAGGGCAAATGCAATGGCTGCCATTAAAAGATGGGAAAAGGATGACCCTAGCAATTATAGATCGGTCAACTTTCCCTTGATACTGGAGAGATGACAGCAGTTAATCAGACAATTATTCTGAAATCAGCTAGGAGAGCCCAAGGTACTGAGTCACAACTGCCTTAGCTTTGTATAGGAAATCATGCCAGACCAATTTCATTTCCTTCTATGATAAAGTGACAGGCTATCTAGACAAGGAGGAAGCAATAGATAGAATCTAGACCAACTTTGGTAAAGCTCTTGATAATTTCCTACATGACATTTTCATCAACAGAGCAGAGAGATACAGTCTATACTACACTGTTCTGGTTCTCTGACTCCTTCACTCCCCCTCCCATACCCACACAAACACACACAACATACATACTTGGATACATTATTATATACCTTTCTCTTTGTAAATATTTATCTGTATGCAGAAAGGATGCAAAATGGTCTTAGATCATTTGTATGTATGTGCATTATGGGTATAGCTATATATTAAGTTAATAGATTTAAGGATAAAGGAGTGTGTGTGTGTGTGTGTGTGTGTGTTTATGTGTGTGTGTGTATATGTGTGTGTGTGTGTGTATCTAAAGGGAGAGAACTACATGGGCTGGTTATATGAAGAGAAATAAATTTGGATATATTTGTAAAGCCATATATGGCTCTCTCCATTGCTCTATATTTGTCTACCTTTTTTTTTTTGTCTTCACCAGTGATTTCATTGGCACCTCTAACTCCTGCTAAAGAAAATCTTTCTCCCCCTACAAACAAGCCAGGACTTTCTGACCAAAAATTCTTTTAGAACTATGTCTACACTATAAAAAAATGCCTTTCAACTTTTGGGTCGTTTTCCTTTGCAGTCCGGTAACTGTCTCTCCAAATTTTAGTCTTGTCTCTTAATCTCTGAAATCTGAACTGCTGAATTTGTTGTCACTTTTATTATTATGTAAATAATCCATAGAAAAATTAATATTTTTGAGCTACTTCAGTCATTATCTTTGTGACTTTGGATAAGTCATTTAACTTCCCTAGGCCTTAATTTCCTCATTTTTAAAATGAGAGAATTAGGCTGGATGTTTTCTTCTAGAACTGAAAAGCTGGAACTCCGTGAATATGCTAAGATATTTTTAAAAAGCAGTTCTTAAACACTATATAGCAAACACTTCACTAAGGACACACAGGTGTAAAAGCAAAGATAGACTTTGCTCTCTAGGATATTATTTATATCCATTGGGTAAAGCCACACATGTAGGGATGGTAGCCAGGAAAGGTTGCTTTGTTCTAGAAAGTTACCAGCATGATTTTGTTGGGGGAGGGAATCAATGTCTTGTGGAGGGATATATTGACGTAGACTGTTTCGTGAGCCTTGGTTCTGATTCTAGAAGGAGTGAAAATGGAGGACCTTTGGAGGTGATGGGGTCAGAAGAAAGGAGACAAGAATGGCAGAGAATTGTGGAGAAGGTATTTGGAGAAGAGAAGGTGTCAGGGGAAAAAGGAATGTTTTGGTGAAGGTGAGTAGACTTTTGGTTGGAATATTTTTGGTTCAGGGAAACAGTGTGAAATAAGGTTGGAAAGTTAGGTTGGGAAAGAATCCAGAGGACTAAGGAAATCTGAATTTTATTTTGTTGGCCTTGGGGAGCCCTTGAAAGTTTTTTTTTTTTTTTTGAACAGAGAAATGACATGATCAAAGCTTTGTTTTAGGAAGATTAATATTGCAGCAACATTTTTGCCGTATAAGATTGCTAGTTTTCAGGAAATGTGATTTGACTGAATTTCTGTAATGATAAGCTTTCTGGGATCCTACTGTATTTCTTAACTATGAATTCTTCCCTCTCCTTTATTTCACTCTGACTTTAATACCATTGTAACGGCCTTTCACGGTAATATATACCCTAAATTAGCATTAGCGAGTATTAAGCCTGTAGAATTTATCGAAGGGGATGGTAATTAGAGAAGCTTAAATCAAACTGATTTTTTTCCAAGAATTTGGATTAGAGTGTGTGTGCATCTGTATATGTGGCTGTGTGGCTGTAGAAACACATGTTGGTCAAGTGTGACCTTCAGGCTACCTTCTCTGCCTAATCATGGTGTGGTTGTAACTCCATGTCCTCAAAGACAATGCTGGAAGACACCAAGAAGAGAGGATACACAGATTTACAGTGATCAGCCAAAAACCAGTCCAACAAATCTGGAAGAGGCTCATCACTGAAAGGTTGAGCACCTACTGCCAAGAGTTTCCAGCCACAATAATTCACGAAAAACATTGCTAAGATATAAAAGGCTAGGGATCTGTATTAGTGCATTCACTTTGAAACATTAATGTATGGAGTGATGTTCACTTAGAGAGAGGGAAATCTGGTGGTTAAGAAATCCTCATATCATAAACATGAGCTTATGTTCCCCAAATTCATATTTAGCCTTAGTATAAATTTAGAAATTTATTATTTAATTCCTCTAAGCAAAAACAGCATCTCAACTAATGTGTAGAAAGACATGCAGAGCAATGCATGTCTTAAAATGTCTTAAAAAGAGAAACAGCATGCTGTGGAATTGCTGGACCTACATACTGAGTTACCAGTATGTTACTAATGAGCTATATGATCTTAGACAAGTCAATTCTCTGGTCCTCATTTTTGCTCACCTCCATATAGTGATTAGATTAGATAATTCCTAAGATCCCTCCTAGATTAAAAAAAACATATATAATTCAGTGAGAATTCTAAATAAAAGGAAATGATTTGGAAAGTAAAAGTGATCTTAGTAAAAATAAAAAAGGAGGACTTGGGGAAAGAACCAATGACAAAAAAGCAAGATATATAAATGGGGGAAAGAATAAATTAACTATGGAATGAATGAAGAAAGAAAGGTCAAAATTACAATTTGTGTTTTAGAAACATGCCTTATTGAATGTTTTTAAACTTTGGGTCTCTTTGTTTCTACTGGATTGGGTTGATTGTAATTCACATATGGCTTATGAAAAAAAAGTGTAAACAATTAGGGGCAGCTAGGTGGTACAGTGGATAGAGTACGAGCCCTGACGGCAGGAGGACCTGAGTTCAAATCTGGTCTCAGACACTTAACATATCCTAGCGGTGTGACCTGGGCAAGTCACTTAACCCTAGTTGCCTCAGCAAAAATAAAATAAAAATACACGCAATTTATTTAGGATAAATATTCTTGTTACTGTTTGTGTGCAGTACTTTTGAGCTGTTTCCACATTAATAAATTCTTCCTTTAAAAAGGAAATGCATCTTGGCAATCATTGATGAACCAAGAAGGACAAGAATGATCACGAGATGAGAGCAAAGCAAGTGCTGCTGTTGAGACTGGTTTTAGTTAATTTAATTAATAGTTCAGGAAATAGTGTTCCTGGAAGCTGGCTCTCATCTCAGGGATCAAGTTAGTATTTTATTCTCAGAATGAGGAGATAGTACATAGTATTTGGAGACACCCATGAGGTCCCAAGGCCTAGTTTGGAATCTAAGTTTGACTCCTTAATACCTGTTAACAAATCACTCAGTCTGACTGTTATGGTAACAAGGATGTGTTGAAGCCTATTTCAAATGATTATTAAATTTTTATCTCAACCTTAAAACCTTGAAAACTGACACATGAGAGGGCTTAGTTTGTTGTCTTGTTGGTTGACTAGACCGAAGAAAATGATGGCTAAAATGTTAATGCAAATTAAATTCAAAAGTGTGTTATGTGTACATCTTTTTTTCCTTATAGCCTCTTATTAAACCCCTAATGGTAGAGAATTAGGGAAGACTTTATGGAAGGAGTGTTTTTGGAATTGAGCCATAAAGAGAAATTAGGATTCTGAAAGGTATAGGTGAGAGTAGTATCTAGTCTGGGAAAATAGCTAAAAGTTTAGTTTATTAGAGCCTACAATACATGAAAGAGAGAACTATGAAATAAGGCCGGACAGGTAGGTTGGAACCAGAATTTGGAAGCCCTCAAATTCCAAACAGAGGAATTTGTGTACAGGAGGCAATAGGATGCCATTGAAGGTGGAGGTGTTTATTTATTGTTTTATATATGGGAATAACCTGTAACTTAGGAAGATTATTTTGATAGCTGTATTGAAGGCGGTTTGGAGAGGAGAAAATCTGGAAGCTAAATGACCAATTAAATTGGTATTATGGTAGTATAGGTAAAGAGTGATTGGGGACTTATATTTGAGTGAACTTTGTGGATACAAATGAGATGGATTTACTAATATAAGAGGACCCCAGCATTATAGGATAGGAAGAACCTTCATATGTGAGTCTAGGAGACTCATGGAAAATAGTCCCTTTAGGGTAAAAATAGACAGTATTTTGAGAATATTAATGAATCTATTGGTAAGTTATTACTTTTTCCTCCTTCCCATTAGAATGTGAGATCTTAGAAGCCAGATTTTAAAAAAATTATTTTTTCATATTTGTTAACACAAAAATGAAAACAGTTCATTGTCTAAACTCTTAATAAATGTTTGTTGATTAATAAATTAATTACTCTCAGTGAATTTTTAATAATTAAAACCTTTTGTAAAGTACTCAATGGGAAGTGCCCATGGTTTTTTACAGTTTGTGTTGGGTGAGTGTGTATTTCCCAGGCAGAGTTCAAACTGAGTCAAGAGAGGAAAAAAATAAGAAATCAGAACTTTAAAAGACTTCATAACCTCTAGTCTTTACTGAATAGATGTAGGGGCAGAGCAGAACCCAGGGTCATCTTCACAACACCACAAGCAATTTCTTTAGGATTTGTGTACCACTGATATTTCTTAGGATTCTAGTCCATCAAATGACTGTAGAATTAAGCTGGAAACCAACTTCCTTAGATCAGAAAACTGATGACCTGAAAGTGTTAAATGATCTTTTATTATTAGTCAATCTTGAATCTGGAATAATTCAGTCTGACCACCTTGACTAATTTTATTTCGAAGAACTGGCACATGTCATTGGAAGAATAAAGTGAACAGTTGTTTTTTAAAAAATGAATACAAACAAGAAATTTTGCTCCCCTTTGAAGCCTAAAGAAAAAAAATTAGGAAAGGAAGAATCCCACCCTTTCAATT
This sequence comes from Sarcophilus harrisii, assembly GCF_902635505.1. Lineage (NCBI taxonomy): Eukaryota > Metazoa > Chordata > Mammalia > Dasyuromorphia > Dasyuridae > Sarcophilus > Sarcophilus harrisii. The sequence goes on along the minus strand of NC_045430.1, from coordinate 211,579,569 downwards.
TGGCAAATCTACTGTGTGTGACTAAAAAGACAGTGGACTTTAGTCTTAAAATAGAGGCATTTGTTGCTTTGTACAAAACTTCTGAAAATTATAGTCAAGGTTCTAGTGACTTAATGTGACAGATTGTAGAATTTCTTCCTTTGGAGGAATTTTTACCTCGTGATTCCTTCCCTGAAAAAACCTATCCACCTTCTGAATTTCCTATTTGTGTCATAGGCACTAACATGCTCCCACTCACCCAGGTTTGCAAGCTCTGAGTTTAATTTTCAGTTCCTTACTTTCTCTCTCTTACTGTACCCTGCCCTTCCCCCATTCAGTCAGTAACTACATTTGATCAATCCTCTCTCTTCAGTATTCTGATTGATCTCCCTGATTTTGGCTTCTCTTCTTGCTAACACATGATTTGAACCCATGAAGATGAATCTTCCTGACTGCAGATCTGGCACTTTATCCACTGTGCTACCTAGCAGCCCACCCAAAAATTTTATTTTAATTCCAATTTATAAAATCACCTTACAATGGCTTTGTGTATGTTATGTATGTGTGTACATAAATACACCTACACATATGTGTGTTATTTCACCTACTAGAATTAAACTCTTTGATGGCATCAATTTAAAATTTTTTTTTCTTTGATTCCTCATTTCCCTCTCATTGTACCTGGTACATCATAGCTGCTTAATAGATATCTATTAATTGTCCATTGGGTCATTGATTCTGAACTGAGAATATATAGCTAATATGTTTTAAGAATATTTTTCCCAATACTTTATCTTTACAGAACAGTCACTGATAATCTGCTTTACATCAGTTAAAACAAAAATGTGTGTCACCATGGCAACTTCTCAGGACTGGGATTTGATTGTGGAATTCTCAAAAGTTGAACCCAAATCATTAAGAATTGTAAGGGCAATGTTTCTTATCTTCAGACAGGAGGCCTTGAAAGCTCTTTTTGAGAGGTTGGTAGTAGGGTTTTTATTAAGTACTTCTCTAGAAATCCTAGAGGAGGACCTCTACACCCAACATTATAATACCATAGTAACTCAGTAACTGGGACATGATAGGGGTGAAGGGTAATAGCAATTATTTAGGAGCTGTAGCATTTATGAGTCCCTGAGCACAGGTTTGCTCTGATTCTTCAACAGATCTTTCTTTCCAGATGCTTCACAATCAGAGGGCTTTTACTTCATTGCATTATTGAGTAAAGGGCACTAGAAATTATTTTTTTTCTTTCCAGGATAAATTTTATTTAGATACTTGTGGTTTACCAGAATGTACCTTAAACTAGAGGGTTGGGACACTATAGAGACTTTAAGACTGAAGAATTTTTGAATTGTTTCCACGAATCTGTACAAAGTGGCTAAGATACATTTGCCTATTTCATGAAATCTATATTGTTGCTCAGTTATTTTCAGTAGTGTCTGACTCTTTCTGATCCCATTTGGGCTTTTCTTGGTAAGATATTATAGTGATTTGCCATTTCTTTCTCCTGCTCATTTTACAAATGAATAAACTTAAGCAAAGAGGGTTAAATGATTTGCTTAGTGTCACACAGCTAGTAAATGTCTGAGAGCAAATTTGGACTCCAGACTTCAACACCTGATGCTCTAACCACTGTACCATCTTTCTCAATTATATAGTGCTTTAGCATTTATTTAGCCTTTTCCTCACCAGAGCCCTGTGAAAATGTTGTCATTCCATTTTGCAGATAAGCATAGAGTAGCAGCCCCTGATTCTATTTAAGTTTGCTATACTGCCCTAGAGGAACTATTTATAAGGAATATTGCAAAATACTGTAATATGAATACCCCCTCCTTTTAGATCTCCTTTTTAAAAACTTGCTTTTTTTGTATTAAGTTATACTTAAGAAAAGGAGCCTCCTGTATTAGTCAAGAAAACATTATTCAGGGCGGCAGGTTGTAAGAGCTGAGGAAGGAGGAGAAAATAGGTGTGTCTCTTTTTGTGAACCACACAAGTGACACATTGTTTTTTAAAAAATAAACAAAATAGTTTTGTTACCTAGCTTCAGAAAAACCTTTCACAGCAAAGTACAGATGGATGACTTACAGCATTGGCTGTACCTCCTGTTTCTCTTAGATCTTACTTGGTTTCAGGGGTGGGTTCATAGGAAGGAAGGAGTCAGCTACCTGGAGCCCATACTTCTTTCTGAACCCTGCTGACACCCAGTCACCTCACCAGGTGGATCAACAGCATATCATTGGGGCATCAGGTGGGCCTCCAGAACTGGACTACCTGTACCTCAGGCTTTGTAGTGAGAAGTTAGAGCCCAAGATCTGGGAATGAGGATATAGTGTGTTCTTTCTTCCTTTTCTTCATATCAACTTGTAAAAATGCTAGAAGAATACAGGATTTGAAAATCTAATAATATTTGGCTAAAATGAAAGTAGGGAAGGGGATGAGGAAAGATCTGATTGTGTCATTTTATTGTTTTCTGTTATTCCATTTCTTGAAGGAGTATATAGATTCCCTACCTTCAGAACTTAGATTGTCCAGAAAGAGACGAAACATAAGGCAAAGAAATCAATATTGGTCTGATTGTTATAATACTGTTGACTTAAATTGGGAAGATTGCTGATACCTAAGGTAAACAGTATAAATGTTAGTAGCTTCAGTGTTGTAATGCTTTCGTAGGTAGTTTTTACAGAGCTATGTGACCCTTTAAGAAATAATCTTGGGAGAATTTCTATCATCAGTGCTGATCCATTGACTTAGTTCATTGGGAACCCGAGACTAAGTAGTAATGTTGTGTTGATTCATATCAATGTGGTAAAAATGTCGGAAGTTTGATGCAACTGATATTAATACAGCTCCCTGTGGGGGAATAATAGCTGTTGCCAAATCAATATTTGTTTATTAAGCACCTATTATGTGCTGGGTACAGGATCACACAGTTAGTAATGGTCAGAGCTAGTGTTGAGATTCAGGTTTTAGTGCTCTTTCCACAACACCATGAAATGGGATGGAAAGGAGTTAAGAAGTTTGAATCCCCTCTTTGACATTTAATATCTTTTTTTCTCAAGTTTTATTTTTCTAAATACATGCAAAGATAGTTTTCAACACTCACCTTTGAAAACCTTGTGTTCCAAATTTATTCCTCCCCTCCCCTCCCCTCTCTCTCACAGATAGCAAGAAATCCAATATAGGTTAAATACTGACATTTAATATTTTAAATAACTGAGTATATCAATCAGCCTTAACATTTATTTAAATCCTAGTTTGTACCAAGTGGGGTTACTAGATGGTGCCAGAGTCACTGAATGCTGGACTCCTGAGTTCAAATCCAACCTCAGACACCTACTAGTTGTGTGACACTGGGCACGGCAGGTCACTTAACTCTATTTGCCTCAGTTTCACATCTGAAAAATGAACTGGAGAAGGAAATCACAGATCACTCCAGTATCTTTGCCCAAAAAAAACCTCAAAAGCATGTACAAAATCAGACACATGAAGAAATGACTAAACTACAGCAACAACATGTACCAGGCATTGTGCTAAGCTCTAGGGAAACAAAGAAAAGTAAAAGACACTGCCCACAGGAAGCTTACCTTCTATTGGAGGCGACAAAAAGCAAATAATTAGTAAAAAAGGCAAGATAAGTGTCTTGTTTGTGGAACAGCAAAGAGGCCAGTGTCACCAGATCAAAGAATATGTGGTGTAAGAAGATGGGAAAGATAGGAGGGTGCTAAGTTATGATGGACTTTAAACACTGAACAGAGTTTTTTCTAAACTATGAGGGTGTGGTAGGGAATCACTGGAGCTTATTGCGTAAGGAGATAACATGGTCAGACCAGCACTTTAGGAAAATCATGTTAATGACTGGACAGAGAATGGATTTGACTGTGTGTTCTCTTTGATGCAGCAGTGTCTCTACTGGGTCTGTATCCCAAAGAGATCATAAAAAAGAGAAAGGGACCCACATGTGCAAAAATGTTTGTAGCAGCCCTTTTTGTAGTGGCAAGAATGCCCATCAGTTGGAGAATGGCTGAATAAGTTATGGTATGTGAATATTGTAGCGTATTATTGTTCTATAAGAAACGATCAGCAGGATGATTTTAGAAAGGCCTGGAAAGACTTATATGAGCTAATGTTAAGTGAATTGAGTAGAACCAAGAGAACATTGTACATGGCAATATTATATAATGATCAATTCTGATGAACTTGACTCTTTTCAGCAGTGAGGTGATTCAGGTCAGTTCCAATGGTCTAATGATAGAGAAAGCCATCTGCACCTAGAGAGGGTGAATCCACTGAATGTGGATCACAACATAGTATTTCCCCTCTTTTTTGTTTGTTTGGTTTTTGTTTTCTTTCTAATTTTTTCCTTTTTGACCTGATTTTTCTTGTGAAGCATGATAATTGAGGAAATATGTATAGAAGAATTGGACATGTTTAACATATATTGGATTATTTGTCTAAGGGAGGGGGGAAGGGAGGGAGAAAAAAATAAAAAATAAAAAAGAGAGAGAGAATGGATTTGAGTGGGGAGAGACTTGAGACAGGCAGCCCCACCAGCAGTCACTCTACCTAAAGTTGAGGACCTATATCAAAATGGTGGCAGGGGCAGAGGGGAGAAGGGAATGTATATAAGGAATGTTGCAAACATGAAATCGGGAGGCAATGGGAATTATTTGTGTATGGGAATTGAGCTGCCCTCATCCTGTATAATAGAAATCATGACACCTGTAATACCTTTCCTATAGTGTAGTTGTAAGGTTCACTTCTGGAATGCAATATAACGTGCTGTATAAATATAAGCTGTGGTCTATATAAATTGCCAAATGTCCATGTTTCTTTTCAGAGGTCCATTTCAGACTCTTCCTCTGCAAATTTTTCTTTCTCTCTTATGTGCTTCTCTAATAACTATTATCCATACAATATACTAGTAGTTACTTCTATCCAGTTTTGAATATCACTTTTTGACATCTTGACCTAGTATTTTATTTTTTTTTATCATTACTCTACTTTTCACATTTCCATCTTATCTCCTGTCCTAGATTGTTAGTTTCTTAAAAGTAGAGACTTCTTTGTTTTTGGATGCCTAATAGGATGCTTTGCACACAGTCAGCAGACAATATACCTGTTGATTTGATATGATTAAACTGAATTTAGTCTTTGGGGATTGCTTTTGTGATATGTTGCAAGCATATTTGATTAGAATGGGAAAGTGAACCCAAGGGTAGTTTTGTTATTTGTTTTGATTTGGTTTGGTTTTTCGCTTTTGCTATGTGCAGAGAAACTAACTTCATCACCTGCTTTCCTTTTGATGTGCAGAACATTTAGACAAAGCAGAACTTATTTTCTCAAGAGATCATACTTTTCTGTTAATATAATGTTTTTGATCTATTTTTTTTAAAATAAAGGAGGTGTGCTATATTTGTGTTTTGTTTTAGATGTATACACTAAATTGCTATTTTCCTCAGTGTTACAGTTTAATTAAAATGTCATTCATATATCAAATAAGGAGAGTCTAGGGGGTAATGCCACAAGGTAGCAATATCAAGGATTGCTGTTTTCTGTAAAAAAGCCTTTGCCAGTTTATTCACTCTAAGCCTTTCTCAGGCATTTGAACCAATAAATGTTTAGATTTCTCTCTTGGACTTTAGGTTTCTTGTGTAGGTCCATGCAACTTTAGGGACAAGAGTAAAGACAATGGATATTTTATAGAATATAGTGGATGTATCTTAGATATTATGTAGGATAATTATATCTCTCCTTTTAATGGACAGTCCTCCATCTTATCACTGGGATTGCTTTAATTTAGTACTCTAACTTTGTAGAAGGATTTAGAGAATGTGGAAAATAATGAACATAATTAAAGACTGAAAAATAGGACCCATCAGCAGAGGTTAAAGGATTAACCTTGTCTAGGAAGTGACTAAAATTCTTGTCATGGAATTGTTGCCCTACAAGAAATAATTGTGAGGCTAGTGTTTCGTAAATGGCAAAGCACTTATATACATGCAAAAATGTTGAAAGTAATAATAATAATTATTATTATTAGTTTTATGAAGTATTATTACTGAATGGAAGAAAATACTGCTTAATGAGCAAATGATTGGTTGTGAGAAGTAAAGGAAGAATCAAAGATGACTCCAAAGTTTCAAGCCCAGATGACTGTTATTCCCAGAATGTATTCCTTCCTCAACTCTTTTTGATAGAGAATCCTTCATTTTTGTCAGGGATCAGCTCAAGTACAACCTTCTCTATTATAAATTCTTAGTCTGAGGTCCATGACATTGTTTAAAAATATATTTTGATAAATTTATTTATTATCCTATATGTATTATGTATTTTAAAACATTTTTCTTGGAAGTCTGTAGATTTTATCATATTACTAAAGGAATCTATGGCACAAAATGGTAAAGAACCCTTCTTCTTTGTTTTATTCCTCTTCCCTTTCAGCTGCTATACTCTCATAGAATTATCTTTTTTTTAAGTGTTATATGTTTTACATATGTTTATAGATTTGCCTGTCTCCTGAAAGAGGATAAGTTTTAAAGATAGGCACTGTTTCACCTTGGCTCTATGTCCCCAACATCTGCCATAATGTCTGACACCTTATAGATATTGAATCCTTATAAAAATCAAGCAATCAAATAATAGTAATCGATAGTAAATAATATAGTAAATAATATAGTAAATAATAATAATAGTAATTGGTTGATTTTTTTTAAGGATTTACATTGATTATTTTATTATTTTTTATTTACAAAGATTGTTTTGTAAGGATTAATTTTTTTGGTTCAGGCTGGGCTAAGATAACTTCTAAAATACTTTCAAAACTGAGATTCTGAGCTGTGGAAAAACATTGTAGAATTTGCAAATGTCTTTCTAACGCTTCATTGGATTCTTTTCATGTAAGATTTTCTAGAAAATAGCCATTAACATTAAATAAAAAACACTTATGGAACAAATGAATAGATAAAAATGACTTGCTTGTGATTAATAGTATATAATTTACTTTAATATTATATGAAAAATAGGGAAATGTAGATAATATATGATAAATATCATAATATAGATAATATATAATAAATATAGAATGGGAAGGGATCTCTGGAGTTCATCTAGTCTGTGAGTTTTTTTAATTTTTTGTCTTATGACTCCCTTTGAATCAAAAGGATTTCTAAAACCTGTTATAATTGCAATTTGGTACCTACAATAATACTTGGAATAAATGCTAAATTTTAGTTAGAAGTTAGTGAATATATTTTCCCCCCACTCAAGTTCATGAACCCCCAGAAAGTTATGCATAGATCCTGTCATCAATGAGATGAGAAAATGATGGATAAAATTAGGGTCATAGGAGTTCAGACTTTTCTAGGGTCACACAAGTAATTAATGAAAGAACTGGGATTCAAACCTAGTTCACCAGACTCCAAAGGCACAGTTCATTCTACTATATTAAGCTGCCCAAAACAGGCTAATTCTCACCACAATTTTGTTTATAGTTTTAATTTACATCCTAGATAATTTTTTTCATAGACATCAAATGAGTTATTTTTGGGCCTTTGGATGAATTATCACAAATTCTATAAGAGAGCAGCCTGGATTATTAGGATTTTAAACTGTTTTTATGGAACAGATTAGTTTTTGAAATTTTTTTCCTTTTAGAATCTATTCTTTTATTTTCTGAACTTATGCAAATAAACCATATTTCTTTGGATGATATTAGGACTAATAAAAAGTGGTCCACTGTGAAGTATATACTTCTGACCTAATATTATCATATCATATTATTTACATTTTAGGTCAAATGATTTACCAGGTTGCTCATATTTTTTTTTTTGGGGGGGGATGTAGCTCCTGATCTGCTATCATATCCTGGCCAAAGAAGGGGACTTTTTATTTCTTTCCAGCCCCTTAAACTCAAGATATTGCATTTTGGGGAGATATTTTGAAATGGAATGCTAGCCTTTTACTAAGGTCAGGAATGGCAAAAAGATCTTTGTTGAATCTGACATGGAAAATTATAGAAAATAATGAAATGCTGTGAAAGCTTTCTAGCCCCCAGATAGAAGAATAAAGCAATATTACCAAGATAACTTAGTGATTAATCAAAATGGTCATTTTCAACTTGAGGAACAGGACTTTGTACAAATAGGCTGCTTTGGAGCACTTTTTTTAAAAAATGGTTTAATTCCTAGTAAGATCTAAATGGTTAAATTGCTAGAGATATAATTAAAAATTTTTTTTAAGAATGTGAAAATCATTGTCTCTAAAATGTGTTACCAAGTAACTCAAGGCCTGAAAATCATTTAACTTCTACTCCATCTTTATGTAATTTTAAGACTATAGCTGTGATGTGGTTTAGAAGACGTGAATCTAGTATAGTATATATTATGTCCATATTATCAATCTTTGCAGCATGTAATCATTTACTTGATGGTATTTAGGTTTACCGGAAAAACCAATATATAAATGTGATCTGAATACTGTGTAACAAAACCATTTCTTTTATCCAGATGGTCTTAAGTAATGCAGTAAGAAATGTGGTCACAGTACATTAGCTTCATCTCCATGGCAACAGTATTTTGGCAGATTTAGTCATTTAGATCTGCACTGCAGTGCTCCTTAAAGGATAGCCGATGTCATTTATTCTATAGGCACATATATGTATGCAAGCATACATACATAAATATATAATATATTTATATTTCTTGTATTAGAATTTTAAAAAGTAATTACACTGTTATTGTACATGGAACATGAATCCAAATCAGGGTGAGGCAGCCCTACTAAAAGAAGCTACTGCCACAGTGGGGAGCATGTTAGTGATTCCGAAGCAATGACTCCAAAGAGCCTTGTAAAGCAGGTTTTTATTTGGTTGCATTTATAGCAGCTTGAATACTAAGGAATAGTTCAGTAGTATATTCCATCAGAAGGAAGCATGGCTGTTTCCTGAAAGTCACACAGGTGTTTGGTTACATAGAAAGAGATTACCGGCTTCATGATTATGCTGTCTGATAATATTATCAGCATTGTCATTACCTTTACTATTTTCATTCAGGAAAAATATTGGCAGTTCTGTGTGTGAAGATGCTGCTGTTGACCTGGACTTGTATCACTTTTCCAGTATTTTTGAGCTTGTGCTAAGGCTCAGCTTCTTACACTATGGTTTGAGACCTCATATGGGGGGCTCATAACTGAATGTAGAGGTTGCAAAATTATGATTTATTATTAGTAGATGTTTGATTTGTAGATCTATGTTATATACATAGATAGTAGGGATCATGTAAAAATTTCTCAGACAAAAAGGGATTGGATGGAAAAAGATTAAGAAGTCCTGTTTTAATATAATTCTTCCTTGGTCTTCACTGTGATCTTAATAAGGGTGGGATGAAATTGTGTGTTACCTGGGGCTGCATTTTAGAATTTATGTCTATGCAAAGCTAACCGATTAGTAATAATGAAAATATTACCTTATTTTGATACCATAAGTTGTACAGTTTTGGAGTATGCCCTTGGCTCCATAATCTAGTTAGATTTTTTTCCCTCTCTTTTGAACTTTTCCCCTCCCAATTAAATGTACATTTTCATTTTCCTCCTACCTCCCCCATAGAAAAAAAAAGGAAAAACAGAATCCTTGTAACAAATATACATTGTTAAACAAAACAAATTCTTGCACTGACCATGCCAAAAAAAATCATCTTTATGTCAAGAGCAGAGAACTTAATCATTGGTTCTCTGGAATCATGGTTGGCCACCATCAATTCAATTGATCTGCATTCTTAAATCTTTTAAAATTGTTTGTCCATATACACTGTTTGTAGTTCACAATAATTTTGTGGAGTAGGGACATCAAGTATTGTCAGCTTCTTATCCCTAGTTTTAAAGGAAGATATATACTAAAATATATACAAGACTGACATTCAGCATTTTAATTTTGCTTTCTATCTGCATCTTTAAATCTTCATCCTTGTCAGTGCTATGTTATAGATTTGAAGTTTTATAAAGGATAGGCTGCATATCTACTTAAATTGTCTATGAAAATCTTAATGAGGTAGCCCATGTGAAGAGGAGCTTATAAAATGCTTTAAATCTTGAGGAAACACTTGAACCTTTGTTGAATTTTCTTAATATGATTAAAACCTGTTCTAGAAAAAGCTTTGTAAATCACAAAGCATTATATAAATGTACTACCATTGGTTTGCTTATAAATTGAGAAGTTGTTAGCATACTTATTCAAATCAACAAGCATTTGTGAAGTGTCTTGTATGTATTTTCTTCTGTTTGCTTATGGTTGTTACATTCACAAATTTTAAAAAAAGAACATTAAAAAAGTTTCTCCTCTATTCTAGGCACTGAAGATTTAAAACCAAAAATGAAATAGCCTCTGCTGTCTTGGAGCTTATGTTCTGCTTCTCTTTGTAGTATTTGGAATCACACTGGCTTTCTTATTTGAAACATAGCTGTGTATTTCTCTCTATATATAGGTTATTCATAAGAAATCATTAACAAATAATACTCTTAAGGTCATTAGTGAAGTCTTTTCCAAATACAAAAAGGTTTGGTTGTTGCCTCTTAATGTTTAAGAAGGAATTTTGTATTAAGTATTTATTTTGAACACAATTTTTATCTGTGTCTATTCTCATAAATGCAGAATGCCCTGTTCTTCAGATATTTATGTTAATTTATTTCTTGGTTATAGGAACAGATCTTAGAGCTGATGCTTTATACTTGTGATCCCTGCTAATGGCCAAAACACAGACTCCCCAAAACAATTCCAAAAATTAAAAGAGCTTAATATTGAGTGATAAAATTCAAATTTCATGCTTATTTCCTCTAAAGATATATGTTGACCAGTAACACATTTTAATATGCAGTTATCACAAATCTTTCTGGATGTTTGTGGTATATATTACAGAGCAGTTAGCTTAATAATATTATGTCATTGCCCTTTTGGGGTTTACTTTATGCATCTCAAAAATCCATATGGAAAATAGTTGTTATGTTCATGTACTGTACAACTGTTTTGCAAAACCCCAGATGTTGTGATCATTTTACTTAAGAACAAAAACAAACAGTTCTTTCACTGTATGAAACATGCTTTTTCAAAAACTCATTTCAAAAGACCACATTGTTACGTGACTTTTTAGTACTCTGACACTTTTAGCAATATATAACAAAGACTAGAGAAGGGAAGAGAAAATGAAGTATGCTGTGGCTAACATTTTAGCAAGGGGCAGCTGGGTGGATCAATGGAAAGAGTACCAAGCCTGGTACTTGAATTCAAATATGGTCTCAGACACTAGTTGTGTGATACTGGGAAAATCATCTAACCCAGTTTACTTCAGTTTCCTCATATGTTAAAATGAGCTGGAGAAGCACTCCAGTATCTTTGCCAAAAACAAAAACAACAACAACAACAAAAAACCACCACATCTTACTTAAAGCTGGACATGACTGAACAGCAACAAATGACATTTTATCATCTTACACCGATTTCCTTCCAAGGCCTTTACAGGAGAAGCATCAGGAAGAGATCAAGAAATTGCTTTGCCTTTTTCAGTAAAAATTATGCATTCTGAGAATCAGAGTGCAAGCAATCTTGAATTTTAATATTGTTCAGTTCTAAAAGTTAGCATGTAAGTCAGTTGTAACTAACTATGAAGTAACATTAAAATCTAGAAGTTAGATTAAGTATTGGGGGTGCTGCTCTCACATTCCACTGGAATTCAGATTTACAACTTCACAGTGTTTTAAGGAAAAACATATTGACAGTTCCAATTTGGGATTAGGAATATCATCTCCCCTCCTAACCATCTTTTCTATAATGAAAACTGCTATTGTTGATCAGTTGTTTTAGTTGTGTTTTGTTATTTCATTCTCCAGAAAATATGGTTAAGAAGACTTATTCACGATCACACAATTAGTAAATATCTGAGTCTAGATTTGAACCCATGAAGATGGGTCTTTATAATGAGGATTGGAATTACCCAATTTCAGAGTAGTGACTCTGAGGCCTGTGACATGGCTTTTTGAGCAGTCTGGACAGTATAAGGCAGGGTTTGAAACTGCTTTGGGTCTAGGACTGGTTCCGAAGTTAGGCTTTTACTTTTAGGATCTTTGGGTTTAGGAGTTGTTGTTAACAGTTGTTCCAAAGGGAAGCTTTTAACAGATGCTAATTATGCCACTTATTTCTTATCTCTTGTTCCCCACTCTTTTATATATAATTGTCTTTAACATCATTCACCCAATATGTAAACACTTCTTGTTTTTTTCTTCACTTAGAATGAGTATGGAAAGATGTGGTAGGAAAATTATATTTTGAAATCTTTAGGTACTTAAAAGAGTGAAGTAAATTTAGTTTGCATTCTGCAGAAAAATAGACTGTGAAATTTACTACAGCCATTGTGACATTTGATACATAGGTTGGCTGTCCAAGGATCTTTTTTCACTGGTGCTGTAGTAAGATGGGGGGGGGTGTGTTCTGGGGCAAAAAATAGGAGAGACTGGGGATGGGATACTTTATTATTATTCAAAGAAATCAGAAGTTGACCAGGTTAGTGTTGGGAAAATAGGGAAGAACAGCCTCAAAAATTCACTATCCCTTACATCCTATCCCTCTTTACTTTCCTATTATTAGTATTGTCACTTAATCCTTTGTAAATTATTGGATTCAGAGCTGAAATTTCCCAAGAGATCAACATTGAAGGCTTCTCAAAAGAAACTATCAACTATAACCTTTTAATTTTACAGATAAGGAAACTGAGTCCACGAGAAGAGAATCATCTTGCCCAAAGTCACAACCTTAGTTAGCAACAGGATTGTAGTATATCTTTTGTCTGAGAAATAAATAGCTCAGTTGAGTTGAGAGGGGTGGATTGTAGGTTGTTAAAGTTTGTGGCTCCAACAACTTGTAAACATTGGCTGGTGGGTTGTTGAAGGTTTATGAACTGTATCCTTGGATGGAGTGCCCAGAATCAATGACATTATAGATTGAAGTATTAAGGAGAATGGTAAAACGGAATTTTTCATAGCAAGGATCATATGTATAGGGACAAATTTCACACTAGAGGAAACCAATCAACAAAATTTTATTAAGTATCTATTATACATCATGCATTCAGGATACAAACAAAAAAACTGAAATAATTCTTGCCTTCAAGAAACTTGTAGTTCAAAAATAATAAGCTTTACTAAAGGGACTCATTGTAAACCTTCTTAATGATGGCATTACCATTACTAATTAAGTGGAATTTGATTTGTGATCTGATTTCTTCTCTACTTTATAAATCATTCTAATGATCCATTTAAAGAAGATTTGCTTTTGTGGAGCAGATGTGTCTCATTTCCCCTTATGGAAGTAATGTGTAGCCAGTGTGCAGAAGGACTTCTGGTGAGATGTGCTGATCCATGTGCAAGCTGATGAGCCTACTGGACATGTTGGACTTTAGCAGCTGCCAGCAGTAGCTCAACATCTCTGAGGAGTTGTTTTTTTTTCCTGATGTAAATAGACTGAATGGTGGCTCAGTGCCCTTCCATCTCTTCGATCTTGTGTGTGAAACCAAACAACTCTGTGGGATGCCGAATCAATCAGGAAAAAGTCTGTTGTAATGTAATAAGAACAGTTCATCTGTTTGTCAAGAAGTAGAAATCTCTGGAGCTTTTGGATAGCCTAGGAGTTTTTTTTTTTTTTTTGCCAGTTTCCTTGCTACAATAGAACATGGCATGCCATTAAAAGCTAATCTTTTTTTTTTAATTGTATTTTAAAAAAAATCTAAACTTAATGGTTTCTCCTGTTCAAATACCTTAATCTTGGATGTAATAGTAATTAGGAGACAAATCATTTATCTCCATTAATATTTACCTGTTCCTGAACTTCTACTAAAACCTTCGTGAAGAGTTTCATGCTGGGTTTCAGAAGCTGACTCAAAGGCTGGTGAGAAACCTCAGTGCAGAAACACTGACATCTTGGACAAGAATCATGGTGTTCCCTTAGGAGTGGTCTGGTATAGCATTGATGGATTTGACCACATGTCCTGTCAAGAAAAAAACAAAACATACAGCATTTAATAATCAAAAATCCCAAGATATTTTAGAATAGAAAATGTGGCCATAGCAACATAATCAAAGGAAAATATTTTTGAAACTCCATCTTTCCATCCTCAGATATTTCACATACTTTATTTTGCTGAATGAATTTCATGCTGAATGAAAAGAGGTTTGTCAGTTATAAAAGTCACAGGTTAGTTTTCCTAAAAATGATGCATGTCATCTTTATTGTAGTACCTTCTCAGATGGAATTTCTTCTCTGTTCCCTGCTCCCTTGCCCCCATCTTAGATTAGTAATCTATAGCAATGAATTCCTTCAGCTGCTTCTTTTGCCTTCCATTCAGTAATTCATCCTGTATTTGATCCATGCTTCAGTAGCAATTTTCACAGTGGCAGGAGGAACCGAATTCAAATCTGGCCTCAGACACTTAATATTTCCTAGTTATGTGACCCTGGGTAAGTCACTTAACCTTGATTACCTCATTCCCCCACCATTCCCCCCGCACCCCCCCAAATGGGATATCTAGATGGTGGATAGAGCACTGGGCCTGGAGTTAAGAGAACAATTTTCACAATGGGAATGAGGAGAAAAAATTAAAAGTATGCTATGTATACACATAATTTGTATTTTGGGTACAAATTTCATTTGTAAGAATATATCATCATATAAGTTCCTGAGATTCCTCTGAATTAATTATATACTGCCAATAATTCTTGGGAAAAAGCAGACCTATCTTTCCACTACTCATCAAATACATAATAGCAGGGGAGTCTCTATTATTAAGGTTCTCACAATATATTATGAGCAGTTTTATTAGCCAATTATAAAATTTTATCCTAAGTAGTTAACAGTTATGTAATAAATAAGTGCAGAACATTTTTGTTGTTGCTAATGACAGTTTATATAACATTTTAACTTTATGAAGAACTTAATTTTTTATAAGTTGTATTGACTTGGAAGTAGTAACAGAGTATGGGTTTTTTAAATATTATTTTTATTCTTTGTCAAACTCAACAAATTCTCTTATATTGGTCTTCCTTAATCCTAGTGAAAGTTAATGTAGAATCTAATGCTAAGGAGAGACCTTTCACAAAGAATCATATATTCTCTTAAAATATATCATCGATTCTATCTCACAGAATCATACAAACTCATTAATATTGTGTTTGATCTCCTGTAGCAGGTAGTAGATACTGACACTTTCTGTGTTTGATTGAAAAAAAAATATATATAAAATACAAATGCTTTGATCCAGGCAGAGGGTATTGATGATGACAGGAATTTATTTTGTTATCAGATGTACTGGGCCCTGCTGCTGTCTCCTAATTAGAATATGAGCTCCTTGAGAATAGGGAGTCTGCTTTTTTAGTTGGATTTCTAGCACTTAACTGTACTGCCTAGTAAGCATTTAATAAATGCCTTTTATTTCCTTCATTCTTTTCTTCCTTCATCTATTAACTTCCTATCTCTCCTTGTCCACTTGTCTCATTTTGGGTTGAATAAGATTCCCAGCAAATGTTCTACATATTCAGCAATGAATCAACCCATCTCCTCTGTGAAGCTAATCAGTATGAAGATAGTTTATAATCTCCTTATTGATTTCTCTTCACATCCAGGAGAGCTTTGTTTCATTTAAGCATACTTAGAAGTCATGTTTTTAAGCTGTTTAAATCTCCATCCATTACAGAAGCCGTTTTTTAGTGGATATTACTCGTCCATGAGATCATGTGGAAACGATCATCATTTCTATCATCTGACTGAATCCTAACATCTCAAGTAACACCAAAAACAAGAATCAATGAGAAAGTGCCTTTGCTTAGCTAGGGACATGTTGAATTCACTTTGGGCCAGATTTGTTTGCCTGTCATAAACCCCAGTGATACTTACATTTTCCAAACTTTCTTGTCTAATATAACAGCATGGTATATATAGGCAGACTGTCTGCTTTAATTGGCTTCCCATATGCTGTATTACACCTTTTGTTTTCATTTGAAGAGAGAAATTAAATATTTCAGCTTTTATTCAATGTGATAAAGTCAAGAATAGATTTCAAGTATATCAGTACTTCAAGCCAGTTACCTGACTGCTGGCATATTTTGCTTCTTCCCTCTTCACTCCCCATTTGTAATTGGAAATCAAAACAGGGCTCATAAATTATTATTCCAATTTTCCAAATCATTGACAACATGGCAAGTACCATCTTAGATAGAAGAGTAGGAGAACCTTTTTCTTTTTCCGATTTTATCTCCTCTCTCTGCTCTAAGATCTTAACAACAGCAATAATAAAAAAGTGAGTTGGTTATTCACGTATTAAGTTCTCTCTGTTATGCCCATGAGTACAATACAACTCTTTTGAATCAGTTCTACAGCAAATATTCAAAGAGCTAAGCCCTCCTAGCAAAATGTTGGATATCTGAGACATATAATAGTTTTTAACACCTTTTAATGTATTGCAACATGTCATATCTAATCATGGGAGGCAAAGTAACACTGTACCAAAAAATACCATTCGCAGTAGTGAGTCAGAGCATTTTTGGCACTGTCATTTTGATACGCACTGTCATTTGACCTGGCAGATCTACCCACCCTCAGCTGACAGCAGTTATCTGAAATGGTAAGGGCTGAAAAATGCTCTGCATTGTTTGCAAAGTTTTGGGCCTGCAACATGATAATGCTGCCATATTCTTAGCAATCAGGAAGCACTGTGAGAATAAAAATGTTGTCAGTTCTGTGGCTTTCAATGAAAGATTCTTTTTTTCTGGGTAATTAATAATCACTTTATTAATTAGTCTACCATATGCTAAACTGATGGTCAGTGACCTTTCTTGGTAACCAAAGACCTAAGTGAAAAATTTTAAAATTTAAAAGTCAATTAAAAAATTCAAAAGACAACATATATGAATCTGAACATACCAGGTAAATACAGAAGAGCAATGGCTATTGAGCCATAGAGGAGATGTTATCAGTAGTTAGGAGGACCAACAGAGTCATCCTAGAAATAGTGGCACTTGAGTTGATTCTTAAAGGAAGCCAGGAATTCTGAGAATTAGAAGTACAAAAGGATATCTTTCTGGGCATGGGGAACAGTTGTGCAGTTTCAGATGGGAGATGGAGTATTGTGTTCAGGGTGCAGCTAGTAGGTCAATATTGCTGGAAAGAAGAGTGGTAAAGTGTGTGGAGGGGGATAAGTTGTAATATGATTAGAAAGATAGGAAGGGAACAGATTGTCAAGAGTTTTAAATGATGTACAAAGCATTTCTTAATAGAAAACTATTGGAATTTATTGAACAAGAAGCTTGACATGGTCAGATCTATGCTTTTTGGTGTGTGAGCAGAGGATGGAATGATCAGGGAGACCATTTAGAAGGCTATTGCTATAATCCATTGAGAGGTTATGAGAAACAAAAGGGAGTAATTTTAGGGCCATTTCCCACGTGATCATGCCATGATCATCAGTGCCTGGGAGATATGTTCATTTTTGGTGCATATTAAGCCTGGTCTCAGAATCTTGTTCTTGAGCATTTGTGGGCTAGAAAGTAGAGAAACATCAACCCAGCTAAACAACTGTGTTCAAATGGAGCTATGGTTGTCTTGGTGATATAAATGTTTCTCCTTTTCCTATCCTTGTATACTGTATGTGGTTTGATGGCACACTGATCCCTAGGAAAAAGCAACTTCAGGGAAGGATTATTATACTTTCCTCATTCCCTTGGCTACACTAGGCTTCTCTTGGTATACAGTATGGGGAAGAGAGTTTATGTCATCATTTCTTTCTCTTGCTCCCTCTTTTTGTCTTTGTTTTCTATGGTTTTTGGAAAGCATGCATTTAAGTTATAAAGATGTAAAAGAGCTGAGATTCAGCACTACTTCTAATTCAGGAATATCCTAGTTGATCTTTATCTAAAAGTTTTGATAAACTGTTCTATCTTTCTCCTCCACCTCCAAATCATTACCAGGTGGTCAACCTTCTAGTTGTGACCCTCTCCCGCTTTTGTAGAGAACAGAAATACAGAATGTTGCTGGTCTTCTACTCCAAGCTTTATTTTATTGACAGAGATTATTCTCAACAGATGGACTTTGAGAAAGTAAGGTCTCTTGATAGTAAGGTGACATGCAGTTAGGAAGGTTCAGGTTTGAATTCTGCAATAACTTGGTGCTAGCTTTGTTATTTTGGTTGCACATGCTACTCACCTTCTCCTGACTTTAGTTTTCTCATCTAGAAAGTGAGAGTAGTAAATCTCTATCTACTTTACAGAGTTGTCGTGAAGATATGATGAGATAGTATGTAAATTTTTCAGTAAACTTTAAAATACTAAAAATACATCAAAGGAGAACTGTAGTTTAACAGAGTGGAGATTAAATTTTTTTCTATATATGAAACTGATCTCCAAGTAATCTTAAGTGAAATTCAAAGGAAATCAATTTCACATATAGAAAAAAAATTAACCTTTGATTTCTTCTCTTGGCATGGAAATAAGAATAGTTAGTATTTGTAAAGTAAGAAGGATTTATTACTAGCACCATGTTATAGTTATATTTTTCCTACCTTTTGTTTCTCTTCCTCCTTTTCTTCTTCATTTATACTTTATTTCTACTGCACCCCTTTTGCCCTTCAACACCTCTTGGGACAAGTCTGTCAGAATATAAAATCTCAAAGTGATTAGCATTTTTAATAAATTTTTTAAAATGCTGATTGGGCATCTATTCAACTAAGTGCTATGGCAATGGAAAGGAAATGAAAGACATGGTCACTGTTGTTGAAAAGCTTATGATCAAATTATGTTTTGAAGTAAATGAATGACAATATCTGGGCTACCCACCTTTCAGGCTCTAACAGCTTTAAGGTGACTAGAAAAATAATGTTTTTAACCAAGCATCAGGCTTAAAACCAAACAGTAACTTTGGTGTTGGGCAACCTGCTATTTTAATATTTGACTCTTGGACAGGCAACACTGTCTAACTAATATCCTGTAGCAAGGTCAAAGTAACAGAATGTGATTTGTAACCTTTGGATGAGCATAACAATACATTTGAGCAATTTTTGGTTGGAGAACTGAGGAAAGAAAATTGAATGCTACATGGACAAAAGAACTTTTAAGGTACATAGAATACTTTTAAGATGTTTCCCCAATATAATTAAAGTTGATATTGTAACATAGATTAAGGTTTTAGTGGGTGATGACTGATTTTTTTTTTCAAGATGAGCCCCACAGGATAGAAGTCTTTGCTGAGGAGGTCAGAGCTATGCAAGTTTCCTAATTCCTAGCTGATCCCAATATCTGACAATCATTTTAGCCAAATGAGTCCATTTTGTGGGTGAAGGTTAAATGTTTAAACTTAATCTGCAGAGTGGGATTGTTGTGAATAATGGATTAATGACAGTACTTTCTCTCCCCACTTCTCTATCCTCCATGGGCTATGGGCCACCAGGAAACCATCTGAAGAAGAGTGTCTTTGTATGAGCCAAAAACATACTGATTGTCAGCCAGGAACAGAGGGTGTAGTGAGAGGGCATCTGATTCTGAATGCGCAAGAATCTGGAGCAATGGAAGAGTTTCTCATTATGTTATTCCAGAGCTGACATGACTGAGGGTTGTAATGATTTTCTTTCTCTAACCTCACTCCTTTGCTTTTTTTTTGCCTTTCTTTTTATGTTTGTATCTACAGTGCTTGAATGTTGAGAGTGGTTAATAAACACCCTCCCCCTCCTTTTTTTTTTTTTTTTTTGATTCCTGTATTCATTTCTTAACACTAGGAAATGAATTCAATAAATACTTATTGAATCCTTTTTAAAGGGGAAGAAATAGTATCATAGTTTTAGACATGCAAAGGATCTTTAATCCCTCTCATTTTACAGAGGAGAAAAATGAGGCACAGAGTGGTTAATTGTCTTATCTTGAATCACATAGGCAGTAAGTGGTAAAGACCCCAATTTTGTTTATTTTCTTTTCTTTTTAATTTAAAAAATTTTGTTTCATTTTATTCATTCATTTATTTACTTTTGAAGCCCAATTTTGGACAAATCTAGTGAAATATTGTCTAGTTCTTGATGAACATATGTGTATTTATAGGCATATATGTGTAAAGATAATTTTTATGATTGCTTTCCATTCCAGTTTTCTCTATCCTAAAAGTTATATTCAGTTGTTATATGCTGAAGTTCGTGTTTTATAGGAAGTAGGACTATTCCTTTTTGAGAATTTATTTTTGTATTTCATGATCATTTTAGCTGTGGTTATATTGAGCCCAAATGGCTGGCTCATTTGGTATCAAATATTAACTGAATACACAATTGTGTTTTTGCTTTTAATTCAAAAATAAAAATGACTTTATTCCATTTTTTGTGTTTCTATTAAGGAGCTGGAGGAACCTTTTGTTCTATATTTCAGTGATTTCTATTACTCTTCATTTTAACATCTTTCTTTCTGAGATATCCCTGGTAACCTCTCTGTGCCTCATTTTTCTCTTCTGTAAAGTTAGAGGGATTAAAGATTAAAGATCATTTCCATTTTTTAATAGAGGAAAGAACCTGGATTTGACATGGGAATGCCTTGAGATTGAATTTAGGCTCTCAGTTGGTCTTTGTAGTATAACCTCACAGTCATACAAATGCAATCTATTGCTGCCTCAGTTTTTTCCTCTATAAAATGAGGAGCTTGGTTTTTGAAATATGCCATTTATCATCCTAAAGAAAAATTTTTTTCATTTCCATGTGTTCTAGTTTGTTTTTTGTTTTTAACTAAAATGGGTTGTACTGATAAAGGGGATAACCTCTGAAGTGCCTCCCAGTTCTCAATATATCATCCTATCAGTGTTCATTAATATTATGCCAGGTCCCTGTGTCAGTATGCATTGCTCCAAGTTCTCTGTGACCTGGATGAAGGAATTGTCTTTGAGTTCCATTAAAGCATCGTTACTATATAGTAAAGTCCACTGCATATATCTATTTTTATGTGTCCATCTATCTATCCATCCATCCATCTATCTATCTATCTATCTATCTGTATCAAGGCTCTGTGATTTTTGCCTAATAATAGTGGACTTTTTGAGGTTTGTTTTATTAGAGAATCAAGGGCTTGTTTTGTGTGCTAATGAAAGACCTGAGTACTCAGTGTCATCTTAAATCAAATTGTACTTGCATTCCATTCCATTTATCTGATAGATTTTTTTGGGTGGGTGGGTATGTAATGTGTTGCTGGCTCTAGTCTAATATAATTATATTTTGTGGGGTTCTTGACTTATTTAATATACTAAATCTACCTTCAATTAGAGTTCTTAAGATTTGATCTCTTTGAGATCCTCAAAGTAACCTGGTATCAATTTGTCACTTGAAATTGTAAATTACAGTTCCCTTGGAAAAACTTTTCCTTTTCCCCAGGACAAAGTGGAATAAATTTACTGTGCTGTTTGGTAGCACACATCTGGGAATATGCTGACATTCATTAAGTACTTGTTGTGTTAAGGAAAAGTTTCAGATCTCCTCACAAGTCAAATGTTGACATGCTTGGTACTTGAAAGAGTAGTAATCAGATTGTGTGCATTTGTTGGATGATTGTGAGAAAAAGATAACTTATTTTTTTATTTAGTGACCCCAGAAGTCAATGCCAAAATAAAAAGATGGCCGTATTTTAAGATAACAATTACAGATATCTGAGATTAAGAAATACCAGCTTGTTTTAATTCAATCATGGTATCTGTTTTTATTGAGCACAAAATACTCTGAGGAATTATAATATCTTATAGTCTAACTGAGGAATCTGAAAATGTATAAAAAGACAACCCAACAGTATGAGCAATACACGACAAATGCCAAATGAGAGTTAGTCAAGGAGAGGTCTAGGAATTCAGAAATGGGTTGGACTGGGGAATGATTTTGAGTGGGGGTATAAATGGAGTTTTAAAAAGACTGCTAAAGAAGTAGTGATTAGAGTGTTTTGGTTTCTATATATAGGATTCCTGAGGAAAGGAGTGGAAGGAATTACTTAACTATAGGATATACACATATAAGCTAGGTAAAAGAATGGATATTTATGTTATCTTTATTTGGAAAAATTTATTAGGCATTATTTCAATCCCAGAATCTTTTCTATTTTTACTAGTTCAGGTCACACAACTGCTATTATTTTAAGGTAAATAACTTAAACTTTGTCAAATTATAGTAGAATTAAGTAAAATGATAATATTTGGTTGGAAGAAAGGGAAGTTCAACTAATGTCATTTTTCTGTTATGAAAAAATTTGACCTTTTAAAGATAGTAATCACATTAATATTCCTCCTTCTCCAGTCTCTTTACTCCCCTTTGCTTTCTTTTTGTTCTTTGTATTTGTGAACTAAAACATATTCCTTGTCATTAGTTGATAAAGCATATGAATGTCGGTGATTACCTATATCAAGAAAAAGGGAAGTCACAAGTTTAGAAGTGAAATTTGATATAATTCAGACTAGAACCATCAACTCCAAGGCCCTTCAAAAGATCCAGTGGTCCTCTTTAAAATCTGTGCAATCTCAATGAATCTCCTCTTTCAATGAGATATGCTTTAATTATCAGCATTTCATGTTTTCTGTGCATGATTTCTTTGCTGAAATAGACATAATATAGACATAAATCTATAGAAAATAAATCCTATAAATTGAGACTTCTTAAGAATAATTTTAAAAATAAAGACCCAAAAGTATTTCTGCTAATAAGCTAGAATTAGAAAATTTAGAATTAGAACTGAACTAGAACTGAACTAGAAAATTTTCCTGAAGTCTAGATATTTGCAATTCCTCTATGTAGAATATACTTAACTCTGTTAATTGAATGGGACTCAGACCACCTCTTAGCAATTCTTTTTTAAAAAATGAGTTTCTGACTACAAATGGGAATCAGTAGCAACTGAAAATCTTTAAAAGCTTTTAAAATCAGAAGTATACATGTAGTCTGACATGTTCAAGTAGTCCACAAATTATAAATGGTCTTGGAGTCTGAAATTCAAAAAAAATTTTTTCCCATAAAAACTATGTAATATTATAGTTAATATGGAAATGTGTTTTTCACAACTATAAAAATATTATTAATGCAAAATAAACTTTAAAGTGTGTCTTCTGTTTTTTTTAGAAAGGGAAGATTTAAATGAGAATAGAAGATAAAGCTACATAGGCATTTCCATTTTTAAATAGAAATTATCCAAAATTTCCCAATTTTAATAATCCATAATGAAAATTTATTTTATTTTTCTATACCCTAAAATAAATATTGAATTGTAGACAACATCTCTGTCGTACCAAAAGCCTTACAAGCTCAGGATTGATGAGGAGATTAGGCTAAGATAATAGAAGCTGAGGGCCCTTTGGTGAGCAAGGCAGGTAAACAACATGGTGCTTACTCTTCAAGTTGGCCACATAATTTGGTTGGTGGTTAATTAATAAATGGATGAATGGATTGATAAAGTGTTTTTATCTATGTTTACAAAGAATAGGATATGAACTGGAGATGGGTTTTTGCTTGGGTTTTTTTTGGTCTTGGGTTTTTGCTCCTGTAAAGGAAAAAAACCCAATATCCAATATTCCAAGGATAATATCCAATATTCCAGTTATACTGTAGGTTAACTTGGCCTTTGTAGGCTAGCTTGGGACTATAAACTTCATTTATTACATAGTTTTATGAAACATATTAACTATGTTTCCATTCCCCCCAAAAAAAGAAAGAGAAGAAAATATTCTATAGTCTGTACCCTGAATACATCAAGTCTCTTTCTTCTATTATGAAAGTAGATAGGATATTTTATTATGAGTTCCTTTAGAATTGTAGTTGGTCATTGTGCTGGCCAAAGTTAATTATTTTTATAATATTACTATTCTTGTATCAATTGTTCTCATAGTTCTGTTGACTTAACTTTGCCTCACTTCATACAAATTTTCCAAGGTTTTCCTGAAATCATCCCCTATATCACAATAGCATTCTATCACATTCAAAGATTAAAACTTGTTCAATTGGTAACCAATTGATCCCTTCAACTTCCAATTCTTTGATACCACAAAAAGAGTTGCTATATGTACATATGGTCCTTAATATTGATGTCAAAGGGTAGATACAGTATAATATCTTTTGGGGTATAGTTGCATATTATTTTCCTGAATAGTTAGATTATTTTAAAGCTCTACAAACAATGCATTCAAGTAATTATTTCCCATATCCTTTCCATCATTTGTCATTTTCTTTTTTTGCCATTTGGCCAAACTGATGTATTTGAATGATGAGATGAAACCTCAGAATTGTTTTAATTTACATTCGTTATTAGTGATTTAGAGTATTTTCATATAATTATTGATATCTTTGATTTCTCCTTCTGAAAACTGCCTATTCATATATTTTGACCATTTTCAATTAGGAATTCTTATAAATTTGACTGAATTCCCAATGTATCTTATAAATGAGTCCTTTAATAGAGAAACTTGTTTCAAACATTTCCCTAGGTTTCTGCCTTTCTTCTGATTTTGACTAAGTTGGTATTATTTTTGCAAATACGTAAAAAATGTTACATAATCAAACTTATACATTTTACCTCTTGTGAACTTTTCTATCTCTTGTGTGGTCATGAACACTGCTTTTTCTTCTTCTTTTTTTAGATCTGACAGGTAATTTCTTTCCTACTCCACTAAAATTGTTTATGATACCACCTTTTATGTCTAAATCATGTACTTATTTTGAGCTTATCTGGTATATGGTGTGAAATATTAGTGTATGTCTAGTTTCTAGCAGACTAATTCTAGTTTTTGAATGAGATATTTCCTTCTTTCTGTATGAATAGTTATAAAAATGATTTTTTACTTTTTGGTTTGTTAAAACACGGTAAAATAAAAAGAATTAGAAAGGAACTGTCAAGATTACCTGTCTCCCAAACGAAAACCTTCTGCTGAGCCCTCCCCAGATTTCCAGCATTGGGAAATGATTAAAGGAAGCAACTGAAAGTCTGCGATTTAATGTTTCAATAGCAAGGAAGAGATGGGGTGGGGAGAAAGATCTGTCTCCTCTCTCCCTGTTCTTCCTTCGGTCATTATAGCTGAATTCTCTCAGCCACTCAGGAATGGGCTCTTGATGCCCTTCTCATGAACACGCCCTACATTCTCTATTGCCAGCTTGCAATCCTGTTCCAGGTTCAGACCTCATCTGTCTCTGATCAAGGTCACAGCACATAGAGCCACAGATGCAACAGGAGCAGCCACAATAATAATGCCATTAAGTCTTGCTTTTCACCCTCTTCATGCCATTGGTTTTCTGTCTCCTTCCTCCACATCTTCCTCCCTCCAAAATAGCACCAGAATAGGAAAGAATGGCAGACCAGCCACATGAATGAGGATAATCACTTGCTAGAACTTTTTCCCCAGGGAAACTAAGGAATGGTCATACTAGGAAAGGGCCAGCTTGAATGTCTGTGCAAAACATAGCTCATTTTTCTATCTATGCCATGATTTTATTATGTCATGCCAGCTCATTTTCAGGTAACTCCTGCTCCTAATATGGCCTGCTAAACTCAGTTTAACCTTTGGCAGCTTTCTGGTTCCCACAGAGATGAAATGAATTATAGAATCCACTATACTGTGTGAGAGTAATATTTGATGTTTATATAGTCTTTTAAGATTGCCAATGTACTTTTTATACATTATTTTCTTTACTGCTTACAACTAATCTGTATACTATGTGTACTATTAGCTCCATTTTAGAGATGAGGAAATGATCTTCAGAGAGGTTAAGTGATTAATTAACCCAGGATCATTTGGCTTTAGTAAGTCTCAGAAATGGAAGGTCTGTCCATGGTTTTCTTGTCCTTTAATCTTAGCATTCTTTCTCCTGTACTGTCCTCCTTTCCTCATAGTATTCTGGCTTCTTCCAATGCACTTTTCTCCTCCAGCAAAGCAGAGCAAAGTTCTTTTCTCTGATGCATTCACCAGAGAAGAAAGGCTGAAAGGAAAAAGTCCTAGACTTTGAAGCTTTGCATCTTCCTTATTTTCCTGCTAAGTCTAATCAAGGTAGGGTAGGAGACAGAATCATTGCTTCTGTCCTGTAAGCTTGGTGCCATATCTGATGATAACTTTGGGTCCTTTTAAATAATAGGTCACATCATAAAAGAGCTCCTCAATACAGTTGAATGAGTTTCCTTTTTCAAAAGATATTTTGTAAATTGTTATGCCCACCTCAGGTGATGATATTAATTGAAAATTATGGCATTGCCAAGGATAATGAAGCAAGCAGACTCTGAAAAGAAGTTACAGAAATAGAACAGGAAGATATGATGAAAATTTATTTAAGTGGCAGGACTTAATTTTGTGTATGATGCCTTTGCATGGAAGACAGTCAAGAAAAGTGTTTCAAAGACAGCACCTAATTAATAATGCTTTATTACACTTTGAACTTGGACTTCTTTGTTAAGGATGAAACATTCACATTTTTTTCATCCTTATTGAAAATACATGAAATATTCTGAGGATGAATTAATACAGGATGGTTTTATTCTATATCTTTGGGACCCATAAAAGACTGTTGATCTTTTGACTCTTGGAAATCTGATTTAGTCATAAGTTTTTATGTCTAGACATTTTAGATTGCTTTTTAACAAGCTTTGCAAATATATCCTCTCACTCATTGAAAGTTAGAAATGGAAAAATGCTATGCTTTAAAATATTGAAATTCTCAAGTAATTTTTCCTAATCAGTACTTGAGTAGAAGAAATAAACCTGCAAAATGTTAAAATGATTTGCCCTCCTATGTTACTGGGCACCCACAAATGAGCAAATTGTAGGATTTCTCAGTAAAAATAATCATTGACTAAGTGAAAGTTTAAAGAGAAATTATGCATACCTGATATATATCTTTTTAGATAAAATACCTAAAATTCTAAAGGACTTCATTTTCTTCTATGCTTTGATATGTTTTTAAATTTTGAGTCAACATAGTTAATTTACAAATGACAAATGTATTCTTTTTTCACTAAGATTTATAAAGGAGCACCAAGTCCTGATGGATTATCTCCTGGAGGATAAAAGTGAGCTTTCAGACTTGTAGTTTCCTTACTCAGGGTCACATGTCTATGCTAAATTGCTTATTCTGTTCCCCACAATTTTGGTGCATTTACTGTCTAACCAGTCTAGCTGTTAGTTCTACTTTTGCTGGGATGCTAAAATATTCCCCTGCTCATTTCTCATGTTACTGAGAACTCTCTCCTCCCAACTCCTTTTCTGTATGAGAAGAAAGAAAGACCTTGAAATGCTTTTTCCTCCAGTGTCATTTTCATACCATAGTGCATCATCAATTTCTGGAAACAGGAGTTAGTCTACAGCCACTTCTGGAAACAGTTGGCTGCTTAAAATAGCACCAGATATATCAGTCAATCAGTGGGGAATGACCTTTTGGTAAGGATCAGAGCTATTTATTGAGGGGGATGAGAATGTGTGAGTCTGAGGGTGAGATTTTGTGGAAAAGGATATAGGTAGCTAATTTATACAAATATAAATTTGCAATCTTTGTATGAAATATGACCTTGTTTGCAGATTAATGGGCTATTTTGCAGATTGACTGGCCAATTGGGTCAAGGAGCCATGTCTTAAAATAAGAAACATCAAAAACTCTTCAAACTTTTCCTTTATAAATTTTCCTTACTTGCCCTCTTGATAAAACTATGAAATCCAATGAAGGAACATATCAGGTTTTGGGAACTTGTATCTAATGAGATAGAAATGATCTTAGAGGAAAACTTGTTTATAGCTGAGCAGAGGTTTATTCTGAAGTCAAAACTGATGATTTCATTTTATTGGGTTTCATTTTATTGGGGCAAGGCTGTTGTTTTCTTTGCATTTTTAGAGGGTTATGTTTATGTCATGAACATATTTTCTAAATCAAAGATGGTCTAACAACATATATTACATTTTCATATTTACATTTATATACACATACATGTATGTGTGTATGTATGCATGCACGTATATTTTTATCTCTCTTTAAAAGTATATTTTCTGTTCCTAAAATGAATGATATCCTGATCTTTGTAGACCACAGTTGTACTGTTTATGTATGATGATCATTTTTCTTTTTTTTAATTATAGCTTTTTATTTACAAGATATATGAATGGGTAATTTTTCAGCATTGACAATTACAATTTTGTTACAATTCCCACCCCCCTTTCCCCACCCCCTCCCCCAGATGGCAGGTTGACCAATACATGTTAAATATGTTAAAGTATAAGTTAAATACAATATATGTTTACATGTCCATACAGTTATTTTGCTGTACAAGGAGAATCGGACTTTGAAATAGTGTACAATTAACCTATGAAGGAAATAAAAAATGCAGGTGGACAAAAATAGAGGGATTGGGAATTCTATGTAATGGTTCATACTCATTTCCCAGAGTTCTTTCACTGGATGTAGCTGGTTCAATTTATTGCTGCTCTATTGGAACTTATTTGGTTCATCTCATTGTTGAAGAGGGCCACGTCCATCATCATATAGAACTGTTATTGAAATATATAATGATCTCCTGGTCCTGCTCATTTCACTCAGCATCAGTTCCTATAAGTCTCTCCAGGCCTTTCTGAAATCATCTTGCTGGTCATTTCTTACAGAACAATAATATTCCATAACATTCATATAAGTGGTCATTTTTCAAATGCTACTAAGACTGCAACTTACTTCACTGACTACAGTGATCTGTGCTGACAAAACAGTCATATGAGTGGTCACCATGCTTAGATTATTCCACATATGTGGATACAGCTTTAGTTAAAAGTATTCAAAACCTGTAACAATGTCCAGAAAGAGCTAATAGCACCATTAATGACCCTTCTCCTATTCCTTCTCTATACAGTGCCAAAATGATGAGCATTAGTGAGTTGTAGTCTTGTACTAGCTTTGAGACAGTCATTGAGGGGAATTTCCTTTCCCCCAAAACTGAACTTTTCATTGCTACTGTCCTGTTCATTTCAGGGAAGGTCAGTCCCAGGAACTAGAAGATAGTCAGAAATAATCACTGCTAGAAAGAACTGATCAAGCAACAGTACCAAAATTGCTTCCATACCCATATTCCCTAACTCTTCAAAAAGTGGGAAGAAGTACCTCAACTTATCTGTTCTTTGGGCTTGGTCATCATCATTTCAAAGCATTCATTTTTAGTTATTGTTCTTTCCCTTTACATTATTGTAGTCATTGTATATATTGTTTTCTTGGGTTCTGCTGGCTTTACTTTGCATGCTTCTGTATTAATCAGAGTCCTCATTTCTTACAGTACTATAATATGCCATCATATTTATGCATCAATCATACCTCATTTAGTCCCTTCCCAATTAATGAATGACTCCTTAAATTTTAGATCTTTGATGGAATAAGAAACCCTATAAATATTTTAGTGTATTTTTAGGTCTTTCTTTTTATAACTGAGCTCCCTGCATTTGTCAGGCAATTCTTTAGGACCTTTCTAAATTTTGGAAGGGAATGGGGAAGTGGAATGGTATTTCTGGAGGGATGTAATTTCTATACCAGGAATTCTCTTGATCTGTAATCATACTCGACTAGTAAACAACCATGAAACTTTCAATTTATTCTAATTGGATAAAATTAGTCAATTTTATTTTACCAGGCCTAATTGGCTTGATAGAATATAAAGATTGTGAAAAGAAGATGGGAGATGGTTTTTTTTTTTAAACCTGAAGTTTCACCTCTCTACTTCTACCTTAGCCAGACACAACAGTTTCTTAATAGTATTTTTTGAAGTTCAGAATGCCAGTCAGTGCTATTATTCATTGCACACGAAATAATCAGAATGTATCATAGTTGAAATTTTTTGAAAATCTGAAAATTGACCTTACTAAAAAGAAATCTTTTGGAATAAATAATCTGCATTGCTTTTTTGTTGTGTGTCTAAAAGTAGTGACTTTATGTGAAACATTGGGAGGAGTGAGGATGGATTATTTTTATGTTAATAATAAATTTTCACTATCATACTGCTAAGTAGTAATAATAATGATGATGATGATGATAACAACATTCAATTATAGTCTTTTTGTTTTATACTGAAAGATGTACTATATAGGGTAATACCCCACTTATTTGGCAGTGAGATTTCAGGCAACCTCCACCATCTGGAATGCAGCTGTGAGTTCTTAAAAAAAGCAAACAAGGCCTTGAGCATCAGGGAAAATAGTGACCCCCGAATTCTTGCACTTTATTTAGCAAGAGATGGCTAGTTTCCTTCAGGTCAGAGCTATGGAAATGTCTATAAAATTAAAATTACTATTAAGCATGGTTATATTTTCCATTGGCAGCCTTTAGTACATACCAGTTTTTATTTGGAAGCAAGATTGGGTACTGAGAAAGAGAATGATGTTGTTGGTAGCTGACACCTAGTCAGAAGTTCCAGCTGATGGAGATGATGGGCAGTAGAATCTCAATTTTAAAATCATTACAGTATGGAACCATTTACTTTAGGGAAAACAACTTTATACAATTCAGTAGTTCTGAATACCACAGTGATAATAAGTAAGATCTGCAGAAAATGACTACTTTTAGCTTAAATACAGTTTGACTTATTTATTGTTCAGAAGTCATAGATTTCTGAGTTTTTTCAATTCCCCCCCAATAAGCCATGTTTCTAAAGAGTAATTTTTATGGAATTATAGTTGTTAAAGTGACTTTGGGAATCACTTTGTTCTATCCTCTCATGTCCAACCTGGACTCTGTGAAAATGTCTGCTAACATAGATCTCTGCCTTCCTCCCCTCTCCCCCCACCCCACACCTCCCCTTATTCACCAATAAAGAAGACTCCATCAGCTTGCTTGGTAACATCTTCCAATGTTTCTCAGCTATTACATTCAAGAAATTTTGTATATCATTACTTTGCCACCTGGTGCATTGCTTAAATCTTTAATTAGAGTTTATAGAGGAGATTTTTAAGTTTCTTTTTTAATTTCAGAAATTTGGCTATGTATTATACAACAGCGTTGATTGCTGTTAGAAATCATCAGGTAGAGAAATAGCTACTGATTTTTAATAAAGTGACCTTTTCATATGAGTACAAATAGGGGTTGACTTGAAATAAATTCACTATCCTTTTAACTTATTAGTGGGCTGCCAGTCAAAGGAAATAGGAGCACATTTCTGCCAGTGATAAATTTGTTTGTGCTATTGATTTTGCTCCAAATCTGATGGAAAATGATGAATGGCATTGGTGTAATTATCTTTAAAAAAAATCTATTTAGATAAAAGGTAGAGAGTATGTGCATTTTACTCTGACTCCCTTTTTTTCTCTTACTCCCCAGCACAAGTAGAATGGGAATTGCTAATGTCATCATAATTATCATCAATGGATATTTGCTCCCAATATTTAAAATACCAATGGTAGGTTTTGTATGGGAAGCAAAATGAGAAGATATAATCCATGTCCTCAAGGAGTAGTTGTAGAGACTAGACATGCATCTACTCCCCTTTTTGATGCATTTTCTTTCCAATTTTCCTTTTGTTGCTGTCTCCTAGTTTTTCTTTTATCTCTCTGACTACTCCTTTTCAGTCTCTTTTGTTCATATTTCACTCATTTCTCACTCCATAAACATGAATGTTTCCCAAGACTTTACCTTCTTTAAGCATGTATTCCTTCCATAATCTTAACAGTTCCCATGGATTCAGCTCTTTTCCCTAAGTATTATCAAATGTGTATATCCAGACCTAGTTTTTCTCAACTCCAGTTCCATATTTCCAGCTACTTGGTGAACATTTCTCCTTGGATATTGTATTGACAGCTTATACTCAGCAGGACATATGGAACTTATCATCCATCCTTGTTAGATGGCTAGATGGTATGATAGGTAAAGTACTGGGACTTAAGTCATGAAGACCTTGAGTTTAAAGTGCATCTCATATACTTACTATCAGCGTGACTTTGGGCAAGCAACCTCTATTTGTTTCACTCTGCAAACCATTTGGCAAATTATAAATCATAAGTACTAGCTATTATTATTACTATTAATATCCTTCCATATTATCATGAGGAACACTGTTTTCTTTGTTACCCAAAATTATTATCTGATGCTTTCTATTTTCTATCCCTTCATATATATCTGGTCAGTTATCTTTCTAGATCTATAACAGCCTTTGCATTTGTCTTCTTCCCCCTCTAGGGACACAGCTCTTGTCCAAGCTCTTACCATGTCTCAACTAGATTCTTGTGATAACCTTCAAATTAGTCGTCCTGATTCTAAACTTTTCCCCACCAGTAATCTTTGATTTGATCCAAATGTCTACTTTTTCTATAGATGAAGATAGCAATGTCTCTCTACATCACGTTTTAGACTTTTATGAGATATTGAAATCTCTCCAGAATTCATCATGGTAACTGGGCCTTTGTTGACAAGTTTTTCCAATTCTAATGAAACTGGTCTTTAATTAACAGACATATAGTCCACTTCTTCATCTGCAATGAGAGTCTTTTTATTTTTTAAATTAAAAAAAATTATAAAGCTTTTTATTTTCAAAACATATGTATGGATATATACATCTCCCCTAGATAGCAAGCAATTCAATATATGTTAAACATGTTAAAATATATGTTAAATCCAATATGTATAAACATATTTATACAATTCTCTTGCTACACAAGAGAAATCAGATCAAAAAAAAAAAAAAAAAAAAAAGAAAGAAACCGAGTAAGAAAATAAAATGCAAGCGAACAACAACAAAAGGAGTGAAAAGGTTATGTTGTGATCCAAATTTCAGTTCCCATAGTCCTCTGTTGGTGTAGATGGCTGTCTTCATCACAAGATCATTAGAACTGGCATCAATCTTCTCGTTGCTGGAAAGAGTCACATTCATCAGAATTGATCATTACATAATCTTCTTATTGCTGTGTACAATGATCTCCTGGTTCTGCTCATTTCACTTAGCATCAGTTCATATAAATCTCTCTAGGCCTCTCTGAAATCATCCTCCTGATCATTTCTTATACAACAATAATATTCCATAATATTCATATGCCATAACTTATTCAGCCACTCTCCAACTCATGGGCATCCACTCACTTTCTAATTTCTTGCCACCAATATTTTTGCACATGTGGGTCCTTTTCCTTCCTTTAAGATCAATGAGAGTCTTTTTAACTATGGAGTACCTGCCAGAGCTTCTGGCAAGACTTTGAGAACCCAGGATCACTTCTATCCCACCATGATGCTGCTTTGTGGACTATAGAAATATATTCTCTGACAATTGCCTGATAATATCTAGACCAAAAGAGAACATAAAGTCATGATTTATTTTCTGGTTTTTTTTTTGTTAGACACACTGTACGAATTTCAGCTAATTTGCATGTTTTTGACACCATAATTGAAAAATGTACATGCAGCATACATGCCACAGAGGTTGAAGTTTTATACTGACTTTTGCCTGATTCATTTTGTTTGGCAATGAAGACATTTGGTCATTGTGTCCATGCCTCTACATTGAGCACTCCATATATATAGCCCATTAATTTTCAGTAGAGTGTTAGTAGGTGCCATGAGCTCTTTTTATTGATGGTGGATTTTCATTATTGTCTATAGAGAATGAAATAAATCCTGGCTTACTATAGTACTATAGTCAGCTGGTAGCTTATTGTTGTGCAGTTCTTTGGAGGAGGATATTTTTAGTTTAGTTTTTTTTTTTGTACTGATTTCTGATTTTTGGAACTCTTCTTATCTTTCAAAGCCTATCTACACCTAATATATAGTTAAGTACATGATGAGAGTATAAGGAAAAACAAAAAAGACACAGGAAAGCCATTTGGAAGTAGAGCCAAGCACGTGTGTCTTAGAATGATAAGTAATTTAGCAGAATAAATCGTGGTTTCTGTATAGCAGAAGCAGCTAATAGATGATCCCTGAAGTGTTCTTCTTCAGGTATAGAATTGCATGTTCATTTCTAGTTCATTTCCACAATTTTTCTTTTCTTTTCTTTTCTTTTTTTTTTTTTTTAAGATTTTCTCTCAATTCAAAACCCTACAAGGTAATAATAATAAAAAAGCCCACCAGCATTTATTTCATTTTACATAGTTAATTGGACTGCTTTATTTGCCAGCCTTCTCTGAGGCATTTTGGAGATGGTTGAACTTATGTTTTTAGGGCTTATCAGTTTCACAAGATGACATACTGGTCATTGTTTAGCATAAACATCTTCAATGAAATATACTTTTACTATTTAGAAAATTAATAGATATGACCCCCTAGTCTAATTTAGTCAGAACAGGTCACTATAGATCTTCCTGGGGAACTCTTAAAGAAATAGCAACAATGTCAGTGGTTAAAAACAGTACATTAAATCATCACTTTCCCCCAACTATACACTTTCTGCCAGCCAGAAATTGTTCATCATACAGATGCAAAGAGTGATGATAGGTCAAGGTTTTGTGGAAATACATTTTTAAAATTAGCTTTCTTTTTCTTTGCTTACCTGCTAGAACTCTGATCTAACATTGTATTCTAATAATAATGATGTCATTTAGCTTTTTAAAAACTCATTCCCTCTGACCCTTGAGGTGAGGGAGATCTAGCTCAGCAAACACAGTATCTTAACATCTATTTGCAAAACTTTGGGATTTCAGGGGGTTTGCTTGGTTATCTACTTTGCTGTTGACATTTATCATCCAGTAATTCCTGTGGGAGTCTTCAGCATTCAGGGATGGATAATTGGTGTGAAGATGGGGACAGACAGGAGCAATGATTCAGAACTGGACAGAACATTTATAAAAGAGGGGAAAAAAACAATTTAGAGTGTCTAGGAGCAATTTGTGAAGCACAGAAAGGAAAAGTGCTCAAGATGCAGATCCTGTAGAATAATCTTCTTAGTTGACTACTTAGAATGGAAAATACTAAAATTAAGAGTTGAAGAATTTTTTAAAGTTCATTCCAAAATGATTGTATAAATCTAAAATTTTAACAGTGTTTATATGTGTGCTCTTAAAGTGGATAAAATTTAACCAGTTCAACTAAACTGATATGCTTTAATACTTTTTTAAAAGCAAAACTAATATATGAAATTTATATTTGTCAATATAGTTTAGAGCTAGAAGGGATGTTTAGGTTCTCCAGTGCTATTCCCTTATCCTACAGCTCCCCCCAAAAAGTAAAAAAAAGTGAGAATTAAGTGATTGTTCAAACAGCATCACAACATTTAAATTTGAGGTTATTGTTCATTAAATAAAAGGATTCCTATAATCATCATTTTATTTTGTTTTGTGTATTTGTTTTTTGGTGAAGCAATTAGGGTTACGTGACTTGCCCTATATCACATAATTAGTACATATCAAATGTCTGAGGCTGGATTTGAATTTAGGTTCTCCTGACTCCAGGCTAGCACTTTACCCACTGCACTACCTACCTGCCCCATAACCATCATTTTAAATAAGAATTTCAGAAAAACCTGGAAAGACTTATGTGAACAGTTACTGAGTGAAGTGAGCAGAATCAGAATAACATTGTATACTGTAACAGTGAAATTCTATGATAAACTTAGCTCTTCTCAGCAATTCAGTGACCCAAGACAATTCCAATAGACTTAGTAGAAGATGCCAACACATACAGAGAAAAGATTGTGGAGACTGAATGCAGATTAAAACATGCCATTTTGACTTTTTTTGGGGTTTTTTCCCCTTTTGTTCTGATTTTTCTTTCACAATATAACTAATATGGAAATATGCTTAAAATGATTATATAAGTATAACCTATATATGTGTAATGTACATATGTATTTGTGTACATATGTGTGTATAGTGCTTTGATGAAAATTATCTAATTCAAGAGTTGTTGCAACTTCATGAGCTTGATACTATAAGTATTATTCCCATTTTACAGATGAGAAAACAGATTCACTTCAATGACTTATCCAGTTTATATGGCTAAGAAATATCTGAAATAAAAATTGAATGTAAACTTTTCTGATTCTAAGTCCAACATTAATCAATATAAAAAACTACCTTTTTTGTTAATAGACTTATTTCCTCTTTATTAACATATTAATAACTCATTAGAACCTTTTGCTTATTGTCTTGGAGAAGGTAAAGGACAGAGAGAGAAAAAAATTTAGAACTCTAAATCTTACCAAAATGAATGTTGAAAACCATTGGAGAAATACTTTTAACTGGAGAAAAATAAAACAAATATTCTAAAAAACATAAATAGAAAACTCTATTTGGACATGATGGTACACCCTTGTCATCCCAGCTATCGAAACTGGGGCAAACAGTTGGCTATGCCAATCTGATTTCTATCCTAAGTTCAATATCAATATGGTAATAAGCCCTGAAAAGGGGATGTCTCCAGGTTTCTCATGGGAAGTAGCAACTGCATTTCTTTCTTGGGCCAAGGAAAACCAGCCAAAGAGATAATAAGCACCATTATTATTAGGTTCTCCTGATCAGATTATATAATGTGATTTATAAAAATTCAACTTCTATATACTTTTTTGGGAGCTAAATATATTCCATACAATGAAGTCCACCAATGTATTTCTGTGATTTGTGAAAAAAAACTTTTTCAAATTTTTAGTATAGTAGAAAGAATATTGACAGTACTAAAGAATTAAAAGGACCTAAGGTCCAGTCCCACTTCTGAAATTTACTACCTGTGTAGCTTTAAGCAAGTCACTCTAACTTGTTAGACTTCCATTTCCTTAACAGTAAAATGAGGAAATTGGATGGCCTTGGAGGACCATGCTGAAATCTACCTTTATAATTTCTTGGGTATTTTTGAACTTTTATGCCCCTAAAACTTCTCTGAGTATTTGAGACTAATTAGCTTTGATTTAGT
Source organism: Sarcophilus harrisii (assembly GCF_902635505.1). NCBI lineage: Eukaryota > Metazoa > Chordata > Mammalia > Dasyuromorphia > Dasyuridae > Sarcophilus > Sarcophilus harrisii. Next base: position 211,542,751 of record NC_045430.1, on the reverse strand, counting down.
CCTTTTAGATCCTCTTTACATAGTCCCAGGAAATAAAATGTATCTCTGGTGAAAGAAAAAATGAAATTGATTCACAAAACAAACGTTTTCACCATTTTATACTGTATATCCTATGTGTCAGATTTTTGTTTTATACTTTAAGTAAACTTTTAACTATTTGGCTGTAACTTCCATAGTGATCTAATGAGAAAGTAAAGTCCTGTTCATGCTCTCAGGATTTGCAGTGGTTATCTTTTTCTGTATTTTAGGAATTCCTCCTTACCTCCAACCTCATTAAGTTTTCTAAAGAAGTTTTATTACACTAATTGTAGTTTTTTTTAGACTTAGGTATTATAGATATCACATATAACAAAATAATCACTTTAAAATGACTGCTGTGAACATTCAGATGGTTTTTAAAAATTTTTTAATTTTCTTGATTAAAATATTATTTTATTAATGTTAAAAGTTATATGAACATTATAATATTAGGGATCATCTTGCTGTAGTGTGATACATTTAAACAGAATAACCTTTTCTTCCTGTCAGAATGGGAAAGGCATAAAGGTTAAATGTGAAATGTTTCTAGGGCCACTGTACCACAGTGAAGCTTAATACTGGAAATTTTAAATTTCAGACTTTTTCCTTTACTACTGACTTGAAATTTGTTCTTGAATACTTGCTTCTGGAGTCCATTTTGTGAGAATTTCTGTTTCTCATCCACGGGTGGGAATTTCATTTTAAAAGGAATAGAATTTAATGTTTTATATGTATTAGGTTGAAAAACATTTTATACTTAATAGTACAAAGTGGTTCTTACTTTACTGTGTCTATTTTCTTTTAAATAGGATAGTTTCATTTAGATCTTATTACCTAAATAGGAATTGAGTTCTTTAGTTTGAGTTATGAACAAAATTAGTATCATATACTATTAAATAACAAATTATAAAACTGATTGAGATATTTTGTATATACATATATATAGACATGTTTGTACATGTATCTATATACATGTATCTATCTATCTATCTATCTATCTATCTATATCTTTGTGTGTATATATACACACACAATGTGCCTGGTGTGCAGGTGTGTCTGACTAATAAATTTATATATTTACATATATATAAACACATGTATGTGTTTATATATGTACATATATATTTAGATGAGAGACAAAAGTTAGCAGACATCTATTTCCTTTAAAAAAGATTCATTGCAGATGTTTCTTCAGTTGTTTAGCCTGCTAATAATAACAGTAGCATTTAAGTAGCATTTCAACATTTCACAAACTGGTTACATATTCTTGGGAGGTGGGTATTATTACCCTCATTTTACAGATAAGGAAACTAAGACAGAGAAAAAGGCAAGTGATTAGTCCGGGGTCATATGCATAACTAATAAATATTTGAGGAAAAATTTGACCTCAGATCTTCGTGAGAGTTTAAGCGTACCACTTCCTCCTCCCTACCATGTAGTTGCCTCTGTCCATTTAAAATGAATGGTTTAGTTTATAAAATCAGTTTATGTACAGACTTTCAGAAACTTGCCTAGTGAGTAAAAGAAAAGAATGTTGTTCTTCAACAGACTATCATATAAAGGTGGGTTTTTTCCTTTTTTTGTTTTCTCCTCTATACTTGTTATTAGATACCATATAAAGATAAAATTTTTAATAGTTGGATATTAAGTTGAAGAAAATCTAATTAGCCTATTTAAGTATGATTTAGGTCATTCTAATGACATCTCATTTTCTGATAATTTTTTCCTTGGATAAATTTATATTTTTATATATATACATATATATATGTATATATATATATTTCTTTTTTTTTTTTACCATAGTGTAAGAAAATAAATCTACATAAAGTAGAAGGGCCTTCCACCCCCTTACTTTACAGAAGAGAAAACTGAAGCTTAGAGAGCTCCATTGACTTTTCCAGAGCCTCAGAGGTAGTAATTTACCAGTCAGCTTTAGAACTGAGATCCTCTGCCTCTAAATTTGAGGTTCTTTATGGGAGCTGCTTCTGTATTTGATCTTTAAATTTGCAGTGGCTTAAGGCTTGGGAAAGTCTGAGTTTACAAAATAAAACCTGATCTGGCTCATTAAAAACATTTAGGTATGGAGGCTTTTAGAGAAAAAAAGAAATCCACTATTTTTCATGAATATTTCCTTTTGTCACTTTTGTATACCTCTACTTCTCTGCCTTACTCAGCTTGAAGCCTAAGGGACATCCAAAGGGAGTGCTAATTGCTGCCTGTTCCAGGGGTTGGGAACCGTTAAAGCTAAACTTACTGGAGCTTTCTGGGTGAGAATCCTCTATCATCTCCACCAAGTGGAGCTGGGAACCTATTGCTTTTGGAACTGAGTTGCTTAAATGGCTATAAAATAAAAATGCCTTCCCATTCTTCTGGGCTTTAGTTTTCTTTTTGCTCTTTATTGAAAGAATTACTGTCTCTTCTCAGGTAATACGCATGGATTTAATTACTAAATATAAAAAAATATAGTTCCATTGTTGGAAGGTGGTTTTGTGGAAAGATTGGTTCTGTGACAAATTTATAGTCTATTAGAATGTTAATCTGATGATTAAGCAATTGTTCTGGCACTATATGAACATATTAATCAATCTTATCAAATAATGTAGTAGCCTCCTGCCTCATAATAGCAAAGATACCATTTTTATAGCTAACCTTCATTTTGATGATAATTACTAAGAATACAAGTATGTAAAAAGACCCAATATATGATATTGTAGAGAAAACAAGCTCATTTAATTTCTTTTATTAGGATCATAAAAGCATATACTTAGTGCTGGAAAGATTCTTAGAGATATTTTAGTCCAACCTTCTCATTTTCCAAATGAGGAACCTGAGGGCCAAAGAGCTTAAGAAATGTTCCTAAAGTTAGTTATCTAGGAAACTATAATTTAATATTATACAACTATCATAGTCCTTTGTATTCTAAAAATGCTTTCAGTGTTTCATTTTTTTCCTGCACAAAATTTCTGTTACATAGGGAGGGATAGTGTCCTTAATTATTTTCTTTTTGGCTAAGTGACTTATCCAAAGACAAGTGAGGATTTCAGGTCTTTGGCTCTTAATATTACGCTCATTACTGTCTCACATCTTTCAAAAAAAGGAGAAGTTTTTTCAAATAATTATCAGATGACAAAGGGGAAAATTACAATCTGATAAAGGTGAAAATAACATTCTTTGATTTAGCTCCTTGTCTATCTACTCTTCCATTTATAAATTTACTGATATTAAAAATAATGTTAGATCATTTGGTTTCATGCTACATTCGGAAAAAAAAATAATCACACCAACCAGGAAATATTATTGAATAATGTATTTTTCATTGAATTTGGATTCATCTTAATATTTATTTGTTACTTCTGAAAAAATAGATTGCTTTTAAAAGTTAAAAGTTAAAAAAAGAAATTACTGTTGTTTTATCTTTTAAAAAATGGCTATTAACAGTAGGTACTTAAGATTTGCTGAATTGAGGTGATCATGGAGATCATAGAGCTATTCCAACAAGTTCATTTTACAGATGAATAAACCACATAACTTATTTTTGGTCACTCAGGTGACCAGTGGCTTAGTTAGTATTCAAACTCATATCCTTTGAACCAACTATACCCTTGAATAAATGAATTTGGGGCCTAATTACCTTGCTAAACCCTTTGGGATGTCAGTCTTTTATTTCTATAATTGTTATTTTAAATCTAGCTTTAGTGCAGTTTTTTCATTAGCTCTTTATTATACATACTTATCTTGCTCTCCCCTTCTATCCCCATCATTTTTTTCCTAAAGGGGGAGACATTTTAAGATTGCAGAATAAAATGAACATTAGGATTGTTTAAGAGAGAGGTCTAAAAAGGGCAAAATGGAGGGGATGCTGGTCTTCTTAAGTACTTGACTATTGACTAACATACTCATAGTGAGAATGAATTGAACTTACATACATTATGAATTCCTTATTGAAGAATCTAACCCTAATGTAAACTGCTCTCTGGCATCCTCTGGTGGCTGGTAGAGCAGTCAAACCAACTATATCATTCCTCTATGTCCAATGATGAGATTTTATTCCTGTCTGCTTGGTGAAAATTTATTTTCAGAGTCCAGTTTTAAAACTAGGTGAAAATATAGAACAAGCTCAAAAATATAGACATTCATTGCTCATAAGAAAAAAAAATCTTCTCACTGCAAGTGTTTTTTCTCCCAAGTTTTGTAGAGTACTTAGCCTGGATCTCTTCTTTATACCCTTCATATTCCACCTTATGTTCTGGTTATATATGGCATGGTTTGCCCATTATCCTAGTCGAGCATTAACTTCATGTTAGTAGTGAATCTTTTTAAAATTATTATTATTATTTCTGTGCCACTCTGCCTTTCTTACATGTAGAAGAGTTAATGTAGACATAGTTGACATATGCACTTTTTTGAATCAGCATTCAAATACCACTTCTTACATTTACTAACTAGATGATAATGAGAAAGTCCCTTTAGTTTTTTAAAGCTGAATTTCTTAATTTATAGAATAAGAAGGTTATAAAACAACCTTCTTTCCAGGTCTAAATATATGATCCTAGAGAAAGTGATAAATTAATATTTGTGGGATTTAATCTAGCCTAGTTGAAGTCTAATGTTGAATGTGTATCCAGAAGGGTGATTGATTGAAACATGTTTTAGACATCCCCTGGAGAAAATGCTGGTCTGTAGTTTCAAATAAAGTCAAACTGCAGGAAGTTAGAATGGAAAGAGGAATAAAATGTATCATAGGGATCTGTGTCCCAGGATCCCAGATTATGAGTTGCCTCATAATCTTTCCATTTGCCATATCACAGTGTCAATATAGTGGAGTTTAGATATTATTGACCTTTGTTCACTGTTTGGTCAGGCAGTTCTAAAGCTGATGGATCAGTCAATAGTGAGGAAAGTAAACTTCACAGCCATTCAGGGAATGTGAAAATATTTAGATATTACAATCTAATCTGTACATGTGATTTTGGCTTCCCCTTGTGTTATCCAGCATTTGTTACCTCTTACTATCTTTCATATTCCAACAGCAAAGACTTTTCTTTAATCGATTTTTCCTTCCCTGTAGGCCTTTTCCTTCTTCTGGAACATCAAAAGTCAGCCTTCATGGCTTTATTAGTAAGGAATTCCAAAATCTCACATGCATAACTATAAAACTGGGTTGAGTACATTTCAAAAGATAACCATAGGATGAGAGAAGACAGCATTGTGTATGACATGCTAATATATACAGACCTGAGGTACATGAATCAACATGTTAAACTGTAAAAATTCAGAGGAAGACATTAGGTTTTTTTTGGGCAAATCACTTCCTATCTCTGGTCGTAAAATCCCACACATAAAATGATGGGATTTTGACAAAATTGCATTGACCCTTTTAAGTTTTAATGATTTAAGAGGCTATGGGGATTCATAGGGGTGAAAAAGTTCCTCTGAGAGATTTTGATAGCTTCTCATCTATTAAAAAGATTCATCTCTACAGCTAGTATATCACATGAAGTGATAACAACAGCATGGTATAAAGTCAGAAAGTCTAATTTAGTTTTTGATTTGTTAGACTCAAATGAAATTGCAGTCCAAAGAAAGATTTTCCAGTCTGGGCTTCCATATATACATTATTCGGGGTGCTTTCTATCCTTCCTTTTTTCTGAAAGACCATGACACTCATGCTTGTAGTGGAGTAAAACTGTTCTCATTCTGAAAAATGTAAAATGAAGAGGGGGTTGGACAAAATGATTTCTAAGGTTTCCTCCAGCTTTCATATGCTGGTACATTCTGCATAGTAGCTGGAATATTGGGGTTAGACCTACAGCTACAGCATAATTGTGTTGGTCTTGTTGAAGCTTTTCTTCAGCAATCTCTTGTTTTAGAACTAGCCCCAAATGACTCATGAAATAGATGGAGTTTGGCTTCAGTGACACCTGTACCTGCATGGATGTCCCATTATTTAGGTAGTTAGATCTTCATGAGCAATGCCTGGGTCCTACCAAACCCACTGGTAACTTGCTGGCTGTATACCTTTGGGTGAGTCATTATACGTCTCTCTGAGCCCCAATTTCCTGATCTGTAAAAAGGGAACAAGCATACATTATTATATTCACAATGTTAATGGTAAGCAGTGTGCATCAGAATACTTAAAATCATATTGTCATGGAAGTGCATGAGAAGCATCCTCACCCCTCTCTTTTCTCCTCCATACATAAAATTAAAACATATGTGCCTGTTCTCTTGGAACCCCAAATTAAGTAGCAAATCAGTAAACTAATCTTTCCTAATATTTAGACAAATAACCTTATATTTTAAGGCTGGAAAGGACCTCAGGAATAATGTGGTATAGCTTTTTCACATCATAGATTAGAAAAGTTAAGATACAAGAAGATTATACTAGTGTCCCAGTCTACTGTTCTTGCTGATACATGCGAATTGCTCAATTATCTTTATAGGGGAAATATTTGCATTTTACTGGACTTTATTTATAGATAAGACCTTAAGAATAAATCAGATGATGAAGTGATATATACATATCTTGCTTTTTTTTTGTGAGGTAATTGGGGTTAAGTGATTTGCCCAGTCACACAACTAGGAAATATTAAGTGTCTGAGGCCAAATTTAAACTCAGCTCCTCCTGACCTCAGGGCTGGTGCTGTATCCATCACACTATCTAGCTGCCCCTATATCTTGTTGCTCAACACAAATCTTTCAGCAATTATTATGTACTTGTCACTGAGCTAGCTGCTGAATGGGGGGTAGGGAATCACACAAAGACAGGAATGGCAGTTTCTGCATCAAGGGATACAACATATAGATTTGGAAATATATACAAAAAGCATACAAGATGGAATGTGGAGCTTGAACCATGTAGTGATAGAGATGAGAGATTCTAAGAATTGGAGGTATAAAGGAAGACTATTCTGGGCATGGAGGACAATCTTTGTTGCCCTAACTGGTAAGCAGTGCCTAAGGGTGTCACTTACTGGCCATAATGTAGAATCAAAGGGGTAAAGCAGAAAAATAAAATTAAAAAAAGATTTAAAAAGGAAGAAAAAAAGAGAGAGAGAAGAAAAAGAAAAATTAATTTGGTGTAATGAGTTGAACATTGGGATTGGAAACTGAGAATTCCTACATCCAAATTTCATCTGGATTTCTAACAATTTTATTAGAGTGTGAGCTCCATTGGAATAGCAACTGTCTCTGTATGTGTGTTAACTTTTTCTTTGTATTCCTATTATTTAGCATATTGCCTGGCACATTGTAGATACTTAATAAATGCAAGTTTATTGGTTCCATGGCTCTGGTTAAATCAGTTGACTTTGGGTCTTAGTTTCTTAATTTATGGAATTAACATATTGAATTGGGTGGCCTCCAAGGGTCCATTTTCCTTCTAGCCCTAATTCCTTTCCACTTCCTCCTACCAGATCTTATTTTTTACCCTCAGGACTCTGGGCTAAGATCAGTGAGCTTTTTAACTTGTTCCTTAGCCCAAAATAGACTTCCTAATGATCCCCAAACTCTGCCTCTACCTACTTTTCAGCTCTAACTCTCCTTTAAGTGTTACCTTCCTCAATAAGAATATAAACTCCTTGAAGGCAGGAACTGTGGTGCTTTCCTGTTTTTATGTTCTCTGTACTTAGCACATTACCAGGAAGGAAGTAAATACTTAATAAATGTTTCTTAAAATTCATTTGCCCTATCCCCAGTGCTTAAAATATTCTCCCTTTAGATCTGTGTATCTTGGAGTTCCCAACTCCCTCTGTAACCCTAATGACTCTGGGTATATGTTATTTCTTTCCAATTGAATGTAAACTCCTTGAGGGCCAGAGCTATTTTATTTCTGTGCCCTAGCACAGACACATAGTAGGTGACTAATAAATATTTTTTAATTGAATTCAGTTGCCCTGTAAGTATACTTTAGGCATGGAGGTAAGTCTTTAGGATCATGGAATCCCAGAGGCCCTCATCTGGTTCAAACTTCTTATAGAAGAGAGAAGTCAGACCCAGGGAGTTTAAGTTATTTTCCTAAAGTCATACAGGTGGTAGATCAGTGTCAAAAATGAAAATTGAACCAGGATCCTTTAACTCCAAGTTAATATTCTTTGCACTGACCTATGATCTTTGGCAGTAATTTTTTCAGTGACATTTCTACATTAGTATAGAAGGCAGGAAGCAAGTCCAGTCAGGGCCCTGCTTGTGACTCCATCCATCTCAGGTGTACAGGCAAATGAGATAAGTGTGATTCCTTGATCTCTTTGTTTCTACTGGTCTTGCTGACAGCTTCAACTTGAACTTGAAGGCAAAGCAGGCTAGATCTGGGGTGGAAGTGAGGGGAAGCTGTGCAGATTTGACGTAAGGCTGGGGAAATTGAAATAGGATAAAATATTCAAGTGACATTTCCACTAAGTCATATGACTTTGATGAATAGCTTACAATCTTTCATTAGCCAGCCCCCCTTCTTTTGTTGCTTTTCTGCCTGTCACATGAGTGTATTGCAGCACAGGATATATTATATAGGGATGAAAAGTTCTGAGTATCAGCAAATTGGTAAAACCTAAGAACTTTTCACATTTTTTGGTATAATATGACAGTTGAAATGATTGAACTGAAAGATGGAAGGTCCCTAAAACAAAACCTCAAAGAAATTTCCAAACAATGCTACAAATTAGGACCATTCCTGAAATCAAATAATAAAAGAGGCCCTTGTGGCATTCTCTCTAATTATTGGCTGAAACAAATGGAATCTTAATTTTAAACATAACCTCCTTCTGTAGAGCCCATCATTAAAAAGTTGTAGCATTATAGAGCAAGGAAAGGCAACTTAGAGATTATCCAAGCCAAACCCTTTATTTTACAGGGCCAAAGCCCAAAGAGGTCATGACTTCTTTTGTATAGTGAGTGGCAGAGTCAGAACTGGAGTTCTCAAGTGGTGACATCACAGTTGTTGAAAAACCCTCACCAGCAGACTTTGGCCTACTCTGCAAAAAGCACCCCTTTTCCTTTTTTATTGAGATGCCTGGTAAACAGAGAGCCAGCCTCAGAGTCAGAAAAATTAGCTCAGGCCTTGCCTCTAACGCACACTGGCTGTGTAACTGATCCTGATTAAGTCTTCGCTTCTCACTGTGTTCAAAGCAACTCTAAAAATGTCTACTTTGCTGGGAAGGTGCTGACATGCACTAATAGAGACAGTTTTCTCCCACACCTTTGAAATCACAGACTCAAGCCCTCTCCCTATCCCATTATTTTGCCATTAAATACCTAGCTTTTTACTTGTCCACAGATCTGAAAATATAATAAGCATCCAATAAATACTTTATAGTTTAATGGATCAATAGGCTAAGAAAATAAGGAAATCCTTCTGAAGTCTATAGGTGAGGATGTCTAGCCATTTTGTTCTCACCAAATCCGTTACCTAATCACATCAAGTTATTAGGCCCCTGGAGATATGTGCACACAAGCCTATTTGTCTGGTAGTACAATAATCATAAAGCAGCCTTGCAATTAATTACTTGCCCAAGGTGAGCAATAATTTCTTTAGGGCAAACAGAGAGAAATACTGAGTTCGTTTATTTTACTTTTCCTTTGGAAAAGGCAGGAGGAGTTCTAAGGAAAAACAGGTTCACAATTTTTTGCATCCATTTGAAAGACTGATGAAGTAAAAGGCTTTTAATGTTTTGGAGAAAATTGCTTTATAAATAATGGTCATTATTGTTGTGGTTATTATTACTCTCCTTGTTAAGCGGTTACTTTCAGCTAGTGGTACAGTGTATAGATTCATTCACCCTGAAATCAGGAGAACCTGAGTTCAAATGCAGCCTCAGACTGCCTTTGATTGAATTAGCTATGTGATCCTGGGCAAATAATCTTGATTGCCTCAAAAAAGAAAAAAAAGTTAGCAATAGTCTCCAATACCATTATTTCTCCTAACAATAATACAGCAAGTTATCATTGATTTATCAGAATTGCTATTTATTAAGTGCTTTGTAAATATTCATTTTTAAGAAATTTCTTAAAATAGGTTCTTCTAAAGTGGAGTCAAAAGGGTTAAGCCCTGAGTTGAAGATCATCAAGGGAAATAGTTGGGAATAAGATTAACATTAGTCCAGAGCAAAAGACTAAATCTTTTTCTCCAACTCCCCCACCCATAATTTATTGCTTAATGTTGAACATAATAGCTTTAATAGATTTGATTTTCACTGGAAAGCTTGCTTAGAGATTTACTAACTAAAGATCTCCTTGATATCTGATTTAAATACAAGCATATTCGGAATAGAAATCGGGAAACAGCAGCACTCTTAGAAGATGTAGAATATCTAGAGATGAAAAAAATTCTCCACAGAAATTAAGTGAGTTGTCAAGGATCACCTAACTAGTAAGTGCCTCAGGACTTATTGGAATCCAACTCTTCTCTTTCTCCCTTCCTCCATCCCTTCTTTCCTTCCTTCTTTATCTATCTATCTATCTATCTATCTATCTATTTTTGTGGCATCCTGACAATTTTCTTAAGTAATACTTGATGTATACCCCCAGTTACTGACTTTCATAAGAATTATTATACTAGTTCTTGTGACCAAGGTCTATACATTTCTCATTGATTCTTTACCCATTACTGGTGAACATTCTGAAACATCCAGGAGAAGATTGATAGTGAGAAGCCCCAGACTTCTCCCCCTGTTCTGTATCCATCTCTGAATCTACTTCAGCATCTTGTATACGAGTAGGAATTTATAGATGTTTTTAGAAGTAAATATATCTTCTATGTAGTTGAAAAAAATTAATTCAAAATGAAGTCATTTATCTGAAGAATGTGAGAAGCATCATTTTTGGGTTAAAAACTCATGGAGACTGAAGTTAGTCTTTTTTTTTTTTTTTTTGAGGTGGGGCCTTGTATAGAGAGAGCCCTTCTTTTATTTTAGATTTAGATATTATATTTTTTATTTGAGGCAACAACAGTAGTTGAAACACAGGGTGGATCAGTCTTTAAATCAGCTAGAAATATTTATTAAGTGCCACCGGGGTACCAGACATTGTACTTAGCATTGGGGGCACAAAGACAAAAATGGCATGATCCTTTTACTCCAAGAGTTAATTATATTTTTGAGTACGATAAAAGAGCCCAACGAAATAATGAGTGGGATAACACATTAGATTCTATTCCAAATAGAAGTTAGAAATCAAAATGTTTTAAGATTTAGATTCAGTTTATAGAGACACCCCTCCCCAGTAATTGCTCCTAAATTAGAAAATGGCCTTCTTATTGGTAGCAATTCCTAAGTAAGTTAGGAAAAAGATGAACAACTAATATAATGCCGTTGGATGGATTTTCAAATGTCCATGTAATTAGACTTTAACAGAAGGTAGAGGGACTAAAATAAATTTAATAAAAAAACTTTGATATTTATTGTTACCTTTTGGCTATCTTCCTAGAAATTAGTTTTTGTTTATTTATTGAGCCTGTATGAATCATGTTCATTTTTCTTGGTCAGTTTTCTATGCAAAGTCTACCCTGGAGGCCATGGCATTGTGTGCATATCTATGGCACACTGGAGCTATTGAATGGTCATCCCCTAGTCTCTCTACATGACCAGCCCTGCTTTTTTATTCGTCCTATGTATTTTTGATGTTATTCTCTGTATTGACTAGCCATTATGTTCTCACCAAATCTTTGCTCCTCAGCTTTGGTGAGGGAGTTTACTTTATTCCATAATAATGAAGTAGCATATCCTGCTCAATAAAAAAAAAATCCTTACTTAATGGAGGTATAAGGGTTAAGATAATATATGCAAAAACACTTGGAAGACATACAATTCCAAACAAAGTTAAGCTATTTTTCAACTTGAGTTATGTAGCAAGTATATTAACTAAGAGATAGCTTGGAATGTTGGTCAGAGAATGAGTATAGAAGCCAGAAAGATTTGAGTATAAGTATTGACTCTGGGAAATACTGCTAGTAACCCTGCATGAGTCCCTGAGACTTTGGGAACTTGAGGTCTAGACAACTCTCCAAGACTAAAAAGTGTAGGAAGTGCTGACTTGTTTCAGCAAATGATTAATTATTTTAAAAATTAATTTCACTCATTAATTTCTATATTATTTACTTCATTATTATTTTATAATTCTATTATATATTTAATATTGCATGTTAACATAATATATTTTAATTTAATATATAATTTATATATTATATAATTTAATTAATATCAATGAAATCACTGGTCTATCCATATTCCTTTTAGTTGAGTCCTTAAGAAAATTTATTCCTTAATTAACTTTAATTTTTTTTTGAGGGGGGGATGGAATACCTATTTTTTGGCACATATATAAAGAATTAACATTGCTCTCAAAGTCAAGATGGCCTGGATTTGAATCCTGTTTTTACACTTATTAGCTATTATGACCCTAGGGACCTCATTTACCACTCTCTGGGGTCAGATACTCACTTTCCTCAGAAACTGAAGAAATCCTTAGTTTCCTCTTCTATAAACTGATAATCTCAGAGGTGATCCTTTGAATTTATTTTTCTCCCTCAGTTTACAAATGAAGAAATTTAGACCCAGGGAATTGTGAGATAAGACTTTTAAGACTAGACAAAACCTTTATCTGTCCCTTGCTTTGTGCAATTGAGGAAACCGAGAACAGGAAGGGCTGCTTGCACCAGGGTATGCAGGATATTAGTGGCTGTGTAGTAGTTTAGACGCCTATAAAGGTGAAATGCATCTAATGATCAAAGGCATGATTTGCAGGCCTCCATCCTTAGGATGAGATTTGGGATGCAGGAATAATTAATTGCTCTGGGAGCATTACTCTAGGCAACATCTGCATCTGGTTAAGTGCAGTTTTGAGTCTCATTCTTCCCATTTACTTCCTCACACCATCACAGGTAATGTCAAAAAATCACTAATTTTGGCAGATCTTAGCTATTAGAGTGACAGCTTTCTCTTTGCTTTTTCTTTGTATACTCAGTGATTAGCACTGTGCCTGACACACTTTAAGAGTTTAGGTACTTGGTGTCATAGATTTAAAGTTGGAAGGGACCTTTGAGGCCACCACATAAAACCTCCTCATTTTACAGATGCGGAAACAGGCATAGAGAGGCTTGCATATGGGTCACACAGGTAATACAAGTCACTAAGGAGGATTTGAATGCAGATGTCTTATTCTTTTGATTCTCTTCTTGGTTTTTAAAATTTATTTTTAAAAAATTTTTGTTATTAAAGCTTTTTATTTATAAAACATATGCATGGGTAAATTTTCAACATTGACCCTTGCAAAACTTTTTGTTCCAAATTTTTCCCTCCTTCCCCGACCCTCTCGCCTAGATGTCAGGTACTCCAATACATGTTAAATATGTTAAAATATATGTCAAATCCAATATATGTATACATATTTATACAGTTATCCTGCTGCACAAGCAAAAATCAGATCAGGATGGAAGGGGAAAAAAAACTGAAAGAAAATAAAATGCAAGCAAATAACAACAGAGAGAATGAGAATGCTATGTTGTATTCCACACTCTGTTCCCATGGTCGTCTCTGGGTGTAGATGATTCTCTTCATCACTGAACAAATGGAACTGGTTTGAATCCTCTCATTGTTAAAGAGAACCACGTCCAATCTTGTTGTTGCCTTGTATAATGATCTCCTGGTTCTGCTCATTTCACTCACCATCGGTTCATGTCTCTCCAGGTTTCTCTGAAATCATCCTGCTGGTTATTTCTTATAGAACAATTATTTTCCATTACAGTCATATATCATAACTTATTTAGCCATTTTTCAATTGATGGGCATCCGTTCAGTTTCTAGTTTCTGGCTACTACAAAAAGGGCTGCCACAAACATTTTTGCACATGTGGGTCCCTTTCCCTCCTTTGATTCTTCTTGTTGCCAAGCACAGTGCCTAATAGTGAGGGCTGAATCAGTGTTTAGTTGAATTAGTTGAATCTCCCTTTCAGAGAAATTAGGAAGGGTGTAAGTGAGTGTGTGTGTATGAAAAAGCCTCTAGTTTTGCATAGAACAGACTTGTAAATTATGCATGCTTCTTGATTGAATTGGGCTTTTTAGTGGTTAAAGAAATGGGGAGAACTCTCTGAGCCCACTGAAAAGGGAGAGCTGTATCTGTGGGGGCTCACAGCTCTGCTGATGGACTCCAACTGTCTGAGTGAAGTACTTGCTGAAATGGCTTCAAGGCTAAGGAAGGGTATGAAGTGAAGTGTTCCAGATTAAAGCTAGAAAGCTTGTAGTGAGCCTCATTTAGCATTCTTAAGCTCTTATTTATTAACTAGTACCCTATTGACCTCAGTGTTTACGCATACATTTTCAAAGGATTGAATTTATTCCAAGAGACCAATTTATTCAACCCTAGATTCTGATCTATAAAATTTTAACATTGGCTATAAAACAACAACTACTGATTTGTATGAAGTTGGACTTTTTCAATACTTGTTATCTGACCATTTTATTTTCTAGTCCACATTTGTAAATATATTTAGGAAAGGAGCAGGTAATGCAGAATTTTCTTTAAAATCATTTATAGTTCTCTCCATCCGTGCCTCCTCCCCACTATACCTCTATGATTTCCCACTTTCAGGGAGACACACATACACACAAATAACACTGAAATATAATTTCCTTCATGTTTTCATTTTGATTCTATTCTATCAGCTCCTTTATAGTGGCAATTATCAGGAATCAGCCCAGTTTAATAAAAAGAGCACTGGGTTGAAAGACAGGAAATCTGGGTTCAAGCTATGCTACTTGCTATCTGTGTGACCTTGGACAAGCCACTTGATTTCTTTCCTCTTGTGTAAATGGGAATAATACTATCTATTCTACTTTTTAAAGGGCTATAAAATGTGAAGCGTTTTGTAACTATAAGTTAATTTTTATCATTGAAAGACACCATGGCTTGTGAATAGACAGTTGTCATCTTAGGCAAGAAGTCAAATCTGGCCTCAGATACATACTAGTTGTGTGACCTTCAATAGATCATTTAACCCTGTTTGCCTCAGTTTCCTCATCTGCAAAATGAACTAGAGAAGGAAATAGCAATCCACTTTACTATCTCTGTCAAGAAAATCCCAAATGGAATCAAAGAGTGTTGGGTATAACTGACCCAACTGAACAACAATAGTAGGGTTATTTGCAAACTTTTCTCATATAGTGATCATACAATGGCAACAAAACTCCCAAAATGGCTTTGGAAATTGTAAATGTGATCAATATAATGACTGTTAATGATTCTGAATGAAGAATACTATTCATTACAGAGGCATGAAATGTTTAGGGTATGAATGAGATGTATATTTCTGTACAGAGTCATCAAGGGAATTTGTTCTCTTTGGCTATGCATGTTTGTTACTTTTTTTCTTTTTTTTTTCTTTTCTTTCTTTCCTTATTTTCTAATGGGATAGAGTATAGGAGGCAGAGAAAATCAATTTAAAAAAATATATAATCTGTGAATTTAGATAGCACAAAACCAAAACACATCAAAAAACCTTAATCAAAACATATTAATATATGTTTATATACTTTTTATAGTCTAACAATTATGAGAATTTAGAACTAGAAGCTTCCTGAAGCATTATTTAGTTTAAAACTTTTATAGCTAAAGAAATTGAAGCTTAGAGTTAGTCAGTGAATTAACATTTATTAAGTGCCTACTATGTGCCAAGTACTATACTTAGCACTGCAGACACAAATCTAATGGAAGAAACCACATGCAGATGACTATATAAAAATAAGATATGGGAAGGATAAGTAGGAAATAATCAATGGAAGGAAGACATTATTAGCATTAAGGGGGGGGGTTCAAGAAAGGCTTCCTGTAGAAGGTGGGACTTTAGATGAGAAGAACTTGTCTTGTGTTACACAGATAGTAAGTAGCAATAAGCAGATTTTAACTTTCTGCCAAAGGAAACCAAAGGTTAGTACAAATGAAGACGTAATGTTTTCCACCAATCCAAGTTCAAGGAATCCTTGGCATCTGTCCATGTTGACTTGCCCAGTTTGAGAATCTGTTATCTACACATACATAAATATTATATCAATATATAATGATACTACTAAGGCTAAATAATAACCATTACTGGATCACATTTTCATTTTCAATCTAAAATAAATTGTATTTTTCTGTTACTAATTTTTTTTGGAAGACTTTTGTAGGTGTTGTAATAGTGAGCCTTAGAGTTGGCTATACAGAAGAAAAGAAGTTAAGGACAAAGAAATTAGAACCAAATTACCAAGAGCAGTAGAAGTATATAGTTATGTCTTGTGTGAAACTTACTTTTTGCAGTGCAAGTTAACATTAAGCCCAAATTAAATTTTTTAAAGAACTCTCTTAATTACCATTTTCTCAGTAGAATTTTGTTGTACTTATACATTTACATCTCCTTCTGACCTGTTATGCTTCTCTAGTCCTGAATTTCTTGGATGCCAATAATGAATGATTTCATTTGGAGATCTCACTGGCACACAGATTTGAAAATGGAAAAAAGGAATTTTCTCATTTATAAAAATATTTTGATGGTCATATTTCAATGTAACTGGTTTTCCTCATAATTCTATGTATTTTTTTTAAAAATGTATTTAAAACATGACTGAGAAGGCATCTGGTTCCTAGACTTTACCAGATTTCCAAAGGGGACCATTCTATACACAAAAGTATTAGGATATAATAAGAAGTAAACCAAAAGCATAGTCAGTCTCAGACTATTTGCCTTCTGAAAAACAATTTTTTAACCATAGAATGTACCCCCAATCTGGGACATTCATTTCCTAAAAAATACATTGATATTCTCCTAACAAACCCTTTAGCAAAAGAATACTACTCTGACAATAACAGTTGACTGGATAAAAATCCATTCCTACAACTTGGGAAAAAATTGCTGAAAGACATTCCTCATGAAGAAGTGCTATTTTCACAAAAAAGCAATAGAATGAAAGTCTTTTAAATTTACTGCCAAAGACTAGGAGGCAGAATAATGGTGTGTTGGGCTGGGGTTTGACTTGTATCAGTCATGAAAGCCTTGTGACCGCTTATGTAAACTTTTCCTCATTTATTAAGTGCCCACTGTACTTGTTACTAAAGACCCAAATCTAAATGGGAATAATTTTTGTGTTTCCCAGTGTGTTGTGAAATGCATTTTATATTCCAAACTTCTCTCTCCATCAGTAATAATAATCATAGCATCAGCTAGTTAGTTAGCTAATATCCATTGAGTGTGCATTATCTATATTCAAGCAGTTCCAGTGGTTCTCAAAGTCTGGTCCAGAGCATTCTGGGAATCTCTGAAATCCTTTCAGAGAGTCTACAGATTCATAATTAGTTTTTATTTTTAATGTGATCAATATCTATAATTATAAACCACACAAACAAAAACTCTTTGGACAGATCCTCAATCCTTTTTAATAGGATAAAGATATTGAGAACAAAAGTTTAAGGACCACTGGGTTAAACCATTCTCTTTGCTTTCCCTCCCCACTATCCATGCATACTACATTCTAAATGCGTTTCCTTAAAGTTGTTGTCCAAACTTAGAATCTTTCCTTTTTGTCTCTCTGGCTCAATCTTACAGAATTAAAGAATCTGAGAATTAAATTGGAGTTCAGAGGCCACCCTATTCTGAACATGAATCCATTCCATAACAGCTCCAAAAGTTGTTATCCAGCTTCTTTTTGTGGTCCTGCAATAAGTGATAGGGAGCTTACTAGCCTCTGAACTTCCAATTAGCCCATTGAATAGCTCCTGTTGTGAATACTCTGCTATAGCTTTGCCTTACTTATTTGCAAAATGACTGAAAGGAAAAACATATTATTATCTAACTCCTTCCTTCACTCATTAAGCATTAATTAGATACCTACTTCAGTAGCTGTCAGGTACTAGATTTGGTGTTTGGGATACAAATACAAAAATGAAACAGGCCCTAAAGTCATGTCTTTTACATTCTGCCAGAAAATTTATAACAAGGACATCCTCTTCTCTTTAAATTTTGTCTTTAATCAATTTAAAATAAAAAAATTAGCTTCAAGATAAAGATATTATTGGCATCTTACCAATAACTTATACCATAACCCTTTCTAATTATTCTAATATCTAATTACATATTAAATTGAACATTTCAGTAATTCTCTTTAACTTTCCAGGATTCTTTGCCCATTTATTTCCCTTAAATGGTTGTAGTTAGACTGTATTATTCTCCTTCTGTTTTTATTTTTCATTTTGCATTATTTCAATAGGCTTTTCCATATTTATCTTTCTCATACTTGCCAATATTAATTGCATTTTATTTTCCCATTACATTAATGTACTTCAATTTATTTAACCATTCCTATATTCTTTTAGATTGGTTCTAATTTTTTGCAATTATAAATAATGCTATTATAAAACTATCTGAGCAGATAGATCCTTTCTGTTGTTTTGTTTTCTCTATCATTGTAATGGGGGTATTATCATTTATGGAATTACTGATGAAAAAGCTTATGGTTTCCCCCCCACCCCATATTCTCATATTACTTACCAAAACAATTCTATTTGTAGACCATTTCATCAGTCATGATCAATTTTATTATAAAAGACCAGCACAAAAAATAATTTTAATCAAAATTTTCAATTTGTTGGATTCTACTTAGTTCTGATTTTGTTTATGACTGTATTTGTATAGGATAGAAGGGGGAGGGAAGAGAGTGAAAACAGAGAAACCAATTTTGAGAACATCAAAAGTCTGCATGATGACTTCCATGTTTTATTTACAAATGTATTTGAATGTTTGATCTGGTGGCTATGTCCTGAGCGTTTGTGGCAAGAAGAGAAAGGGTATACAGATAACTTCCTCTGGAGGAAAAAAAAATGGCTGGTTTGGGATGCTGAAATCTAAGAGAAGAATTGACTGAAGGGATCAGTGTTACTAAGGACCATAGAGATTGAGGGATGATAATCAAAATGGAGTCTCTATTTGCAGAATATTTTATATAATCATTTGAGTCTTTTCAACAATCTTATGGTGCAAGTAATGCAAGTTTTATCTACATTTGCGTTCTGTAAATCCTCTGTTCCTGGATTTCATATGCTTTATCAAAACTTTGTCCCATTTTCAATGTCTTGAGTCACATAGAAATCCTTTATTGTGACTGTTCCTTCTTACTCCCTAGAAGGATCATCAAAAATTGGTTAATAGAGTTTTGCTAAAAACAGCAAGTTTGCCAATGTGAGAATTTGTTTGGCTTACTTACAAGGGCATACATATCAGTTTAAAAGATATTGTTTTTTTTTTCCCACTGGAAAACAGTCAGGTGGGAGGGATAGGGATTGTGGTCTCCCTCTCCACTAAGTGAGAAAAGAACAGAAGGAAAGCCACTAGGAGTCTCAGATGTGTAGGATACCTTTGAAAATTACATGTTGCAGAAACTATCATATACTTACAATGAAAATAAGAGATTTCATGCATAATGCTTTCCCGATGTATAATGCAAGTGAGAATGCTCATTTGTTTGCCAACTTCAGAATAAGAGGGGATACAAGAAATATGAACATAATCTCCTTTATCCAATGGGTCAAAGTATAGCCATGATGGACATCTATAGAATAGGACATAAGTCATTGAGGGCTGATGCTGCTTTTACAAAAGACAGTTCCTCTTTTATACTAAATGAAATATTTGAATTATATTAAAGGGAGGCAGTATGGTACATTGTTTAAAGAGGAGGAGAAAGAACACTAAATCATTAGTTAAATTTTCACCTTTAACTTTTGCTACCTGAGTAAACTTAGGCAAATTATATAATAAATTTAGGCACTTTCCTCTTTTGTACAATAAAGATTATGAGGGTTGAACAGTTCTTGGCACAGTGTGAGCACTTAATAAATGCTTGTTAACTAACTGTTGACTGGCTATCTAGGCCTAGATAGCCTTTCAGTTCCCTTTCAAGTCTAGATCTATGAATCTGAAAATAAATATTAATCAAACATTTCAGGAGCTATTTTCCTCTACTCTCACCTTATGAAGAAATTTGCTGCTAGGCCATGTAATGAAAGTACTGAATTGTATAATAGTTTATCAATCTTCTCTTGAGACAGAATTTGTAATATGCGCATTAATATTTACAATTGTGATTGTCCTTCCTGTTTCTATTCTCTTTTCTCATAAATTACTAAGAGCTAATACAATACAATTGATTGATGAATTCTGCCTTTTGGAGTATCTTAAATATGTTAGATGCTTTCATTTCCTTCTTCCCTAGAAGTTAATAATAATTCTTCAAAGTTTTTTTAGAGCACCTAATGAAACCTGACTTTGCAAGAAATGGATAAGAGGTGTTTTGGAGGTGGTAGGCACAATTTCTTTTATGATTTCTTTCAGTTATATTCTCTCTGAAGATAATGTTGAATGTGTCTATTTTTTGTAAATGCGCACACTTCCAGCTATGTTAGCTTAATACTAAAAGTCTGCCTTCAGGAGATAATGAAATACAAAATGTAGGAAAATTATCGTAAACCCTACTTTCACTCTGTCCTAGGCCTCTCATTGAATCACAGCATTGTAATAAATTTCAAGAGGTTATCTGAATTTCTTCTCTTTGAGATAATGCAAGTGAAAGCTCTTTGAAGAGTGTAAAATACCCGTGCCAATATGAGGTGCCATCACTATTTCAAATGACCTGTGATTTAACCTTTTGATGTATAATCCCTTATCTTTTTAATGGCTTTCCCATGACTCCTATATATGCAAGAGATGATGCTTCCTACCTTTAGTACAAAGTATTTCATGAGTTGCTGCAGTTAAAAAAAAGTCTCACTTTGGGACCAATCTTCTAGTGATGAAAATTTCTGAAATTACTTAAGTTAGTTCTTGAATGATAGTTGCTGTCTGATGGTGGATGAGCCTCTTCCAAAAGCTTGGTAGAACTTACTTGACAACTTTCTGCTGTTATCACTTTCATGAATTCAGGATCATCTCCACAGTATAATGAAACCTTGGAGTATGCTCCAATGAAAATTAAAGAAAATCATATGAATAATGAGACTATCCAAACAGGGATCTCTTTTGGACTTGATTAATTTTCATAGCAACCTTTTTGTTGTAGTAGTTTTTTTAATCATGCAAAACACATATAGTCCATTTCTAAACTCAAACTCAGAGGTTTCCCAACCATAAAATCACTTCAATGAAATCTGCAGTAAATTTAAGAAAAAATCATACACAAATAACCTAATAGAATATTTGTTTTATGGCTGTGAGACATACAACAATCTCCAAAGAAATGAAAATGATCATCACACTAGAAGCAGTGGGGACTTGCATGGTGATTATCTTTGAACAGAGAATTAATACTGGTAAAATCACAAATCTCTTATTCATTAAGAAGAGAGTGTAAGGGGATTGTGAGAATGAAGTATGTAAAAATATGGAAGATCTCTGTGGCAATCTTAAAAAAATGTGGTTATTGAGATTTGTTGGTTTTGTATTCTCCTTATTTTCAAATAGATCTTTCTGCTTCCCTTCTCCAGACAGTCATTCTCTATAATTAAAATAAAATGTGAGAGGGGAAAAGTCATCCAGGAAAGTTAACTAGCATGTCAGCTGAGTCTGATGATGGATTGTTGCACTGGTCCTCACCCACAGTCCTCTATCTCTGTAAGAAAGACAGGGAATTATATTTCCTTATGCCTTCTCTGGGAGTTATTTTGCTGTACGAACTGGAGTTACTTATTCACTTTTGGTCAAAAACATGTACTGAGTATCAACCTGCAGTTTGACCTACCTTTCAGATGTTTGAAAGAAGCTCAATCTTGTTGTTGTTGTTGCATATTTCTTTGTTTTAAAATGAATATGATAATGATGTTTGTTGGATTTTTGTTTTTAACATGACAGTGGGATAAGTAGGTCACCTGCCACCTAACAACATTTCTGGGCATATCTTCCTGAAAATAGACTCCACCAGGAACATCTAAATTATTTAGTTGCCAAGTGAGATGAAACATAAAAATGTTAGGGGAAAATAATCCTACTTCATTATCCATAAAGAACTCACGGACACTTTGGGTAGCTTGGCTTCTAAATTAGCATCCTATAGTGTCAGATTCATATTTTTATGAAGCATGAACATATGACATTAGCTTAGTGATATTAGGGATGAGCACAAAATAATAATCTGAGAATGGTATAGTCATAGGGGAAACTGAAATGTCATTTATTCTGAGAATTAATTAGATCTAAGCAGAGGGATTTTGTCCTTTTGTATCCAAGGTAGAATAAGAAAGTTTCTCTTACTCACTGGGTGGATTTCAGTGTATATGTGTTGGCAAAGATGATTAGCATGGGAAAGGTTCTGGGGCTGGTTAGTTTGGGGTGGGGGAAGTATATTTTTTGACAGATCTTCAGAACATTGACTTCCCTGAGTCTCCATTCCAGCATGGCAATCATTTTCTGCAGAGTGTGCCCAGGCAGTCATTTTATAATGATTTATACATTATGGATCATTTAGCACATGGGAAGCTTGGGGGTAAATGTAATTGTGCAAGGGTAAATGCAGTTGTGGTAAATATCCTGTGAGCAGCCTGTGAACACATATTAGGATGCAAGTGAATGTATCTTTCTGTACAACTCCTCTTCTTCCAATAAATTTTTATATGAAGCCCAGCATTCCCCAAAGGAGGGAAATTCTGAAGTTAAGAACTGTAGGAGCCTGCATTAGATCTACCCTTTGTAGTCAAGGATGACATTATGAGCTTGGGAATATACCTTTTATTTTTGAATTGAAATAGAGTATAGCACTGGGGACAGATGCCTATAAAGCAAATATTATGTTTGGAAATTAATAATCAATAATTCCAGTTGTGAGAGACTAGAGGACAGTGTAGGTTAGTGAAGAGCATTAATTTTTCCAACTAGAAAAAACTCTGGGGTTAAAGGTGATCAGAAAAAAAGACATTTCTATCTCCTCTTATTTTTTAAAAATTATTGCTGTCCTTTATGTTTTACATCTTAAGCACTTCTTGATATATCAAATATGATATATTATTGCTCTATTACCCTCTACAAATCTTGAAGTTAAGATATGATCATTCAACTAAAAACACTGGCTACTATGCCATAGCAAAATCTTAAAATGCAGACAATATTCTTTATTCATAATTCTCTTCCTTCCTGCCTAGAGAAGAAGGTAGTGGTTTTCATCATCTGTCCTTCCAGTGGTCATTGAATTTAATATGAGCTCGACTGCTTTTCAGTATTTGTATTGTCTACATTATTGTAGCAATTGAGCAATTTCAGGGAAATCTGGCAAGAGTTGTACAAACTGATGTGGAACAAAGAACCAGGAGAGCAATTTATATGATAGCAACAGTTTGTAAAGAAAAACAATTTTAGAAGACTTGAGACTTTTGAGCAACACAGTAACCTACCAAGATTCCGGAGGACTAGAGATGAAGCACGATACACCCATCTGACTGAGAGGGAAAGGTCTCAGGTTGCATAATGAGACATAAATTTTGGACATGGCCAATTTGGGAATTTATTTTGCTTTACCATGCAAAAAGAAAGTAGATTTTTCTAATTAAAAAGAATAAAAATTTTAAAAATCATTGTAGTTATGCATATTGTTCTCCTGGACTTGTTTTCCTGCTTCCTCCCCCAAATACACTGGTTCAAACAAATAAAAGTCAAAATTATTTTTATTTACATTTTTAAAAAATTAGGAACTTATGCATCAGCAAATACAAACATTTCCATTTACAAAGAATACAAAAGAGATTCTCTCCCCCAACCAAGAATCTCATTTGTTTATGTTTTTGAAACTATATTGACTATAAAGAGATAGTTCTAATATTTTTCTACTTGTATACTCTTCTGAACTTGTTTCTGCTTTCTTCTCTATAGTTTTAAAGAGGTGTAGCTAGTCATAAGGATGTATATCAGGAATCCCAGCTAGTGGGGGAGGGAAGCTGAAGCTGGTGGATCTTTTGAGCTCCAGAATTCTGAGCTGCAATGGATTAAGCCAGTCAGGTTTCTGCATTTATTCGATCAGTATGAAGAACCCTCAATAATGAAGGGCTACCAGGGTGGCTAAGGTAAGGTGAACCAGTGCAGATTGGAAATGGAACAGGACAAAGTCCTTGCACTGATTAGTAGTAGAATTAGGCTCATTAGTAGCTGCTGCATTGGCAGTCTAGATGAGATGAGAAGCCCCATTCTTTGAAAAAAAAATTTTAAAAATCTTATTTTCTCTTATTAGTAATAGATATGTAAAGTCCACCCCCCCCCCCATTCAGATATTTTCCAACTTAAAGGATAATAGGAAACTCAAATCTAGACAATTGTAGCATGGTAGACACAATGACTACAGACATTTTAACCTTTTAAAATAGATTTTTATTGCTATCTTCTGTTTTAATATTGACTAGATTTTACTCTCTATCCCTCTTTTTTCTTTTCCAAATAACCATCCTTTATATCAAAGGATTTTTTTAAATAGAAAAATTCAGCACAACCAATCAACATTTTTCTTTTTCACTTATAAACTGCCTTGACCAATGTTTTCTAAATGTATGGAATCAAAGAAAGTTAGAGCCAGAAGGGACAAAAAAGAGAGATTACAATGCCCCACATCCTTCTTTTACAAATGAGCAACATGATAGTTTTGGTCTTAACTATTTGGCCTTTTTGAATTGTATTGAAAATTGTTCCATAGAAATTCTGCTACTTGAACTCATTAACGAACATGTTGCTAATAGGGGTTATATTTACAGGGCTTATTGTCCATCATAAATTACTTCATTTATTTGTTATAGATATTGAAAACACTCACTGGAGCATTCTCTCTGAATATCTTTTTTTCCCCTTCTTTCTGAAATGCAGAGCTATAAATCATGCTTTAGCAATCATTTGTCAACATTTAGAATGTCTTTAGCACTGATGTTAATGATTTGAATCTCGAAAGGACCTAACTTGATACCCAAGCCTATAGCATTGCAGGGAAAATACAAAGGATTTGATGGCATAGTGTACTAATCAGAAGGATCTATAACAATTGAAAGGTTTTAGAATTTTTCTGGCACTCTTGTCAACTGCAGGAAGACCAACTCTTCCAAATACTTTGAAGATTTCTTCAGCTTCTCCCAATCAGAAGCTTACCTATCATAAAGGTTCTGGGCTTGAATAGGCTTATTGGGTGAACTACAATATAAGAAAACACCCATAGATGAAAAGTAGAGACGTTGGGGAAGGTCTTTCAAAGCTGTGGCCATGTGAGTAAAATTAATTTTTAATTTAAGTCATTTTTAGAGATATTTTGCCTCTTCATTCAGATACCTAGCATCGTAGCACTGTGCCTACAAGTTGGGTTATTTTAAGGGGGAATTCTATTATAGTACAGACATACCTATATTTAAGAAAAATTTAAATTATTCATCATAGAGTATATTCTTTGTTTTTACATATTACTGAGGTTTAACTCTTTTAAGTACTCAGATCACTAAGATTTTAGATGAAAGTTTCCCCAAAAATTTTGTCATAAAGGTCCAATTTTTTAATAGTTCCTTGAGCTTTAGTCTTTTGTTGGTGACTTAGCATCATCATTATTATCATTAGCTCTGTGATCTGGAGAAAAGTGAGATATAGATGCAGATATAGATGAAGTTGATATGGAATAAAGAGTTAACCCATCTATCAGATTGGTAAAGATGATGGAAAAGGGAAATGAGACATGTTTGAATGACTAGGAGAAAACAAGAATACTAATGCTGTGAATGGATTCTGGAAAGCAATTTGGAACTATATTCAGAAACTTATTAAGCCATCCATACTTTTTGACCCACTCATGCCATAGTTTGGCCTATTTCCAAAAGAGATGAAACAAGTGGAAAAGGTTTACATGCATAAAAATATTTGTAACAGTTCTTTATGTTGTAGCAAAAAATTGGAATCTGAGATGTTCATTATGTGAGAAATAGTTGAACAAATTATGGTATATGGATGTGATAGAATACTATTGTACAATAATAAATGAGAGAATGCATGATTTTTAAAAAGAGATTGAACTTCCTATCTACCTCTTGACAAATGGATTCAGGATATAGAAAAAAGCAAATCATTTTTATTGGTGAATTTATTTATTTTTAATACTCACTGTTTTGTGAATCATGTTGGGAGAGAAAAATCAGAGCAAAAGGGAAAAACCATGGTAAAGATAAAAAATAGAAGTGAGCATAGCATGTGTTGATTTACATTTAGTCTCTTTCATTCTTTTTCTGGATGCAGATAGCATTTTCTGTCTAAAGTCTATTGGGATTGCTTTGCATCACTGAATCCCAGAGAAGAACTAAGTCTTTCATAATTGATCATTGCACATTCTTGCTGTTATTGTGTACAATGTATTCCTGGTTCTGCTCATTTTGCCCAGCATCAATTTATGTAAATGAATTGTAAAAGGCCTTTCTAAAACCAACTTGTTCATTTTTTTTTTTTTTTGGTAGAACAATAATATTCCATTACCTTCATATACCACAACTTGTTTAGCCATTCCCCAATTGATGGGCATCTACTTATTTTCCAATTCTTTGCTACCACAAAAAGAGCTGCTATAAACATTTTTGCACATGTGGGTCTTTTCCCTCCTTTATAATTTCCCTGGGTTACAGACCCAATAATGGCACTGCTGGGTCAAAGGGTATGCACGGTTTTATAGCTTTTTGGGCATAGTTCCAAATTGCTTTTCAGAAGGGTTGGATCATTTTACAACCCCACCAGCAATGCATTTGTGTCCCAGTTTTACCACATTCCCTCTAACATGTATCATATTTTCCTGTCATCTTAGCCAATCAGGGCAGGTAGTTTTTTTTAGGATGGCCAGTGAGATTTGTTTTGCTCAATGGGCAGTGGGATGATGGTAATGAGGATGTGAGGAAGAGAAAATAGAGTTGTTAATTTTTAAAATCATTAGCAGTGGTCCTAAATATGACTTTTCCTGAAAAAGTCCTCAATTTTTGAGTTGGTTTTTGTGTATTTTCATTTTTTTCATAAAGTAGTATATGGCACTGCAAGACTTTATGGAAACTGAAACATGACTGGAAAAATAATTGGTGAATTTAGATTTTCCCTAAGTAATATTCTCAAACTTTAAAAAAATCCAACAACAATTAAAAAAAAAACTAAATCCACATACATGTATATCCTTTGTCTTGTCAGCTTCATTTAAAATATTATCTATATTTTCTGCCTCATCAACACAGTGGACCACAGACAGACATCTTCTTGTCAGCCTACACCCACTCTTCTATCACACTTGCACTAAAGTCACTGATGGGTGTGAAGGAGTATCCCTCACTATTTCAAGAATTTGTGCCAGGGTGGGTGTTTTCTGAGTAGCATATTCTGAAGTCTAAATTTGTCATCATTGGAATAATAACAACTCTCATTCTTACAGTTTTAAAGTGGAGTAATATGGCACAAGCATAAGAGAGCCAGCCTTAGAAGCAGAAGAGCCTTGGTTCAAGGTTCACTTCTGATCCATATTGGCTATGGTTGGATCCTGGCCAGGTTGATTTTCCTCTTGGAACCTTTAGTTATTTCTTTGTCTAAAACTATGAGGTGCAGAAATTATTAACCTACATTGATGGAGGCATTTTTCTCAATATGAATTTCCTATATCAGTGAAGTTGTAAAACCAAAGAAAATTATTTACCACGTGATCTATGTAAACTTTTTTTGAATTTATAATACCACCCACATTTTACAAAAGAAAAATTTGAGGCTCATTAAGGTTTAGTGACATAGTCATGCTTTCAAATTTTCAGTATTTTAAATTCCTGACATCAAATCTTTTATTTTTCCCATTGTGTCAGGAAAACAAGCAAACTTGCATCCTATCTAGTATTTTCTAAATTTACCTGATAGTTTGTCTTGGAATAGAATCCAACTACTACATGAAAAATTACTGACTTATAGTTGTCACAAGACTAAAAGTTCAGGATAGTATTGTTAAGATGAATCAATTCTAACAAAATTTCTTCTGTGATAATAGTTATATTCTGAATAACTTTCTGGTTTCTAGATGGTAATATTGGGACAAAATTAATTTTTAAAATATTCCCATTCATAAACTGTTTTTCTTCAAGGGAAGTTCAAATTAACAGGTTCTGTGCTGGCAGGTGCCAGTAAATCCAGTTTCCTCCCTGATGGACCCTCCTCCCTTTTAAACAACAGGCATTTTTCATGTGTTCATTGCATGTGAAAAAGCTACATGGGGGATTTCTCCCATAAAATAAACCACCAAGAGAAGAGAACAGTAAACACATTCTTGTGTAAGCTCATATTTCCAAAATAATCTTTTACTCAATCATTCAACAGGCGATATTAAGTACCGACTATGGCCCTGGCACTGTGCTAGGTATCAGCAATACAAAAGTTAAAATTTAATTAGCCAGCCCTCAAGGAAATAACATTTTAGTAGGGGAAGCAACAAATGTGTACAAAGTTAGTATAAATTAATAGAAATAACTTAGAAGCAGGAGGAAGAGATGAACTTAAGCAGTTCAAAGGATCAGGTGTAATCCCCCCAAAAAGCAACAAAACATTTAATCTGAAAGCATGATGTCTTTTGAAAGCTTCATGACTGTGAGAGTTTCTAATTACCAAAGATTTATTTTATGGGAGAAATCCCCCATGTAGCATTTTTCACATGCAATGAACACATGAAAAATTCCTGTTGTTTAAGGAAGGTCCTTAAGAAGGGTCCATTAGAGAGGAAACTGGATTTACTGGCACCTGCCAGCACAGAACCTGTCAAACATTCTCCGAAGATACTGGAAAAATTTTCTGAAATCATTTCATGGAAAAGACCCAACAAATTCCTTTGCAACCTCAGAATTTTCTCTTTTGTTTTTCTTTTTCTCTTTGCTAGAGTTCTCTTGTTGTTTTCCTCATTTGTAAAATGAAGGGCTCAGACTAGACACTCTTTGAAATCCTATTTCTTGTTCTAATGTTCTATGAGAATTGCTAGGATAAGTAACCTGACTTTCCTGATAGGGTTAAGGACCTGGGTCTTCTCTTTTAAATAGCTTGTAGATATCACTATTCAAATTAAACTATGTATATCTTTTAAAATGCCATAAAAAGGAAGGTGCTCTTCCAAGGGAAATCACTACTTCAGATACTGGGGATCTTACTAAACCTATCCAATTGAAATGCAATACAGCCGATTATCTTCAATAATGATATAAATTTTAACTTTTTACAAAAGCATCTGGTTAGAAGTCAATATTTCTGGACTAAATGGCACATTCCCTTTATGAAAATATAGTTATAGAATCATCTCACAATCTGGACTGATCAGGAATAGACACAATTCTTCTATCTTATGGAGTTTCATTCAAACTATAGTTTTGGGTTTGTTTGTTTGTTTTTTTTTTTTTAAACATGTACAGTGTAGTGGAATGGAAAAAATGCTGAAATTGAAGGCAGGATGCCTAGATTTAATTTCAAGTCTTGAAGTTTACTCTGTGTACCTGTGAAGTCACAATCTCTGTGAGTTCAGTTTTCATTTGTTGAATAAACAATAATTTTCACACTACTTTCTTCACTGCACTATTGTGAGATCCAGTGAGAAAACATATGGAAGTCCCACATAGGTGTGTCTTATTGTTATCATATTTTTGGAAATATGTTAATATTTCTTCTTTGGCCTTTGGTGTACTGTGTCACACATTTCCTTTAAGGGGTACATTTGTGTAAAATTAGTTACAATATCTTAGTTGTCAAGTCAAAGACTCCTATGAAGACAATGCAGGAAATATGTCAGGATGAATTTCAGTATCAATCATCCACAAAGGGAGATTTGGATGAGTTACATGAAATTGCTATTAGAAAGAAATCAAAAGTGATGCCATGGATTATTAGACACATATTTCAAAAGTTAGCAGTAAACTAATAAAGGACCTTGCATCTTACACTTGGTGTACTTGCCAATTGCCTAGCCTGGAAAGCAGTAGTTGTCCATAGTGAAGACCTGTGTCATTGATAGTTACCTTTTGTGACTCAGGAATCAGGAAAAGGAAATGCATTAAAAATGCAAAAAAAAAAAGAAAATATTTTCATGAATATTTTTTCATATTTCATAATTTTCATTTTTGGTATTTTATTATTACTTACATGTCTCATTTGGTCAAGAACTTATCTTCTACCTATAGCCATGAAAGATATTTAATTTCCTTCTCTTCTAATGTATGTGTGTGTGTGTGTGTGTGATTATCTTTGCTATTCGGATCATTTATCAGTTTTGAATTTATTATAGAATATGCTATAAAATATTGGTCAGCCTAATTCTTGCCAAATTGCTTACCAGTTTTTATAGCAGGTTTTTTTGAAAAATCAAATAAGAAATTCCTTCTTAAATAATTGATGAGGTGATCAGGCACGGAATTATACTGGGTTATTGATTTCTATTTCTGATTCCACTTGGTCTCATTAGTTTGATCTACTTTTCAGTGTCAAATGGTTTTGGTAATTACTGGTTTATAATATAGTTTCAGGTCTAGAAATATCATTTCCTCTTTACTCCTATCTTTTTTTTTTCATTATTTCCTTTAATATTTTAGAACCTTTGCTGCTTTGTACTTAGTTTGCTTCAAATTTTATCTTACTCTATAAAGTATTCCTTTGGTAATTTGATTGGTTTAATGCTAAATCTGCAAATTGGTAGTTTTGGCATTTTATTATATTGGCAAGTCTTAGCCATAAATACTATTTAATACATAAATACAGCTATTTAGATTTTTTAAAATTTCTTTAGTAATTCAATCTATAAAGGTATTGAATATCCTTTGGGAGATTGGCCTCAAAATATTTTTGGAATTTCCCTTTCTATTAATGCATTTTTCATTTCATTATTATTATATGAAATAGTCTTATTTTGTGGGTTTATTTTGCAGCCTACAACTTTTTCCAAAGTTTTGTTAAGTTTCTTAGGGTTTTCTAAGTAAGAAAGATGTCAAGAAAATGGGGGTAGTTTTGTTATGTCATAAGTCACAATAATATTCTATTACATTCGTGTGTAATAATTTATTTATCTACTTCTCAATCTGATTTTCCCTTGGAATATTTCTTTCTTCCTTCTACCCCCAGTTGATACTAGATGGCGTAATAGAAAGACTCCTGGACTTAGAGTCAAAAAGTCTCATCTTCCTGGGATTCAAATCCAGACTCAGGCACATACTAGCTGTATGTAAATCTTTAATCCTGTTTGCTTCAATTTCCTCAGCTGTAAAATGAATTGGAGAAGGAAATGGCAAACTACTTCACTATCTCTGCCAAGAAAACTCCAAAGGGATCACAAAAAGTAGGATACAAATAAACAACAACATTTAAGAACCCTGATTTAAAAAAAAATGTTAATATTGCCTTTCCCATACAACATAACAACAACATCCTGCCTAAGTCTATGATTCACAATCTTAGCTGTATGATAAGGGCTTGTATCATTGGATTTTGGATTATTTTTCATTTGTACATCTTTCATAATCTGGAGACCTACCATGATAAGGTCCTGAAGCCCATGCAGTTCATTACTGTATAAAATACATCTCCATGTTAAGCTGATTTCACCCCCTTGTTCTCCTTGTCAAGGATTTTTTTCCTATTACAGATGAATATTCATTCTGAAATTAGTATACAGAAAAACAGCTGTTAGCCTGGAACATCTAAAGGACCACCGCTGAACTGGAAGGGTGTGGGAGTAGCTAAAATTTTCATTTTCTCTCTTCTTACTGGCTGCTTTTTTTTATTTCTAAAAAACTTATCACCATATCTTTTTTGTAGAAGAAGCCTCATTTACTTGCTAGAATTACAGTATTGGGAGTTGAGCATAGAAGGTCCTCTCCCTCCCCCAGACCAACATTCAAAAACTATAAATAGAGAGCTTCTGACAGAGGAAGAAAAGGGATGTGGTTTTATCACCACTGAAACAAATGGTGCCAGGAAAGGATGCTAAGAGCACTGAGGAGAATGGCAAAGAGCTCCTTTAAAAAGTCAGGATTTCTTGTAAATAAGGGTAGCAAGTATCTTACTATTTATGGCTGTGCCAGAGCATACTGAGTTGATTCAAAATAGGTACTTGGAATACCCACTTCATGAATCCTTGCCTTCTTAGAGAACCAAAGAGCCCCAGCAAAAGATTGTGGAGTTCAAGAACCAGATCTAGGAAAGTCATTAGTCAACTAGCATTTATAAATTGCTTACAGTATGTCAACTCCTGTTCTAAGTACTAAAAAGTTATAATTATTTTTAAATATTAATTTTATTTTTATTTCACTTAACATACATCTATTTCCTTCCTCACATCTCAGTGAAAAATAAAAATGAAACCTCTGTAAAAATATGCCTACTAAACCAAACAAACTCACATTGGCCATGTCCAAGAAATATATTCCTCAGTCTTACTCTCTGAGTCCATCATCTTGAACATATGTGACATTGACATGAACCATCATGTCACAATGATGTTCATACAAGAAGACTACAGTTAGATGATGGTATCCAACTTTGTGGCTTCTACTCTTTAAGACGAATTAGGCATATATATATATTTTTCAGTGTGCTTTGATTTATTATTTCATTTTATCAAATTCTCACAAGAAGCAGTGGGTCGAATGTTGGATTTTGGAGTTGCTGTTCTTGAATAGCACCATTGGGATAACTATTACCATGACTATTTGTACAGATAGAGGAAGGATGGCACAAATATGTTATTATTATTAAGGGGTAAGGATAAGACTAGAACCATGATTTCAGATTCTCTGCCACCTTTCCCTTCCTCCTCCCCCCAATTCTCTTCCTTGTATTTATATCATACATTTCATCACAAAATTTCTGAGCTGAAATGGAAGAAGCTATTGTCTAGTCAAACCCTTTCAGCTTTACAAGTGAGAAAACAGTTCAAGAGAAGGTAAGAAGGGAGAGTCTGACCTAATACTCAGGACACCTAGTTCTATATAATCTTTTTTTCTTTTTGCCATATTTAGTATCAAACAGAAGCCTGCTCACCACAAGCAGTTGGCACAGGCAGTCAACATCATAGTAGCAGTGCCCATCATAGTGGGAAGATTGTGAATTGGGAGAAAAGATAATAATAGCTAGCATTTACCCAGTACTTTAAGGTTTGCCAAGTGTTTTACAAATGCTAAATCATTTGGCCTTTACAACAACCCTGTGAGGTAGATGCTGTTCTTAATCCTCATTTTACAGATGAGGGAACTGAGACATAAAGTTGTCAGCTAATTTATCCAGGGTCCACAATTCATAAATATCTGAGTAAGGGGTTTAACTTGGGTCTTCCTGAGTATTTCGACTTCTGTACTTTATCTGCTGTGCCTTTTAGCTGCCCAGAAGATGAGAACAGAATGAATGCATCCCTAAGTAGCTCTTGCAGCTTTGAATAAAGTGACTGTTTAGAGGATGGGCAAAACAGATCCCTTAGGAACCATTCCACTTTCAAGTATCATAACCAACTAGTGGAATACTGGATAATAATAGTTACAGAAAGATCTCTTTTACCTTCCTTTTCCCCCTATTCCCCTTCCCCTTGCATACACACTATGTACAAGAGGAAGAAATTCACAGCATGGTCCCCGGCTTAACCTTTCTAAGATTATAACGGCTTACTCCCTTGTCTACATTTCACAGTCCAGCCCAACTGGCTTTCATACTTCCTTTACAGGATATTTTGCTCTGTGTACCACTTACCCTGATGGCTGAATGTGCCTTTTCTGTTCTGCCCACTCCTGCTCCCCCAGATTCTGGTATCCTTCCCACCAAAACAAAAAATGACCTTGTATTTATTTTGGAATTTTAATATTACCTCCCCAGAGAGAATCTAAACTCCTTGAGGGCAGGGAATGGTTCTTTTTTGTCTTTCTATTCTTATTTCTATTCTATTCTTAATTGATTAAATTAGTGCAGAGTACAGAAGTGTGATGGTGGCATAAACATTCAAATATTTCCTCTCTTTTCACCTCATCATGAAAGTAGTATCCTGGCTACCATCACTCTGGGGCTTGAGACTGCTTTCTTTTTGTGAAAACATCTGTTGGTGTGGAAGTTATAACCCTCAATATCATGAGCTGTAGGTCCCTCATTCTGCACCTGTTAGGAAAATTGGTATTGCTGGATTGTTCATTGGGGTTTGAGGCAATCAGCGTCAGGAGTGTTCTGATTCTACCCAGAAACAAATGCCTCTGAAGCACCACAGGGATTCTCTAACAGAAGGTGCTTATAGTTCCCAGAGATTATCTCATTACTCATTTATAAGAAAAACCTTCTTTTCAGCATGATGCTTTTCTTTGATGTGCAGAGGACTGAGCAGTTTAGTCACCTTGCATTATTTGAATATCACCAAAATGTGCTTTCTCCCCAGCCTCCTAAAAAAGGCAGATTTTAAAAGGATTTTTCTATATGCTCAAACTGTTAAACTACCTATGAAATATTTTCAAAAATTGAGTGTGTGTGTGTGCTGGAAGAAGGCAAGGAAGAAAGAGAAATGGAAAAAGTTTGTAGTCTTTTTAAAATATCTCCAGCTCCTAGCACACTTTCTAGCACATAGTAGGTACTTAATTTTAGGCACAATAAAAA
Source organism: Sarcophilus harrisii (assembly GCF_902635505.1). NCBI lineage: Eukaryota > Metazoa > Chordata > Mammalia > Dasyuromorphia > Dasyuridae > Sarcophilus > Sarcophilus harrisii. The sequence continues at coordinate 211,508,131 of NC_045430.1, read as the reverse complement.
TGCGTTTATTGATTTGATTGAGAGAGACAAATGAACAGAAATAGAGAAAATATGAGAACAAATGTGTGTATTTTTATATCTGGGTGGAAAATTGGAGCTCTATTGATTTTGGACCATTCCAGCTACAGGAATTCCTCCTCAGCCAGATATAAATAGCAAATGTGTGTCATGATTTCTGTTTACATAAAGAGGTCCACCTTTCTTTCCATTTGTTTTTCCCAACTGGAAATAGCTTCTAAATTCATGTTGTCCTATATCACCTCTAAACCTGACTTCTCTAATCACAGTAATTAAAATTCTTCCTTCATTGGTTGCTTCCCATAACTGAATAACTTTAAATAACTGAATCCCAGAGAAAAACGGGAAGCAACCAATAAAAGGGAAGGATTAATTAAAAGGGAGCAATATGTCTTAGACTGATAAGATCCACTTCTTCTACAGATGAGGAAACTGAGATCCAGAGAGTTTAAGTAACTTGTATAAGGTCATTAGCAGATCAGCTTTGGAAAAGCAGATTTTTTGACATGAGGTCCATTATGCTTTCCACTGTACCATATTATCCTCTTTCCTTTTCTGTATCTTTTAGAGCCACAGTTAATTCCCAGGAAGTTTCCCGAATATGGCTCCTTCACTCACTCTTGCCTCATCTTAAGAATAGTTGGTTGGTGAGGATTAGCATGGATAATGTCTCCTACAGTCCCAATTGCTTCATCTAACCTCATCCTAAACTGTCTCCTCCGACCTTAGCACCATGTACCTTATGAATTGGAGAAATCACTGCAGTCCTGTCTTTAGAAAAAAAGAATCCTTGGCTTGGGAAATCTGCATAGAGACAGAAAGGAATCTGATATATTGTGAGATTGTTTCAAGATTTTTTTTTTTTTTTTTGGAGTTCCACTTGAATTGGTTTTAGATCTTTAGGAGCATGTAGGAACTGAGGAGTTGGGCTTCCATGATCTCTTTTATTGTAAGATTAGAGGCTTCAGAAAGTGGTTCAAACTTGCCTCAGGATAAATCCCTCCTTTTGCCCTTTTGTTTAGGATGGATTTGAGTAAAAAATTGATTACTTCTTTGATCCCTCCTAGTCCTGACTCTCTGGATACTAAATAGCAAACCTGAAGGGGATTTTGAGGTGAAAAAAAAAACTGCTGTAAATAAAAATTCAAGAATAATAAGAGATAATATTTTTATGGGGCTTAAAGATTTGCAAAGGGCTTTACATATATTATAATGTTTGAGATTCTCAGTAAGTAGGTATTGTCATCATCTCCATCCTATAGAGGAAGAAGCTTAAATTAGTGTATGAATCAAAACTTAAACCCAAGTCCCTTGTGATTTTATGTTTATATCCACTATAGCATCCTGCTTCAGGATCTGAGGGGTTCATGTATCATTTTATATATTATCATTGTGTTGGGGCAGTTAGATTAGCCTTGTGGATTGAATTCTGAGCCTGGAGTATCTTCCTGAGTTCAAACATGGCCTCTGACACTAATTAGTTGTGTGACCCTGGGCATTTAATCCTGTTTGCCTCAGTTTTCTTACTTGAAAAGGAAAAAGCAACCTACTCCAGTATCTCTGCCAAGAAAATCCTAATGGAATCATGGAACATTAAACACGACTGAAAAATGACTGAACAGTCTTTGTTCTGTTATTCTCTTGATTGTGATATGGGATAAGATGTCAGAAAGTCCAGAATTTAAATCCAACCCCAGACACTTTCTATCTGTGCAATGCTAGGCAAGTCATTCAATTTTTGCCTGCCCCAATTTTCTTAACTGCAAAATGGTGTAATAACCAGACCTTATGTTCCAGAGGTGTTATGAGGATCAAAGTTTGAAAAGTGCTTGACACATAATAATAATGTTTAATAAAAACGTATGTCTTTCCTTCCTATTTTTAATATGCTGTAATGAACTTTTTGGGGGAAATTAAGAGATTTTTTTTTAAAGTTAAAGCCTATACGTTTATAAATGTATTGTTCTTGAAAAGTTTCACCTCGATTCCTTATGCTCTATTTTTAAAATATGTAATCATAAAGAATTTACCCTAGAAAGAGTGCTAGGACTGTCTTGTAATTTTTTTGGCTAAAATGATACGTGATTATTTTTTATTTGAAATAGCCATTATGTTGAGTTTGAGTTTCTCTAATATACATAGCACAGGGGTATGAAACTCAAATAGAAACAAGGCCATGTGACTCATGTGAGCAATCATAGAGAAGAATCATAGAACTTGGAAAAGACAGTAGAGAGCATTACCCTTTTCACATCTGCTCTCTACTGTAGAAGTGAATTGTGGAAAGAAAATTTGGGTTCTCATCATGGTTGACTTTACCTGAGTAATGTTGAGGGAGACATTTTTGAATGTCATTTTCTTCATCCTTTGAGATGGGAACATTAATATTCACGTTTCCTGACTCATAGGGTTGCTATAAGGGTCAGATGACTTATAATATATGTAAAACAGTTGTCATTGAAAAGCTTTCTGATGAAGAGGTTGCTTGGGGAGGATAAGAAAATACTCATCAAAGGCTTGGGACTTTTTTTGTCCTAAAGGGCAAAATGGTACATGGAAGTTGCTGACTAGCAGGTTACTATCTTCTTTAACATTAGAATAATTTAAAAGAGGAATGACTGCTTTGAGAGAGAGGGAGTTCAATTCAATGAGTGATTTTAAGCCCCATACATAAATCCTGCATGTATTTAGGACACACAAAAACAGAATATAAAACAGTTCTTGTCCTCAAGGAACTTATTTTCTAGGTGAGTTTCTCCTTTGTAGATGTCTTCCAGAAAAGGATGGATAATGCTTTATGAACGATGCATCAAGGAAATTTTTGGTCAAGGACTATTTGGAGTATCTGTCCTTCAAGGTTCCTCCAATCCTGAGATTCTCTGATTGTATAGAAATATAGGTTTCTTCTATAACAACTCATTATTCTTTTCACATCAGCAGGAATTTCTTCTATGGGATTTGAAAGACAAGATCACAATAGAACATAATACCCTGAGAAGGCTTCCTTTAGAGAGAAAGAGATAGGGTTGAGCCTTAGTGATTGAATCTTGAATTGTTTCTTAAAATTGATTATCTGTTGAAGATTCTGAAGACATTAAGTTACTTCTAAGTTTAGCTACTTTTGCCAATTTATTTTTCTCATGATAGGTTGGGGTAAGAGGTGAAATCTGTTTGGTAAAATGAAGAGCTTGGACTCAAGAGTTCCATATATTTCGAAAACCATGCAGAAAGAACTCAGCATAACATGTCAAAATTCTGAGTTCCATTAGCCTTGGATCAATTCAAGTCAACTAGCATTTATAGAGTATTTGCAGTATTCAAGGCACTATGCCAAGTGCAGAGACTTCACAAAGATTAATAAAACAAGAGTCCTTTCCCTAAAGGAGATTAAGAATTCAAAAGGGAGATAAAAATAGCAATAATGTCAATTAATCCAGGACCTGTCAAATGAACCTCTCTATATCAAGAGGAAGTAAGTATGTTTGTTCTATCTTCCTCAAGACCTTCATTGGTTTTTCATGGCTTATCTTTCTTTTGATACTCTGCCAGTGCATAGAACACTGAGTACTCCATAATCATGTATTGATTGACTTCATGAATACTCCTTATACTTGTAGCATTTTATGATCTTAACTGTTATCTAATTGGATTCTGACAACAACTCTATGAAAATGGGTGATTGTAGAGGCAATGTGGTTGTGAATATAGCATTGAATTTGGAGTCAGGAAGAAGTGACTATGAGTCCCATGGCAGTAGTTTAATAGCTGTTTGACCCTGGACAATTGCCTTAACATCTCTTGGCCACAGTTTCCTGAAAATGAAGTTTATTCAAATACCTTCTTCACAGTGCTGTTATGAGATTTAAAGCTTTATGTAGAGCTTTGCAAACTTAAAAAACTGTATAAATATCACATAGTGCATATTTACATGTATCTGTATTATGTGTGTATTTGTTGCCATTGTATAAATAGGGGAAATGAAATACACTTCTACAAATGGCTTGCTGCAAGCTGAACTCAGATTGATTGAAATAAAACTCTTAGTCCCATTATGACATATCACTACATTGATTATTTTTGTTTAATTACTTTTCTTTGTTATGAGAGTTGTTCCTAAAGGACACCGAAAGAGGAAGTGGTAAAGTGGAAAATATGGTGACAATGGTGTATAAAACCAAAAGGAATCAGTAATATTAAAAAAAAAAACTAATGTTCATGAGGTTATATAGCTAATTAGTTATGATGCTGGAACTCAGGTCTATTATCTTCTTAAACTATGTGCTGTCTCTGTTACATAGTAAGTGCTGGTTTTATGTCTCTAACCAGTTTTAGGTCAGTGGTCTAAGTGTGACTGAGTGAACCTAATTCTGAGCATACTAGTATAAGCTGTTTCCCCACTAGGGAACAGAAAACCTACTAGAGTGAAGAGATGAACACGAGCAGCTCTGAAAGAGCTATATTCCTTCCAAGGGTGCCCCCTAAGCCTTATAAAGCAATAAGCTTAGGAAAGCAGCATTAGGAAGGTTCCTAAAGACCATAAAACTCCAAACATGGAGATGATTGCTTTTGTAACATAAAGCATTCGTTGCAGCATTAAATAATGAAATAAACTCTTGACACTAAGAATGGAAACCGTCCCTGTTAAACCAGTTTGTTTACTTTGCAATAATCCTGGCCATAGAAGTACTGCTATGACACAAATATTTCGTTCTTGGGGAACTAGGAAATGCCTGAAGACCACATGATCCTCACAGAACTTGAAGGAGACATCCCTAGATTGGCTGGGCTCAGGCCACAATGTTGGCAAACCCAAAAGGCAACAGGGTTGGCAGAACATTGCTGAATGGGAGAGAATGAGGAGCCAAGTACAAGATATGAGATGTTAACTTGTACTTTATATTTTCTGGGCTAAAGAAAATGCTTGACTTTTCTGAAGTTCAGGCTTTTACTCAGGGTTTGGACTTTCCTTCTTCCTCCCTTGCCTGCCAGGTTCTTTTGCAATGTAAGATAGAAAAAAAAGGGTTTGTACTGTTGGTAAGAGAGGGGCCTAAGGCAAGAGGAGAAATAACTTTCCCCTTCTAAACCTTTGTCCAACTTTATGTTGCCATAGATGCTTCCTCTACATTTTTCTTTTTATTTTTTAAATGACTAACCCATAAATAGATCTCTTTACAACAGTCAGTAAGAAAAATTTAGCTGGGGAAACCAGCTTAAAGTTTCATATAATTTCTTTGAGAACAATAGATCATTGTTTTAAGAAAGGTAGACTTCTAGACTTGGCTTATTAGGTATAGTATTTAAGTTGGTACTTCTTTCAAATAGCACCAACTGTTTAAGTATTTTCAGAAGAATTACTCATTCTCTTTTACTATCATGAAAATAGCAACATTTCCTGCTTCTACTTTTCTGTTAATTTTTTTTTTATTCTTAAAAATGGGAAAATGGCTACATTTTTTTTCCACCGAAAAACTCCATATCTTAACTATCATAGTCATCAATGTGTCAAGCACTGTGCTAGATGAAGGGTACACAAAGAAATGTAATAAAAAAAATGACTCCTTTCCCCAAGGAACTTACATTCTAATGGGAGAAACAATGTGAAACAACTATATACACATAAGAGTCTAAGGTGGAGGGGAATTGCTATTGTTATTGTTCAGTCATTTTTAGTCATGTCTACTCTTCATGACCCCATTTGGGGTTTTCTTGGCAGAGATATATTGGAGTAGTTTGGTATTTCCTTCTCAGCTGATTACTCAAGTGAGGAAACTGAGACAAATAGGATTAAATAATCTGCCTGAGATCACAGAATTTGTAAACATCTCAGGCTGAATTTGAATTGAGAAAGATGAGTCTTCCTGACTTCAGGCCTAGCTTACCCAACTGAAAGAGTTCTACAACTTTTAGTTACAGTTTTCCAAACTGCAAGTAAAAAATTCTTTGGTCAAGAAAGCTATGTTATCTAGGTATGTATTTAAAATATTAATATAGATAATAAACTAAATAAACTCTAAACTTGCTTTCTCTTTGTATTTTATGGTTAATTCGGGGGCTTGAACCATCTTAGATAAAACCATTTAATTTCCCTCACATTTTTTGCCCCATATGTGGGAGAACAAAATGAGTCATAATTTTCCTTAGGAAAAGCCTTATTTCATTCAACTACTTAATGCCAAGAAGATGACACTGATATTGAGTCATCCACAGTGAACAGCTTGTCTTCAGAGCTGCATCATTATATATAAGAAGTAGGTACTAGGAAAAAGGGGAAGATTAGGTGGTAAAGCTCACAGATGTACCTCTATCTGTGTGAGAGCTTGTTTGACCTTTAAAACTATGGCTTTATGGGTCACTTGTTGAATAATGTTTGTGTGATTTCCTGGCTTACTGCTAATAATAGTGCTGTGATGTATTAACTTACTTCTATTTGCAGTGTGTGTGTGTGTATATATATATATATATATATATATATGTATATATATATATGCATGCTTTGGAAGACCCTAGCAACTTAACTTTTGGGTTTTTTTCCTCATAAATACAAAGCAGCATGAAAAATGGGCATGGAATGTTCAACTTTAGTTAAGTTCAGGCCATCAAATTCTAATTATCTATTTCTAACTGTATAGTATAGATTGCCAAGAAATCTAATCATAGTACAGCATCACTCAGTAAATTTGTCATTATACTGGGATATACTCATATTTTGGGGTTGTTTCCCTGATTTAATTTACTTTTTTACCAGATATTTTTGAAGTTAAACATTTATATTTCATGTAGAATCTTTTTTCCCCTTAGAGTATTTATAAAAATGAAAAAAATAAGATTTTGCTAGTTTCTATCTTAAGGTCCTTAACAGCAGAAGTGTTTTCTTAGATTACTTAGGTTAGGTTAGGGAACATGTCATAAAAGAGTATGTAAATGATGAAATATTCAACTTCTGTCTTCTTTTTTTGTAACCAATTTTTCTATTTCCCCATTTCCTTATTTGTATCTCTTCTTTATTTCTTTGCCAACATTCTTGCTTTTCTTCTCTATCTATAATCACCAGTTTCATCAGGAGTGTTAAAGGATTGAAAAGTACTATGTTTTCATAAAATCATGCTAAAGATACACAAAAGATAGCCAGCAGTTCTTTTGAGGCTATAAAAATGTATACAACATTCAGGTTGGAATGAATATTAGCCCATTTTAATATGGTAATTTGCACTATGTTGAATAATTGTAAAGGAATATACTTGACACAAAGAAGAGAATAAGTGGTTATGTGAATCAAAAGGGAAATATTCCTTAAATAACATGCACTGAATAGACCAGGCAATGGTCTATCAACAAATACAAATAATGAAATGATTCCTTCTTAGAAGGTGTTTCATTCAAGGAGAGGAGAAAGCTTAGATAAGTATACATAGAATAAATACAAAATACATTCAAATTATGGAAGAAAGGCACTCATAGCTTAAATCAGGAGGTGTTATATATCAAGAGGTGATGCTTGAATAGTGTTTGAAGAGAAGTGTAATGTGAAGTGAAAACAAAAAGGGAGAGACAGTCTTTACAAAGATATGGGGATGGGAAATGTTCAGCTATATATGAAGAACAGAGAGAAGGCCAGATTGGCTGGACTTTAGAGTGTGAGAAGGGGAGTAATCTATAATGAGGCTGAAAAGATAGATTGGGAGCCAGGTTTTGAAGGGTTTTAGAAACCAAATAGAAGAGTTTAATATTTGTCCTAGAGTTAATAGGAATCCATTGGAGTTTGTTGAATAGGAGAGTGACATGTTCCAATCAGTGCTTGAGGAAATACATTTATATCTATAAATATGATAAACTATCAATCTTTAATGTCTATTTTCCCTGTAGGAATTGTACCAGGCCCAGCATATTCCAATTTTTAAGATGATTCCTGCTCTCAAAGCGTTAACAAATTAAATGGGTAAAACAAAGTAAATGGGAAAATAAGAAATAAGGACATGCCTGAAAAAGATATAGACACCAAGAAAGAAATATCAATAAAGTAGAATTAAATGCCTAGAGAGTACCCAGTATTAAGGGATTTGTACTGGATTGTATTTATTCAGGAAGTGTTCATAGAAAAGACTCATTGGAAGCTTAGGTATTTGGGTTTTTTTGTTTGTTTGTTTTCTGGCAGGGAGGTGAGAAGTAATTTGACTGAATAGAGGGGGAAAGACATTCTAGAAATGTGCATAAGCAAGTTGTGTTCCAGGGATGTACAACATTGTTTGACTGAAGTAAAGAGTCCATGGTAGACAATAATGAAGAATTAATGTTACTAAAAATAAAGAATAACTACTTTTTACTGGAGAGGCAGCTAGCTGCCTCTCAAACTGTCACAATGGATGAGTGCTAAGCCTGAAGTTTGGAAAACTTCTCTTCCTAAATTCAAATCTGGCCTCAGACACTTATTACCTGGTCAGTTCATTTAAGCCTATTTGCCACTGTTTTTTCATCTGTAAAATGAACTGGACAAGGAATTGGCAAACCATTCCAGCATATTTGCCAAGAAAATCCCAAATGGGGTCACAAACAGTTGGATGTGACTGAAAAAAAAAACACAACCCAACTACTTATTAGAGGTTCTTAAAACTACTGGTAGTTCTAAGAGCCTGGTGACTGATTAACTGTGAACATCCCAGGGTAATTTTAATGTGGCTTCTGATTTGCAAGCATACAAATCAATTCTTAGTCACCAAATATATTTTTTGTTTCTCTTGGCAAGCAGCTCATTTGTAAGGGAATAAATTCTTGCTTAGAAATGTGGAAAAGGGCTTACATTGTTTTGAGGTTTGTCTAGCTCTACTCTAAATTCTGTCATTAAGTTAAACATAAACCTATTGTTACAGTATATCCAGAGTTTGGGAGAGAGAGAAAAGGAACAACTGACTGATATTACAGAGCCTGAAGTGACTTTAGAAAAAATAGAAATGTCTGGATTAGATTTTAGAGCTAACTTGAGCTCCTGGGATGATGACACCTGTAATTTATTGGTGAGGTCAATATTTTACCAAGAAAGAGAATATTCAGGATAGAAAATGTTATTTAAATGTTGTGCATGCAAGCATTTTTCTAATTGAGAAATATTTATCATTCTGCCTTTTAAATAAAGGGAAGCAAATGAGCACCCTACATTAGAAAATTTATATTTAAAACCAACCCAAAGTCCCTAGAATGCATTATTGTTTCTTGACCTAACTCAACAGTCCAAAGAAGCTTCTGCTATTTGTTCCATTTCTTTCCTTAATTGGCTAAAAATTAAAAATACCTGGATTTCTGCCAGGAGAAGAATCTGTAACCAGATTATTTTTAGTATTGGGGCCCTTGGGGGTTGTTTGGATATCCCAATGGAGACCCATTGCCCTCTTTTCACTGTAGAAATGAGAACCTCTTAGGGACTCCACTACCCAGGCTCCCTAATATCCTTTTCTTTCTGTGTTATTGATTTTCCTGCAGATTCCTAGGGTCACAGTATATAGAATTGGAAGGAACCTAGAAATTATTAGTTCCATTTCCCTCATTTTTACACCTGAGAAAGGAACACTGCATCTTGAAAAGTTTACATCATTTTTTTTTCTTCCTTGTGGGAATTCTAATATTAACAGATCACATTGTATCATTGGTTCTGATAGACTTGCCTTGGGGGATAAAAGATCATCCTGGGTCACATAATTAGTGACAGAATTGAGATTATGAATTCAGGTACTTTATAGGATGCTGCCTCCTAAATTTCAGAAGTGGAATTTAAAATACAATCTTTCCGCCTCTAACCAATTCTACTATTATCGCCAATCATTTAGTGGCATTTAATTAAGTGCCTTTTAAGTGTGAAACCCTGTGATAGAATACAGACCCCAAAATGAAAGTCATTATCTTTAAGGAGCTTATGTTCTAATAGAGCCAGAAAGAGGTGTATACAGAATATAACCATGCTGACCCTCATTAAAATAATTTAAACAAATAAAATGTAAAGGATATCCCAAAAGCATTAGTAAAGTTTTAAGCTTTAATAATTTGATATATAAATGCTACAAACTTACAAAAACATAATTTGAAAGTTTAATTATTTCAATTTCCTTAATACTTAGTTTTATGAGATTAAAATAATTAATTTTTACCTTTTAATTTTACCTACATTGTCTTTGTGAAGTTTTGTGAACAGTTTCTTGATATTATTTTCTTAAGGCCTCAGAGGAAGGCCTTTTATTTGGCTTTTACTGTCACTTGATCTATCTCCATTAAACGTTTTCTTGTGGAGTCATATGAAAATTGTTGTGTATACACAAAAACCTAGTTTTTTGGATGATCTTACAGCTAAGGTAACAAATGTAATCCCTTCCATTCCTGAACAGCAGCTGATGAAAATTTTTATAAAGTTAATAAAAGTAATGGATATCACAAGATGGTGGCTTTATTTGATTTTAATAAGAAATACAACAATATTTTTCAAAAAAAATTCAACTTTTGAAAAGTTATCTTTTTTGTAGATACATAGTATTTATATTTCTGAAGTTATTAAAGATTTTTATGAATCCTATAGTCAGATTTTTGGGACACCCCAGTATTTTATAAAATATATTTATTATAACTATAAAATAAATAGTGATAGGTGATTTTTTGGGGTGTCTGTGTATTTCCTGACCTATGATTTCATTAATGAAGGGATGTCCAGCTATATCTGCAGCTTCAAGTTGTCTATGTTTCATGTATAACATGTAATAAAAGTACCAATTTTACATGATGGTTATGAGTTTCAAATGATATATATAAAGCAATAAGGAAAAATGTAAGGTATATATATATATATATATATATATATATATTCACACATATATATGGAAATGAATATATATACATATATATATAGGATGTGTATGTGTGTTTATGTATGTACTTGTGTATGTATATGTACACACACACACACATATATCTTTCTCTGTTTTTGCCTCTTTCCTTTGTGTGTGTGTATGTGTGTGCAAATTATCCTCTTAAGCACTGGTGTCCTGAAGAGTTCTCAGCAAATATGTGTCAAAAGCAGTTCTTTAATTTTTTTTTAATTTATGGAATAAAACAGCATTTCCATAACATAGTATAATTTAAAAAGATGATTGGACATTAAACTGACAATCTATTACTTTCAGACATGAAAAGCAACTCTTTTAAAGGCAAATAATCTTGGCTTCGTTGCTAGTTCTTTCACTATTATGTCATTCTGAATTTAGAATAATGTATTTTTATTATATGTACACAAGCACACATATATATGTATGTATTATTTCAAACAGTCAAAAGATTGAAGAAATAAAACCATAATGAAACTTGGAAATTCTACATAAATAAAATGTGTCCTCATTTACTCAGAATGCAAATAATGTTTGTGTGTACTTTCTGGATCTTCGATTAATTATTTAACATGTATTTATTAAATACAACATGGTGTGCAAGACCTTTGCAAGATTATTGTAGGAGGAGAGTTAACAAAGAAGTGGAAAAATCAATCCTGAAAAAACTTAAGATGACGTATATAGATAAAAAGAACTAAAAATATAAGGAAGACTATAATAATTACTGAATGAGTGGTACACTAATTAAGTGGTGCAGAACTTGAAGGAGGGACCAGGGAAAGTCAAAGATGCCTTTACTTGAACTTGGCCTTGAAGGCTGAGGGATGGTATTTCACCAGTGGGGAGGAGGGAGTGCGTAGAAGCTGGAAAATATAAGGAGGCTGAGTAAAGGAAGGAGAGGGCTCAGTGCTTAAACAACAGCCAGTAAAATAGGATTCTTAAGGTCCTCTCAGAGGACACAACTGGGGAAAAATAAATATGAAAAGCATTCACTTCCTGGATAGTTAAACCTCTCTCCCAAATCTTTTTTTTTTTTTCTTCTTAATGTGTTATGGAACAAAGAGCTGAGGCATTTAGCATAGTTGGCTAAATGGGATTTAATTCTGCCCTTTAAAGAAAAAGAACTATGGAGTTATTTTGAGATGTGGAGGTCCCTGCCCTTCATTTCCCCATCCTTTAAGTATTAGCTCTTAATTATTTGTTTTCTTGCCTATTGTGTTTCACATGCTTCTGAATTTAAATGTCATCTCCTTTTGGTGTTAAGAGTTTTTCCTGGTTTGAACTCTGGAGGATGGGAAGGACTCTTTTAATGTATTTCAAGCAACCAGTTGAAAAATTTGTGAAGTTTGGGCCACATTTGTGGTCTGAGATGGATTGAAAAATGAAGAGCAAATTTTTCCAGGGTTTGAGTTTCAATGTAGACTTTTTCCCAAAGAAACAGTTGAAGCTAAGAGCTAGGCTGTGATCTCCTGAGTGAGGATGGAGAGAAAACTCCCTATGAATGTTTATCTGGTGATAATGCAACATCTTGTTAGGATATTAAAATGTGTTGTTTGTTTATTCACAAGTGAATCTTGCTCTTTTCCTAAAAAATTAATGTGAAGTTAACTATTTATTAATAATATTTGGAAAGACCAAGACTTGGAACTTCCCAACATGTACAGACTCTTTGTTTCCTACATATTCTTCCAATCCAAAAATATTTTCCTCTTCTCTCTAATATTTCAGATGTGGTGATTTGGAGGGAGAATGACTTGGGTGGAGAAAAAGAAAGAGGAGGAGGATGTGAAAAGGAAAATAAGGCTAATGGTTAAGTTTGTAGTTTGAGGGGTTTTGTGTTAATTTTTTTTCCTTTATCACAATTGTTTAGCCATTTTAAAAATTTTAAATCCTTTGTATGCATTTTTTTTTTCTTGTTAAACTTTGTATATTACCAAAAAAGCCATCTTTGATGTAGTAGTGATGTTAGGGCAGAATTATCACTTCCAGAAAAGATAATTTTGAAAAGAAAAACAAAAACAATTCACTTTGAAAGCTTCAAAAAAATTCAAGGACAAATTTCTGACAACCTATGAAAGAAAGTTATTTTATCCAAAAATAATTAATAGTTTTTCACTTAGAAGAAAATGTAAATATATTTTTTCTCTGTCTGAATACTTGACAGGTTAAAAATCTTATTTTTAGTATCAAGACTGAGCACTTTTCTATTATATTTTGCTTTCTATGCTGGATGCCTTTTAAGGGGTAACAGGCTTAGATTTTTTTGAAAGCATCACCTTCACTCTTAGCTTTATTGAAGTAACAGAGTAGCAGTTCAAAATCTTTGTGACTGCCATGCTTGATTAGAAAAATCCCATTAATGAAAAAAGATGCTAATCGGTAATGTGTTTTGCCGGTCATCACTGGCCTAAGCAGTCTGCATAATCCATTGTTGATTAAGTTAATGAAAGTCTAGCACTGGATTTGAAAGCTTTGTGACAGCAGATTGGAATAAGATTGAAGGCTCTTAAATTATGCTGCACTGGGGGAGTGAATCAAGATGGGAGGGTTACTTACCCAAGTGGCTCCAATGTGCATTAGGTGGGCTTAGGGGGTTTCTTTTGTTTTTGCTGAGGGAGGAGAAGGAAAAGAAAGAGAACACCCAGAAGAATGGTCATACTGTGTCTTGATGAGTTTATTATCACTGTCAAATCTAACAAATGGTACTGGACAGTGGCTCTGTGTTTGGGATCTGTGTAGTCAGAAAGCTCCTATCATGGAAGGCTTGCTAAATATTTTTTTTTTTCCTTCCTCACAGGTGACATCACACAGAAAGGTTATGAAAAGAAGAGGTCAAAATTAATTGGGGCCTATCTGCCACAACCTCCAGGTATGTAAATCTTGGCTGGTGCCATAAAATCTAAAAGATTGACAAGTCTTGAGAACTGATCACCTTAAGTGTAGGACAAATAAGATGGATCATTTGAGACCAGAGAATATTTTTGATGCACGATAAACACTTATATCATATACTTTTTCTATGTAATAGCATATTTCTTTGTGCCTTTATATATATCCCCCTTTATGGCCATTTGCTCATATGTAGTTTTTTAAATCAGTTGGATTCTTGATTTCATGAGTCATTCATATAGATTATGGCAAATAATGCAATAATTATTCTTAAAAGCCCCGTTCTTATAAAAATGACCAGTAAGGATTTTAAAATAATTTCTTCCTCATCCTCTGCCTAAGATTTCTACCTGGAAATAAGATTCCAAAATATTGTTTGTGAGTATGAAATCTCAGAGACTTTCTGTGTTTTCAATTGTAGCTTATGTCAAATAGGTTTTATTTATTTTCCTCGTATGTACAGCATCTACCTCATTCTAGCTTTCTCAGATTTGCTAATTAATGTTGTCTTTTTGCACTTGGGTGATGTTAGTCTCTCCCTGAACCTTGGTAAATTCCAGGAAAAAGGGGGCCAGTGTTGGAATGAAGTGTTGATGTCTCAACTCTCAGATGATCCTATCTGTGGTGTAAGAGTGAAACTTGAGTGCTGACTTCATGCAAGCTGATGCTAAAATGAACTTAATTAAGAAATGCTTATTTTCCTTAGAAAAAATGGAACTCCTATACTATGAAGTTAAAAAGGTCCTGATCTCATAAGCTGTATTTTCATGTTATTCTATAAATTTCAGTTTGTAAAGCATTGCTTACAATTTCTGCTAGAGAACACATACACATGCAGATTTACACACACACACACACACACACACACACACACACACACACACACACAAAGAGAGAGAGAGAGAGAGGGAGGGAGAGAGAGACAGAGAGAGAAACAGAGAGAGAGAGAGAGAGAGAGAGAGAGAGAGAGAGAGAGAGAAGCATTCCAGATAATAATTACTGTAACTAACCTTGATATATCTGGTGGCATCCTACCACTATGTAATGGCAAAGTATGTTCAAAGGGAGTTAATTTATATGCTGAGTTTCTGCTGATTTTACAGATTTCATTATAGTTTTGTTTAGGTTTGTTTAATTTTTAGCCTATTTCTTTTTTCCGTCCTTTAGCTTTAAAAAACAAACAAACATAAAAATGGGTGGGAACATAGTGTATTGTTGCTTTTCATTTCCCTTTATGACAATGACAAGCAGTTTTTAAGACTACAATATGAATAGGATATTTAGGAAGAATAAAGCATTGACTCATTTGAACAGAACTCTCCTTGTCTTCCAATTCCTCATGAGAGACATTCCTGGAAATTAGAGTATCTTTCTTAGGCTTTGGCTAGCTGGAGGATAGCATGGATGTTACTGCTTCCTGGATCTAATATGAAAGAGGAAGGTGATCCCCTTTCACCAGAACATTCACGACCAAAAATCAGTTGGGTTTGCTCCGACCCTACATGTCTAAATCACTCAAGGTCAATTGTAAGGTGACAACTGATGGAAATCCATGGTTTGTTGTGTTTTCTCTCCTCCTTCCAACAGAATCATAGCCAATGCTGACCTAAATAACCACACTACTTGTGAACTGTTTAAAAGAAGTGGAATCTTCTCTATTTTGGAAGAAGGCTGGGGATGGATTGGTTGTATGTTGTCCTTGTGGTTGTTTTTCCATCTGTGCATTGCAAACAAAAGTGAAACAGAGGCATTTCCCAAGAAGATAGTTCTCAAGCCGCAGCTTTGCAAAGAACATGATTGATCCCAATGTTGGCTGGGCCCTAATGGTGGAAGGCGCCCGGGCTGTGTCATGTGGTCCCTTGTTTGTTGTGTGTGCTGTTCTGCATGGGGGCGGGAGCTCCATTCACTGCTGTAACAAATTTAAAAAAAACTAAAATTTGAATTAATTAGTTTTTTTTCAACTTGTTACAGCAGCGAATGGAGCTGCCGCAGTACGGTGTAGACTGCAGCACAGTGAAGGACCCACAAGGAGGATGCTCCGTTCCGCCAACATCGGGGTGTGTGACATCCGAGAAGCAGCGGCCAGAGACCGGGCAGCCAGCACCGCGGGAACCCGGCCTCTGTTTTACTTTCGTTTCGGTGAGCACTACTTTCAAAAGAGAGAAAGAGAAAGAAGTAGTAGAGAATTCATTGTCCAGTAAAGAAACCTAAAATTCAGACAATACTCAACACAACTTTGTTATAATCGAAATTGAAGAATTATAAAACCATAGAGTTACTAGAATCTTAAAGATCCTTTTAATCCATTTCTTCCATTTCATAGACAAAGGCCCAGAAAACTGAAATGATTTACTGAAGGTTACTTAGGTCGTTGTCTTCCCGACTCTCAATTCAGTGGATTTTTCTCCATTTTTTTATTTTACAACTTTTTTTTTTTTTTTTTTTTTAAAGAATTGGGGGAACACAAAAAACCTTGAAAACTCACAACCTACTCAACTAGATTTCTCTGATTTCCTATCGATTCCATTATTCTATGGTCAAACATCTGTTGGAAGGCTGGACTCAGTTCTGAACATCAAACCACTTATGTTTTTAAAAGACTTGTAAAGTAGTAAATTCTACAGATAACAAGAACGTATGTTTGGCAAAAACCAAAAACGAAACAAAGAAAAAACCAAAACTAATGAATGTGAAGCCCAAAGGCAAAATAAAATAAAATAAACAAACAAATTTTAAAAACCCTCAAAATTAGCCAATCTAAAGCTCTCAGCTCGAAAAGAAAACATGAACCTTCTGATTACATCATAAGAAAATTGATGTTTCTAAACCAAAGTTTAAGCCTCATCAATCATCCTGTGGCATATCTCCCTCTGCCTCTTCCCCCCCCTCTCATAAATACATTGCAATTGAATCATGTCCAAGTAATGGAAATTATAGATATAGAACTTACAGAGACCTTGGAGCATGATTCCATCATTCTCATTTTATAAATTAAGAAAAGTGAGGTACAAAATGGTTATGTGGCTTGCCTAAGATCATTATGCCAGTAAATGTCCAAGGTGGAACCTTGATTCCTGGTCCAGAGGCCAAGTTTAATAATTTAACCAACTATGTCAGGCTGATGAGATACCATTAGAATACACAGTTAATATAAAATGTATTAAGCCATTGGTCTATCCCTTGTTTTAAAGGCAAATGGGATGAAGGTTCCCCTTCTTCATCCTTCCTATTGAGTTTGTTTCCTAACCTTTCATCCATCCTTTGTAATTTGACCTTCAGCCAGTTGTTGATGGACCTGGAAGCCTATAATATCATTGCCAATAAAAAGAGATAGAAAAGAGAGAAGAAACATATGAGGTGACACAGATGTCTGGTTTCAGCAAGGTGATGACTTGTCATCTGATACCATTTTAGTTTTTCTTTTTTTTTTTAAGACTCACATGTCCATTGAACATGAGAGGAAAAAATATTTAATTTGACAGGAGAGTGTTTTGTGTACAAGAGCCATTTACGCACATTAGTCTCCCTGGTTTCCTTTGAGAACTAGAAAACATCATTGCACTCTCACCTGTGATTTTAGGACAGGTTGTCCTACTTCATGTTCTATGGGAGATTGACACTCAGTCTTGCTTCCTTGTGTTATTTGGTGGGTTTTTTCCACTATTCTTTTTCTCTTAGAGATTTACTCCTGAGTGAATAAAGGCCTTCATTATGCATAACTTAATTCTTTAGCAAGTCAGTAACTGAAGCAGATGTTTCTAAATTAAAGAATTTAATTCTTTCGTGATTGACTCACTTTTTATAATGATTTTCCTTATACTGAAGACTCCAAAATTGTTTAGTTTTTCTTTTTTCCCTTCCCATTCTGTCATATGTAAAAAGATAAATCATAGAGTTTTTATGTTGGCAGGAAATAATTTGGTATTATTTCACACTAATTTCTCTAAAACATGTAAGGTATTTCCAAGGAATTCCTTTTCATTTTTAGACTTACTATTGTAGGAAAAATGTTAGCGCATTTATGGTAGAAAATATAATTAGGATTTCCAAGGCACTTGTCTTGTTCTGACTTTTTCTAACTTCCTACATCATACTCCATTAACTATTCTAACTGATTATTCTTGCAAATTTATGAGGAAGAAACCAATGTCCTTATCTTTCTTATGAGTAAAAGTTTGTGTGTCCAAAGTGTGTTTCTATAATTAAGTCCTTACTATTTCTGCACCATAGGATGCAGTGACATAATGAAGTGGATTACTAATGCTACCATCAATAATTTCTCATCTGGATAAATACTAAGAACATGTTATGATATATTTTTTTAAATAGCTTGTATTTGTTCTATGTGCTGGTCTGTAAAATATCACTTTTACTCTACAACAGCTTTCAATGAGAATGCTGCAGTGAAGTTTGACTCCATTCTAGAATGAGCATTCAGCCAACTTCTTTCTTGAGATTTAGATAAATTTTGCATTAAATTTTTTTTTCTAATTTGAAGTATTAAAGAACATACTTAATAAAGCTTCTTGTTCCGGAAGTCCTCCTAAGCAAAGTCATTGCTTCGTGAGGCATTTTAGGATACTGATGTGGAATAATTTGTTGCTATGGTAATTGGAGCTACAAAAGCCATAACATAGCATGAAAGCTTACCATAGAATCACAGAATTAGTAGCAAACTTGCATCCATCTAGTCCATCTCTTTGTTTAGAGAAGAAGCTATAATATAGCATCCATTTGGTCTTTACATGAAGAAATCTAGTGAGAAGGAAGCCTCTACCTTGGAAGCAGCCAATTTTGCTTTGGGGCAGTTGTAACTGTTAAGAATTTTTTTTTCCTGGTAGGAGCTCAAGTCTGCTTCTCCTCTGAAACTTCTCTGTCACTCCCACTTCTATCTACTAGGTTCAAAATAACAAATCTTTCTACCTGATAACTTGAAGACAAATTCATGTCCCCCTTGAGGAATTTCTTTCTAGGTATCTCTAGTTTCTTCATAACTAACATGTTCTTATGAAATCTCTTTTCCAGACCAAATATTCCCATTTCTAGCATATAGTTGAAAATAATGATGATGTTACTTTTGAGCTTTCTATTTTCCTGACTAAACATCCTCAGTTCTAACAGTTTTTATAGTAATCACATATTTGAGGGTTTTGACTCTTCTCTGTGCTGCTCTTTGGACACTCTTCAAATTCCTTCCTCACAATATCCAGCAGCATACAGTTCTGAACAAACTAATCCCATATATGGCCCTATATGAACAAATTACCTATATGAATATCTTTAAAGATGTAAAGGTTTTTTCCCATTTTAAAAAATTAAATGATTTATTAGAAACAATGTTATACAATACATTATTTTAATTTGTTTAGTACCTCTTTGTAGTTAAATTAATTTCAGTGCAGAAAACAGAGTTTTTCAGTCATTCCTACTAAGGCTTCACAAATCAGAATTTTTCACACATTCATTTTTACTTTGACTTTTTTCATTTTACATTATCTTATGATGGTCTTTCAAGATTTCTTTGAAAGCACAACTCTTAATCTATCTGTCACTTAGTTGATTTCCATAGTTGGTCATCTGGTTAGTGGGATGGATAGCTCCTGTTTCTTCCACCACTTTATAGGTACCACATTGTAAAGGAAAACCTCAGAAGGTCTGTGTCCTTAGTCCATCATTTGTTCACAAGGTGAATATGGGAAAACCAGTTTCCTAATCAATAAAATAGGAATAATGATATTTTCAATAATTTGATAATATTATTATTTTCTCACAAAGTTGTAAGGAAAGTGTGTTGTGAATTTTTGAGCAGTTTAATGTGAACTTTTATTGTTAGTAACCCTCTAGAAACTAGAAGAATAAAGAGGGAAGTTATTTTTTGTGGAGGTATGTGTGGTATTTGTACTCTTTGCTTAAGAGCAAAAACAATTCAAATCTACCACTCTCTCTTTTTCAGCTTATTTTTTCTTTTCTTTCTTCCCTCTCCACTTTATTCCTTTTTGGAAAGACATAGTTTGCAAAATGAATAAAATTAGATTCTCTTTTTTATACTACAGGTAGACAAGAAAACATTCAGTTTTCTATCTGGAAGATAGATATCAAGGATATTCAACTTTGTAATACACACACACACACACACACACACACACACACACACACACCTATGCATGTGGGGGAGTCTTCTTTAAACACATAAACACATATCCCATTAGAGGACATCTTTATGCTCTTTATGTTACCTTTTTGCTTTCTTCATTCACTACCACCCTTTCCTTTTGATTTCTGCTTTGAGAAATTTGAAAGGCAAAGTAGCCTTGGAAAGCAGTGTTTATTACTACCCAGTCATTGGAGATGGCTGCCTGCTGATCACTGTTCCCATTTCTTAAATGTCAAGGATGCCATGATCTTTTTTTTTTTTTTTTTTAACTTCAGCAAATTCTAGCGAGCTAAATGTTTGTTTACTGTTACTTTGGGAAACTCAGCATAAAAATTCCTATATTGGGTAATAATTCTGAGGTAACAATGTATTGCACTTTTTATCCCTGAAATTTAATGGCTTGGAGTTGCCTGCCTTTGGAAAATTTGGTATAATTAATTCTGAGAACCTGATTTGAAGTCCAGGAGCAGCATTCAACAAAGCAAAATTATTTAAGAAGTGGAGGAAGTATTTTAGAGGGAAGAAACAATTTTTTTCTTTGCCTTTCATTTCAACCTCCATGATCTCATCAATATAGCTACTTCACTGAGCAGATTAGAACTCATCTTCACCCTCTCATCCTGTATGATCCCTTTGAATGTTTTTACATCTCACTCAATGGCTAGAGAATATCTAAGTTCCTCAGATATTTATAATCCGTGTGACCTTGGGCAAATTATTGCTGTTGGTATTATTGTTATTGCCACCAGGATAGCTTCCAGGCTGTTAGTTTTTCATTTCCTTGCCCTCTGTGTATCCCATTGATTGACCCTTTGCCAGTCATGTGTGTCCTAGATGCTGCATTATCAATAATTTCCCAAGCAAAAGTCTTTATCTACTTCAACTAGACAAACATTTATTATGTTGCTAATAATATAGTAGTGTCTACTTGTTTCTATCATGTGTCTATAAGTTGTTCTTTGGATCACTTGCAATTTTGATTCTCATAAGATCATAGTGCTTCACCATTTGTAATTACATGGTATCCAAGGAATCATATTGGATGTTAAAAAGTTATTTTATTTTTACTTATTTGGAAGCATCTTGGACCATTCAAAGTGATTTTCAGCTTTTAAAAAATGGTTTTGAACATGATCTCTACTTTTTGTTCAGTTCTGGGTTCAACTTAATGCTTGTTCATGTGCAATGTCTGTCCTATACATATTTACATAAAGAAAACTAGGTTAATTAATTTTATAACCTGAGTCATATAAGTTCTTTATCCACTTGGTTTTTCTTGAGTTTGTAAGTGTAACAGTCCATGAAACAGATATTTTGTTTTATATTTCCCTATTATTACTTCTAAAAGATTTTGATAAGAGACTCAGTTATTTAAAAAATTAATTAATTAAGAGGTATTTGGTAATGGTTCACTTTTTCCATTCTTATTTTTATTTGTTGAGTTTTGCATCAATTTTAGTTAATCCCATCTTTGCCATTTTAGCAGAGGGATTCTTCCATTGAATCATTTCTCAATAATACCAAAACACAGATTTAAGGTAATGTTTTCATTATGCAAGTAAGAGCATGAAAGCATTTTGAATGTGATGTTCAAATGTGCTAATCTGTAGAACATACTCTGCAAAATTTTAAAGTACTATATTAGGCAGCTATTCGTACTACAAGTCTGATGATCTTGACAATAAAAATTCCATTTGCTACCATAAGCATTTAAACTCACTCTGATGGTGTATTTGTTTTTTGTTTTTTTTTTTTTTCCCTCCTCTTTTTCCTTTGCTTTGGGAATATTTATGTAAGCCTTGTTAGTTTACATAGACTTTGCAGACTTTTCAGTCTTCAACTGAAAGAAATCTGTAACCTATAGCTCCTCTAGTGATATAGAAATAGATTGTATTTCTAATAGATAAAATACAAGAGACAAGGTTAAGCCCTGAATAGAAGAAGAAACAACATTCAAATAAGTAATTGTTAATAATTTAAAACGTGGATAGTCTGTGACTCAGCCTATTTTCCCAGAACAGATTGCTACAGGAAATATAAAAGAAATCCCAATTACAAGTGGGCAGAAATACCACAAATAGTTTGGTCCAGTACTCACAGACACTGGTGACTCTGTATTTCTCCTGCTGTTCCTTCTTAAGGAGTCTGTTCTTGCTGCTAACTGAGGTGTGAATGACTCTCTGCCTCATTTCAAAATGCCTCTTTGAGGCTCTCCCTTGGGGCTGTCACCAACTCTGAGAGCTAGTGGTTGGCCATCTTGATTTGTTATCTTATATCAACAAAAGTGTCAGATTTCTTGTATCCGAGTTAAGCCACATTCTTGATCAAGAATATAAAATGAATTTCCAACATTGGCGAGGAAGTGTGCTTACTGAATATATCAGTAGGAATAGATAATGGAATGATTAATGAAACTTTCTGTCAATACTTAGGATGCTGATGGATCCTTTTCTGGTCTAAGACAGCAGGCTCTTCATCCTAATTAAATTCAGATAGGGATGAAAGAAGCTTGAAACCAGATTTTTTTGTGATAGGTGGGGTGTTCAATCTTAAGCATTGTGTCACTACATTTATTCTCTTGTAAACTGAGAATGTTACATAGTTTAATTCTCTCTCCTATGGTTTCTTGTGGGGGTGGAAGAATGACACAAGGACCTGATAGCTCAAATTCTCACAGTGTGAACTCACTATGAGCTCTGGCTCTCTGTCTTTTAATCAGGGGAGAGCTCATTGAAACACCAAATCAACTGGGAGTAAAGACACAATCTAGACTTTCAGGGATTTTCAAGCTTCTTGAAATCATTTAAAAAATGAATACTGATTTCAAGAACCATGATTAAATGAACATTTAGTGTGACAGCACACACATTGGGCAGATGGAGGCAAATAGAATTTATAGAAGTCTGTAATCAGAAATCAATACTTCCTTAAGAGGTAAAGGTAGGGTAATGATGCAAATTTTTGCTTATCTTGAAATAATGACTAGTAAGAACTAGAAATTATATTGTAATTTAGAATAATTTTCTGCTTTCCTTTTTTTCTTCTTATGTGGACAACAATAAATCAAATGGAGTCCACTGAGATACTTGTATGTAAAGTTCTTTGTGAACATTAAAAGAATAAATAATATGAATTATTCACATCATTTAATTTGGTGCTCTTTTCACTTTTTTGTAGAAACACATATATTTCTTTCTGGCATTGACTTCAAAAATAACTATGTAGCTTTAAGATAAAGATGATAGTAATTTAGAGATATAAGAACAGAGGAAAGCAGGATTCATATTGTATTATCAGATAAATTTAAAGTTAGAGAAAAATCTGTAATTTCACTAAAACTCTAAAGTCTAACCCTGCACATAAAATGTCTCATCAAACCTTAGGATGTTTCTAGAGAATTCATTGGCTCCTTCACACCACTTTGAAAAACCCTATTTTGACAGTTTATATCTGCTTCAGAATAGATTAGAAAACCAAGATTAAGATTAAGGTCAGGGTCATGTGCCTAGCCAGTCCTCACAATGGCTATTGGAAAAGCATACCACTTTATGTCCCTCACCATTTTTGTTCTCTCTTTCATACGTAAATAAACATGATTCTGAGTGTGTGCTTTTTGCCTTTTAGTTAAGAAATTGTGATGGTCCCTTTATGTTGAAATAAAGTTGCCTACAGATGTTTTCTGGCATACATGGCATCCTGAATCCTCCAAAGGTGGTCACTTCTGCCAGGTCATCAGACTTAGTGATCTGTTCTGGTTTAAACATATTATTAACATTATTCTGTGGAAATTTATAGGCTCAAACATATCTTCCATGTTCTTTTGCTGACTCTGTGGTTTACATATTTTCCAGTGACGCAGATACTGTCTACCCAGCACATAGCATTCATGAAATCTTACACTACATTTACTGGTTAAACTTTGATTGGATAGGAAATAGTTGTCTCTTTTCTCTGACTTATAGACACAAAGGAGAAAGTATACCAGACTGAAGAACCTTTAAGTTTTTATTTCCTTCTTGAACATATCCAGATTCCCAGTATTGTAGAGTTTAGATTTTAACCTGATTGGTTAAGGATTTCCATCACTGAGTATCTCTCTGTTTCTTGTCCCTCTCCTTGTCCTTGTCCTTCTTCTCCTTCTCCTTTCTTCCTTTCTCTTCTTTATTCTCCCCCTCTCTTTTGTCAATTTTCTTTGGAATTCTTCCACAAGCACTTATTTGGAAATTATAAATTGTTTCTAATCAAGAATGGTTTATATTCCTCTTTTCTGCTCTTCCCCTCTTCCCATTCTTTTCTTCAATTTTTTTCCCCTTTCTTCCCTCTGTCTTTGAGTTTGTTTATATATAGCAAAGGGGGAACAAATATATTTCCTTGATATAGTTATCCTTTAACTGAAATATTTCAGGTGTTAGAATTCTTATATGATATTACCCTATAGGCTTTCTATGCAACTCTGACTCATTTGCAACTTTGTGGTAGAGAAAACTTTAAACTCTGTAGGAGATTCATTCTCTGTAGCTTCATTCTGACATTCTTACTGGTATTGTGTCAACAAAACATCAACATGGAACAAACACACGTTTCCTAATATACCAGTTAAATTTGAAAGTTCACCCATTAGTGCCAGTGGTAATTTTGCTGAGGGAAGTGATAAGGGGATGGCACCAGGAAGAAGGGAGAAAGGAGATAGACAGCCTTAGAATCAAGTTCTATCAATTAGGGAAACCCATGCCCCATCATTACCCCAAACCAGAAAACCCAGGGCAAATCACACTGTGAATCTCATCTTCCTTAAAATGTATTGTTTAAAGGAAATACTTGTATTTATGAAATCATAGATTCCCCTGGAGTGTTTGGGTCCTTTGATTTAAACTATGTAATGTAAAAAAATAAAGGAAGTGACAAAAGTGCGAGTCTTCTGACATCTTCCTACAAACTCTATTGATGCTTGTCTCTCTAAGGTTAGTAACTTGGTGGGAGATTCTATAACCTGAATAATAATAAAATCATTATCATTGTAATGGATAATTATTATAATT
Organism: Sarcophilus harrisii; assembly: GCF_902635505.1. Taxonomy (NCBI): domain Eukaryota; kingdom Metazoa; phylum Chordata; class Mammalia; order Dasyuromorphia; family Dasyuridae; genus Sarcophilus; species Sarcophilus harrisii. The sequence continues at coordinate 211,483,172 of NC_045430.1, read as the reverse complement.
AACTTGAAATTAATGTCATGGCCATGGTCACCATAGGAACTAACTCTCACAATAATTTCCAATGAATCTCTATCTCCACCCATTGAATTGTAAATCATGAAAGAATTTATCTTACTTATGCTAGATTAAAGTGTGGGGGGGGAACAAGAAGGTGAAGGCCTATTCTGACACTTTTGCACTAACCAATCAAATTAAGGTTGGGACGAACAGGTGATAAATGAATGCACTTATACCTTCAGTTTTTCTGTAATTTATTAATAAGAACTGAATGGCTCATTTTGGCTCACACTACCTCTTTAGGATTAAATGCTATGCCATAATTTTTAAAACATTTGAAAATGTATTTGTTATTTATACATAATTTGGAAAAGATATTTTTCTTGTAGATTTTGAAAAACTGATGCATTTAGTTTATGAAAGAGAAGAAACTTTTATCTCCATATTTTATATTCCCCATTCCTTGTCTTCACATTAGGTTCCCTTTTTCATTATACCTTCATTTACATTGGGCATCTTCATGATGTAAAAATAGTATATTCTGCTGCTTTTTTCATTGCCCTTAGGTGGCAACAGACATAATTTAAGTGTATAATAATCTTTAGTAAGTAGGTCCCCCATAATACTCAGTACACAGTATTCTCTGTCCACCAACTCCCCTACAGCCATTGGCCCACAATCTTTTTTATCTCCTCTCTGTCCTCCCTCCCCCCCAACTCCTATTTGGCTGATAGGAACTGTATTATTTGCAGTTTCTTGTTGCTGGGCCACAGGATAAGCATAATTGATTCCTATAGAAATTAGCATAACTGTAATTTAAAATTTTTCCAATTGAATTATCACAATTATCTATCTGTTTTTTTCTTTTCCCATTGAATTTAGGGGTGGATCAGGCCTTGCCACAAGAACGCCGGACTCCTGTTACCCCCTCCTCCTCCTCAAGATATCACCGCCGTCGGTCCTCGGGGTCCCGGGATGAACGATATCGATCTGGTAAGGTGCTAAGTTTAAGGAGATACTTCCCACCTAAACCAGACTGATCATGTAAATTGAAATGTGTAGCCAAGAGTAGAGTTAGAATGACATTTAGGGGAGGCAAGGCTTGGATTTCTCAATAGTTCATTTCCCTAAAGGTAAGTTTTGATGAGCTATCATTGTAATCTTGGGATGAATAGATCCTAACTATTTCATTATATTTGTTTAGAACATATGTTTAGATGGTGAATGCCATCATTCTTAACAGAACTTCTCTTCTTAAAGAAGATCTTTTCTTTCATTTATATTTATGAACAAAGTTCATATTTTAAAAATTACAAATATGCAAATTTAATAAAATTTTATATAATAATTTAAGAAAAATAAAATTTTTTTCTTTTATAAACAAAGTTCTACTGATGACTTAGGTTTTTGTAGCTAATATATTTATCTTCTTTACCCTTACTCTACTTACATCATCTTGTACCTTTGTTTCTCTTTCTCAAGCAAAACTATTTCTATTTACCAAGGAGACTTTATTTTTAATCTAAAAAAGTTCTGAAAATGTCATACCATGTGTACTTGCTACCATAATATATTTCATATTCCTTCTGAAATCACCTTATCTTGGCATTTTTGATTTAATTATAGTTGTCACTTAGCCTAAGCCTATTTCATCATTAATTTCTTTTTTCCTCAATAATATTTTATTTTTCAAATTACATGTAAAGATAGTTTTCAACATTCATTTTTCCAAGATTTTGATTTTTAATTTTTTTCTCCTTCCTTCCCTTATCCCTGTCTTCTTCTCAAGACAGCAAGCAATCTGATATGGTTATACATATACAGTTGTTTTGAATTTATTTCCATATTAGTCATGTTGTAAAAGAAAAATCAGAATAAAAGAGAAAAAAAAACACAAGGAAGAAAAAGAAAGCAAACAAAAAGGTGAAAATAGCATGCTTCAATCTGCATACAATCTCCATAGTTTTCTCACTAGTTCATCCAATAATTTCACAGTAGAAAATTTGCTACCATGATAATTTAAGAGTTATTTTCCCCTCCCCCTGCTTCAACATCCAGATTTTTAAAATGCTTTTAGGGAAAGGTTGGAACACTGAAATACTATGTTTTTCTCCACCTGAGATTTTGTTAAAGAAAATCTTTGTAAGCTATTTTGTTTGTTCTCGGATTATAGAGCATCAGATCAGAGTATGCTGTGGAATGGTGATAATAGTAACAATGATAATGCTTCTCCCTATTAGCCAGGAGCCTTTCATTATAAACCACCAACCATTCCCACCTGGGCAGCTGTCTGGCAGTCTGCCTGCCTCTGCTTACCCTCTGGAAGCGAAGAAGAGGAAGACAAAGAAGATTTCTGGCACTTGGGCAAAGAAAGGGTAATGGCCCCTTTGATGAGCACAAGCCCTACTTAACCGATGCTTCTCCCATCTTGTTGGAAAAGCTGAAAGGCTGGGACTATGTGGAAAGTGGCTTTGTTCCCAGATGTTAGTTTTCCCCCCTCCTCAGGCTGTAGAATTATTCCCAAATTGGTGCTCATACCTAAGACTATGAGTGCTGGCTGCATTTTTCTCTCAGGCATCTTGGAAACTTGTTCTGACTTATCAGAAGAGTAATCCATTCAGGAGATCTAAAAGGAAAATCCAGGATTTCTTATTTCAATTTCTGTTCTCTAAACCAGATTCTTGACATTATATCTATAAACTTAGCCAGGAAAAAGAAACAAACAACTAGCAAAATCATCTCCCTGCATATAGCATGTATATGGTATTTTTAAAGGTTTCAGATATTTTAAAATAGCTATTAGGAATGATTTCTAAATCAATGAATCAGTGTTTATTAAGTACCTACTAAGTGCCAGGACTATTCTAAGGGCTAGAGATACAAAGAAAAATGAAAAAACCTGGTATTTTCTTTCAAGGATCTCATGGTGTATCATTACTCAGTTAACCTAGTTGTTTGTTCTAGAGGAGAAATTACTTAGGGTGATAAGAAGGAGAAATGTTATAGAGCAAGGGTTCTTAATCTTTTCAGGACCTCTTTTGTGGTACAGTGAAACTCAGAGACTCCTTCTCTGAATAATGTTTTTAAATGAATAAAATGAAATGCATAAAATTATAAAAAGTAATCAATCATATTGAAATTTAGTTATTAAGATTTTTTTTTTAATTCACAGACACTAAAATCAATCTGTGAACTCCATGGGGGGGTCCATGGATCCTAGATTAAGCTTCCTTGATATAGAGGCAAAGGAACAAGGGTATCAGAAGAAATGACTATATTGGGCCATTTGGCAAGTTTTTAATACATTTGGGAGTAGATTAAATGTTTAAGTCCTTTGGAAAAGAACTGGAATACCATTCTACTTTTAGTTATTTACCTCCCCACTTCACCTCAGACTTAGCATGACTCTTATTTTTGGTTCTCAGTAGCATCCTCTGAGTTAAATTGTCAAATAGTTATCAAGTTTAGGTCTTATTATATATTCCATTAAACTTTTAGAACTAGGCAACTGTTCAAGTCTAGAATTTGGGAGAACCAAACTCGCTAGGCATTTTACCATACTCCTGCATCTCCCTCATTTGACTATATTCTTTGGAGAATTAGTTTTCCAGTTTGTGAAATGCCTCAACAATATTTTTAGTGTCCAGAAGATACTGTGGGGATTGCTGTTTTGGTATAAACCTATGTACTTGATGTATATAGTGTAGTAGGGAAAACAAAAATTTTGAGTTAAGAACCTAGGTTTAAATGTTTACTTTTTTACTTTATCTTTAGGCAAGCCCCTTAGCTCTAAAGATCTTTTTTTTTTTTTTATATATGTAAAGTGGCAAAAAGCCAAGGGTCTAGAATAGATGACATATTAGAGGTCATCCCTTCCTCTTACCAAAAAAAATAGAAAATAACCTGCTTTTCAGGCCAGCAAACATTTATTAAACATTCATTATGTACTTGTTACTGTCCTGAATTATACATTATTTTCATTTTAAAGCTTTTTCTAATAATGAATAGCCCCTTCTACTTTTAGGGAATAATCATTCTAGGTATGGATTAAATATATCCAAAGTTTCTTTTGAGATTTTTAGAATATTATATTGATAGTCTGATGGTCTTCTTATGTTCTTATCATAAATCTATTTTTATTTCTGTTATGCTTGTACATATCTCCCTTACTAGATTGTAAACTCCTCAAGAGCAGTGACCCTCTCTTTTTTATTTCCATCTCTCTCAGTTCCAACAGAGTCTCATGCATAGAAGTCATTTAATACATGTGTAAGTGAAGAAATGTTCTCATAATAGTAGTACTTCAGAAAGTGCTGACATAATAGTTATCCTGGGGAGCAACTATAGAGGTAAACTTCATTTAGTAGTCTAGGCTGCTCCTTTGTACTTTTTAAAATAATTTTTTTCAATTAATGAGCATTTATTTTCTCCTTTTCCTGTATTAAAATATGACTACATATCTATATACATATAGATAAATATACATATATATATAAATGGAAGATTATATTTATAGAATATTATGGAATATTCTATATATATAATATTCTATATACATAAAGTCTACTTATTTATTATATAGTGTATATATAAAAGTAACTATAACAAAAACTATATATATGTGTATATATATATAAATTCAGAGTTGCTTTAAAATATATATATATATATATATTTCTCTAATTATTAATGATTTGGTGAATTTTTCATATGGTTATTGATAGGTTCAGTTTCTTTGAAAACTGCCTGTTTATTTCTTTTAACCATTTATCAATTTGGAAATGCCCATAGCTATTAAGAAATTATAATAATGGACTTCCACTTAGATTTTTTAAAAAATCCTTTATCTCATCCTCTCTTCTCCCACCAACTGCCTCCCTATGGGAGTTTAAGTACATTTTAAAACTACAAATGCTTCAATAATTTGCTGAAATGCAATAATGTCTTTTCTCTTGGGGTATGTACATAGTACAAGATATGCAAGTTTGATTTTAATCTACACTTTCAGTATTTGCGTGTTTGTATCTTTCAATTTAGTTTCACTTGAGTTTGTTTAATAAGCACTTCATATTCATTCTTTCATTTGATCATCATATTAACCCTAAGATTTTGAGTTGCCAAAATATTTGGTGAGTTGCCTTAAGGTGATATAGCAAGTGAGGGGCAAAGATAGGATGTCAAAGACACCTTTACTCTGACTAATAAGCCTCACTGCTTCTTACATGGAAAATGGGAAATTCAGCATGGCAGACTGAAGGAACTAAGTGGTTTTTTTTCCCCTTATATTTATTAGAGAGTTGACATATAGTCTTTGCTTATATAATTTTACTTAAAAATATTTTACTTTAAAAATTTTTAAATGAAAGGACAAATGTAAAAATCATTTATTAAGTACTTATTAATAATTTATTAAACAGTTATTTCAAGTTAAGGACCTGGGTTTAAACATTTCCTCTTTCACTTTGTTGCTGGGCAAGTCCCTTAGCTCTAAGGATCTCATTTTTTTTCATCTGAAAAGTGAGAGGAGTCCAGAAGTCTAGAATAGATGACCTATAGGTCATTCCTTCCTCTAAATCTCTGATCAAATATAATGGAAAATAAACTGCTTGTCAGAAAACATTTATTAAACACGTGCTATGTACCAGTTATTGTTCTGAACTATGTTATTTTCATTTTAAAGTTTTGTCTAATATAAAGTGTTATATAATAACTTATGTTAAATTCTGGGAATACAAACACAAATGTAAAATAGTAACACAGGAACACAGAGCTTTTATTTTCTAATGAGATGATAACAGGTATATGGCAGTATTAGCTAGGAAAGGACATTTTGATCTGGGACATGGTGGATCTCTGTGAAGTCACAAAGCAGCTGATTGACATCCTCTTCAGCGGTATTTGTAATGTTGATTCAATTATGATGCCCAATCAGAAGGTAGAATATGTATATATGGGTGACTTTCTTGTATTCATAGGCTTGTAAATGATGATTGGAAGAGACCATCTGGCACAATCTCCTGACCTCCCTTTTTTATTTAGATGTGAACACTGAGACACAAGGAGGTCAAGTGATTTGCCCAGAATCACACTGGTAGAAATTTTGAGAGATGAATTATGAAATTAGATCTGTGGATTCTGGAGTCACTCTTCTTTCCAATGTAGTAAGAGAAGGTTTCCAGTGAGGGCTACTTTAGTTCTCCCCTCCCCCTGCCTCCACCCAAGTCTTAACCTATTATCTCATTGTTATTTTATCCTACTTTTTCACTGTTTCTATGATTGATTACTTGACCCACTCTTTTAAATCTTTCCATTCCCAAGCCACCTACACTCCCCCTGTAATGAATGCTTTTAAAATGGAAATTTTATTCAAATGATGGAAATGATGAGGGGATGGGAGTGAGAAGGCAGTTTCCTTAAAAGCAATCACTACCACCAGCCTTCTGTTGATTTTTCTGACTTTTGGTGGTAGTTAAAAATTCCTTCAGTAGTTGAATCGGTATTATCTGAGCTCCAGAGCTTCTGGAGGTCAGGTATATTAGGGAATATAATCTCCGTAGTAGAAGACAGAAATAGAAAGAAAAGAAATATCTTTTTAGCTGGTTGACATCTCAGGAAATTTAAATGAGGCACTATTCATAGAAACAAAAAAGACTATGGTGTCCAGTGTTCTATAAATGGAGAATGTGATATCATGTTTTCAGATGACCTCACAGAGTCACATTGATATAGAAAATCCATACAATGAGAATGTGATAGGCAAGGATCAAGGATTCAGAAGAGTTGCCCTTTGCATCCTATCTTCAGTGTAATAAAGCAGACTCTGTTGGAAGGTCTCATCAGCTGGTTCATGTGTGGATACTGTAATCAGGGCTGTTTTCCATCTCCTTTTTGTCAGGCTGGCTTATTGTTTATGAGTATATCATCTGCTCTGGTCCATGACCTTGCGGGAAGCAACCATGATATAAAAAATGTACAAGCCAGTTCATCTGGGGGCATATAATCCATGCTTCATTTTAATGCCCTTGCAATATCAACATAATAATATGAAAGCGTTAGGAGTCCAGGTGTTAGCTGAGAATCCAATCTGAATATATGGTGATTTCCGTGATTTCTCAGAGAGATCATAAAGTCAGGGGCAGGCTGTGCAGCTTTGTTTGAGAAACATATTAGATTCCAGCTCACCAGAAAACAGTATCATCATGATGTTATTAGAAGCATCAGAAAACCAGAGGCAGTTTATATTGTTACATGCCAGGAATGTTCTATACCTCCTTGAATTATAGTGAAATCTCACTTTCGCAAACAATCAGAGACAGAGAATTTTATACCTGGAAATAATTTCAGATAATGTAGAGTCCAACCCACTCATTTTGCAGAGGAGGAGATTGAGACCTAGAATGACATGATGGGAAACTAAAATTCAAATTTCCTTCCTGGTTAAGAGAATTGAGAAAAGGATGAGTTCAGAATACAAACTGCAATAGGTTTATGATTCAAGGGCTAAGGGAATTCTAGTTAACAGCCAGTCATAAGAAAACAAATTTTTATCTGTATTTATGGAAAAACTGAATATCCCTGAAGGTTTCTAGGAGTTGCTACTGCTGACAGCCTCCAAGACAGACTTCCAGCCCTTCCATTAGTGACAGCAACCATGTATGTAGCACTCTTTCTTCAGTTATACAACACTTTAAATACATGATCTAATTGCTCTTTGTAAGAATGCTGCTTGAAACAAATCTGCGTTGTGTGGCACAAAATCTTTTTATTAGGACTTTGTTCAGCCTTAATTCAGAAGACTGCTAAACTCATGATACAGTGGGACAGTATCTGAGTTTAAAGATAAAAGATTGGTTCAAACTTTGAAAGGCTTAAGGATACTGATCAATACAATGACCCAACATGATTCCAAAGATCTCATGATGTAGTGATGTTGTTCACCATCTGCCAGAGAGGTGATAGTTTCAGGATGCATGAGACCTATTCTCTGGATATTGTCAATACTGCAATTTATCTTGTCTGATCTTCCTTTTTCTTAAACAATTCTCCGTCCCTCCTTCCAGTGGTAGTGCTGGCTGGGAGGGATAGAAAAGGGATTTTTAAAATTGATTAACTTAAAAAAAATAGTTTTGACTGGTTGATTACAAAGATCTCTTCCTGCTCTAAATCATGTGGTCATATGAATTCCCTGAAGGAATCCAACAGTTGTCATTGACTGGGGAAGAAAAAAAAAAGACTTAGTTGGGGGAAGGGGGATTCACAGAGATAGTGATAGCTATAGAGGAGGTATCCTAGCAAGAAGTAGTCAGTGGAAATAAAGGCTGATATTATCCTAAGATTACAGTGCTGGACTTTTAGTAAATGGTTGTAAAAGCCGATATTATTTACCGTTTATTTATCCATATCTGACTTGCAAAGTGGTTTATCATAATTTTCAGGCTTTTTTGCAATTTGTGTAGAGAAATGTAACTGCTCCTGCTACTTTGCCTGACTGCAAATATAAGAAGTGCTAAATAAATTCTTTCCTGGTAATGTAATGATCTCTAAATTTATTTCACAGCTACACAAGACTGGCTTTAAATATCTCCTTTTCCTTAGTAGATGGACACTTTTAGGCCATCAGAACTGAAAGGCTCAAACTGAATAAAATATAAACTGCTGTAGCAGAGAAAGGAAGCTGGGCTACAAGGAGATTTACTTAGTTTTGCTTAATGTCACCAGGCAACTTAATTGAAATGCCTCACAAGCTGGATAATGAATCTACTTATCTCCAAGCACAAATGGAGCATTTACTCTTCTTAAATATGATACCTCATTCATTGCCACATATTGATTACCTAGAATGTACTTAGGAGAGCATCTAATGTATATAGCAATGGAGAAGATTCACAACAGTCATTTCCTTCTTGATAAACTCTTTAAACTAATGCTCTTATATAGAGTGACAGATTATTTACCCTCACTGTACTAATTTTTCCTTCAAAAACACCCCCTGGATGAAAGTAGAAGGGTTTGCTTGTAATTCCATAAACATATTACATATCTGAGTTGGAAGAGACCTCACAGCTCAACAAATACTTGAAAAAATAAAATTTTATTTTTTTCTTTTGCTTTTACATTTCCCAAATTTCCTCCATATCCTTCCACTTTTCATTCTCAAATGAACCACCTTAGGACAAAAATTTTTTAAAGAGGTGAATGGATGGAAATTACCAAAATCTATAAATAAATTGAAAAAAATTTGACAATATGTACCATTGCTCTATCTCTCCCTCCCTCTAACTGTGCAAATAAGTAGGGGAAAATATCTTCTAATATCTCTTCTTTGGGGTCAATTTTGTTCTTTGTAATTTCTCCCCATCAGTTTTAATTGGTTTGCAGTAGATTTGGGAGGTTTTTGTCTGAATATTGTACTTGTATATATGGTTTATTGATTCTACTTCATTATGCTATTGTGCATCTAAGTCTTTCCATTATGAAGATAATCATTATGTTCCTTTTTTCTTATAGCACAATGTTATTTTATTACATTCATATATCATAATTTGTTTAACCAATCACCATTTGATGGGCATCTATGTTATTTCTCATTCTTTGCTACTGGAAAAAGTGCTTGTTATGAAGATTTTAGAGTATATGCAGCCCTTCTTTTTATCATGTTAACTGAAAAGGCATGCTATTAATGACATACTTGTCAAGCTGTCATCTGGCCTCCTCTTTAATACTTCTGGTGATAATCCTTTTTCTCTAGAAGCTCTGATGAATACTTTTGGACAGCTCTAATTATTAGGGAGTCTTTCCTTATGCTATTTTGAAAACTGTGAATTCCATACTCTGTTTCTGTTCTACCCTCTGGGGCTAGGTAATACAAATGTAATCCTTCTTTAATATCGAAATCCTTTAAGTTTTAGGCACTTGTGGCCCATGTAAGTCTCCTCTTTACAAGATTTAAACATCCTCAGTCCCTTCTTTAATTACCATATTCCATGGTCTCTAGCTTTCTCTCTAATGGATTCCTTACCAATGCTTTCACATTCTCATTTGTTAAAGTTTTACCTCAGAAAAGAACATGTAGAAAGCAACATGATGTAGCAGTCACACACACACACACACACACACACACACACACTCACACTTCATAACCTAACCCAATTATCAAAATTGCCAACCTCAGAAGGGAGAGCATGTCATGATATCGAACTCCCTTTTGAGAAGCATTTTGTCCACAGTTACTGTAAGCTACATCATTTTGCTTTTCTCATCTGGTTATAAAATTGTTTTGGAGGGACACCTCATGGTTCTCTAGGTTATGATTATCTTTTCCTTTTTCTAATATTGTCACTATCCAATAATGATCTCTCCTTTATCAGTGAAAATGATTCTATTCCTCCATCACCCATGTGTTTTAATTGACTTAATTTCTGCTTTTGGTAATAGTGATGTATATGAACCACCCACTTGTAAGCAGCAGGAAATATTTATGAGCCAACAGGCCAGTAAAGGGTACATTCTCTGAACATGAAAGACAATGAAATCAGTTGATTCACCTGGGGATAGAACCTTTGATTTGCCCTCAGTAGCATGATGTTCTAACTCAGTGTTAGCCTTTTCTAGTAAAGAAAGTTGAATGCTCTTTGCCATGCTGCCTGAGTTAATTAATTCTTTAAAATCTGTGCCTTTTTAAAAACAATGTGCTCTTGTTATGTTTTTCTATTAGTTTCTTGCTTAGATTATATATTCAATTTTCTTAATATTATCTGGCCCTGTGTACTTTGAAACTGTGGATTCCTAAGGCTATGCTTTGACTAGTCCTACAAACTTTGAAAAGCCTCAGCTGTGGGTTCTGTGATGGATAGACTATGTTGTCCAAGTGGTCAAGTTTAGAGAACCCCATCATCAGGCTAACCTTTGGGAGGTGAATTTTTTGGCCATAGAAAGTCAGAGGTTTCTCTTGTCCTCTAAGTCATAAATTGTCACCATCATTGGAGAAAACAGGATAAACATGAAAATGTTAAAGATATTTGATGTATATAAGTAATATTTACTGATAAGACACTTCTTAATTTATATATTAGTTTTCTCCTCCCATTTGTCAATATTTTGTGGTATCTAGGCAGACCAAATTGAGATCACTTATTTGAAACACAGTTTATAACCTAATAAAAACTGGCACTCCCCTGTCTTTTCATATGAAGTCTGAAATGCTCTGGGGTATCATATCTCCTTTGATTTTCATAGAAAGTAGAAAAATGTCTATCCCTTTTCTCTTAAGTCCATCAGGAAGACAATTCTTTCGCATGAATTTCGAGGATGACATATGTGTTCCCTATATCAGATTGCTATTCCCTGTCTGTAGTTTTAAGACTATATAATGCTCTTGTATTTCAACCTTCACTGCTATCCACAATACATGCCACATTAATGATATCAGCAGATCTCATTAATGTTATGTTATATTTTGTGAAAGATTTTAAAAATATATTTTTGGTTAACTTCTGAATTCATACACAAATGGATAGGCTTCTAGTTTTTATTATTACCCACTTACAACTTCCCATGAGTATGGCTTGTTTAAAAATATACACAGAACACTCATAATAAAGGTTTTGGTAAGGCACTTAACCAAATGCTTTAATTAATTTCAAATTTGAACTGGCAATTTACTTCTCTTTCATTAATTTTGTGAAATACTTGCCTCTGTAGATTGTATGTCATGATTTCTTTATAGCAACTTCAGATTTTGTTTGTTTGTTTGTAATTTTGTTTGTAATTTGTTCTGATTCTGATGAATTTGGTCTGTGGTTGACTCTTAAGTAATATGGTCCATCACTAGAACTATAAAATCAAGAAAAAAATCTATATTTGACACCAATGCACCCTAACCCTTCTCCAATTTTTCAATATCACAAAGAAAGCTGCTTAATAGAATGGAAAATTCTGGATTTGGCATCAAAAAACATGGAACTCAGATCTTTAACAAAAATGGAGTGAGTTGGGACAAGTGATTTTTCTCTGAGCCTCACTTTCTCATCTTTAAAATGATGATAATAATACTTTTACTCTCTACATTATAGGGTAGTTGTAAAACAAGGACTTGTAAATTTTATTTTTGTTTAGACCTGCCAGATATAGTTTCAAAGAAATTAAGAACACCCCATGACACAATCAAAATAGACAATATTATAGGACTTAAATAGAGGGTTTTAGACTTTTAAAATGTAATTGATTTTAAAGAAATCTAATACAAGGGAATCCACAGGTAGTACTTCAAGATTTCTCAACTGAGAAAATATTCCCAAATGACCATGACTTGTATTACCATGAGCATGACTAAAATTGTTCATTATCCATGACACTTCTGTCTGCTTATTAAAAAAGGAAGGAAAGAATAAAAGAAAGAAAGAAAATAAAAATGAAGAGGTTGGACTTAAGTCATCCCTGAAGGTCTTTTCCATATTTGAATCTGATCTTATAATCCTATGACCTTAAATAGTTATATTTACATTGACCCTTTTCTTGTATCTGTCTTTACCCTAGGTCAAAATTTATCTGGTTTACTCAATAATGGCAAATTAATTTTCTTTAAAGTGCCAACAATACCCTATTTTCTTTCTTTTTTTTTTTTTTTGGAAATAGTATTTTATTTTTTCTCAGTTACATGTAAAAACAGTTTTCAACATTAATTTTTAAATAAATTTTTTCCCTCTCCTCCCCGTAGATAGCAAGCAATTTGATATTAGTTATACATGTGCAAAACAAACAAAGTAAAATAGTATATTTTGATCTGCATTTAGATTCCATTCTTCTTTCTATGGATGTGGATAGTATTTTCCATCACGACTATTCTGGAATTGTCTTTAATCATTCATTGTATTAGCTGAGAAGAGCTAAGTCTATCATAATTGATCATCACACAATATTACTGTTACTGTGTACAATATTCTCCTGTTCTGCCCACTTTTTCAGCATCAGTTTATGTAAATCCGTTTTTCTAAAATCTGCCTGCTCATCACTTTTTATACCACAATACTCTTCATTTCATTCGTACAACACAAATTGTTCAGCCATTCTTCAAACAATAGGCATCCCCTGAATTCCCAATTCTTTGTCACCACATAAAGAATTTCTAAAATATTTTATGCAACTCCCTTTTTAAAAATTATCTCTTTGGGATACAAATCTAGTAATGGTATTGCTGGGTCAAAGGTGGGGACAGGTTGATTGCCTTTTGGACAGACTTCCAAATTGATCTACAGAATGGTTGGATCAGTTTATAATTCTACCAACAGAGCATTATTATCCCAGTTTTCGCTTATCTTCTCCAACATTTATCACTTTCCTTTTCTGTCATGTTATAGGTGACTTACAGGTGGAAGGGGGAACCTCAGAGTTGTTTTTAACGTGCATTCTCTAATCAGTTGTGATTTTGAACAGTTTTTTCTCATATACTGTAGATTAATTGCTTCACCCAAAAACTGTGTGTTGGTATCTTTTGACTATTTATCAATTGGGGAATGACTTGTATTATTATAAATTTTGTCCAGTTCAAAATATAATTTAGAAATGAGATCTTTGTCAGAAACACTTGTTATAAAAATTGTTTCCCATCTTTCTGCTTTCCTTCTAATCTTGGTTGCATTGGTTTTGTTTGTGCAAACCCTTTTTGATTTAATGTAATCAAAATTATTCATTTTGTATTTCATAATGTTCTCTATCTCTTGTTTGGTCATAAATCCTTTCCTTTTCTATGGATCTGACAGTTAAACTATTTCTTGCTCTTCTAATTCACTAATATCACTCTTTAAGTCTAAGTTATGTACTCATTTTGACCGTATCTTGGTATATGGAGTGAGATGTTGTTCTATATCTAGTTTCTGTCCTAACACTTTCCATTTTTCCTAGCAGTTTTTGTCAAGTGGTGAATTCTTGTCTCAAAAGCCTGGGTTTTTGGGTTTATCAAGCACTAGTTTGACTATGGTTATTTGCTATTTTTTCTTGTGTACCTAATCTATTCCACTAATCCACCACTCTATTTATTAGCTAATACCAAATAGTTTTGGTGATTGATGCTTTATCATATGATTTTAGATTTGGCATGGCTACCTTCCTTTACATTTTTTCATTAATTCTCTTTTATTCTTGACCTTTTGTTCTTCCATATGAATTTTGTTATTTTTTCTAGCTCTCTAAAATAATTTTTTGTAGTTTGATTGATGTGTAATGAATAAACAAATGAATTTAGTACAATTGATCTTTTTTTTCTTTTAAAGTGATTTAAAAGGTCATTGACATATCATTTAAGGTAGCATAGTACCATGCAAATTAATTGGGGAAAAGTAAGAAATTTCTTGATATATAATAAACCTTACCTCTCCTCCCCCTCATTTCTTCTTATATCTTAAAAACCCACTTATAACATGTGATATGCCTTGATTTGGTTATAATACATTATTTTATATGATTACACATTCCATGTATTCTTTAATTCATTTTCACAAAACATTACTTTTGATATTAAGTGTATGTTCTTTCTACATCTAACCTGTATTATAGCCTGTAGCTTTTTACTACAATTTAAATAAGTCAAGGTCACAATCCAATGAAGCATGCTCATCTTAATTTCTTGAATAATTTTTTAACTGTTTGAAATATGTGGCATAGTGCAAGACTGTTTAATATTCCTTTCCATTTGGGAATTTCTATAATTCTTACTCAGTATTTCAACATAGTTACCAGAGTTCATCAATAGAGGGAACACTTTCAGGCCCATTGAAAGAAAAAGTCTCCCAAACATTTTTGTGGGAAATATTTTATAGTCTGATAAAAATCCTCTTAAAGTATATATATAAAAATACTTATCTTAAAAGCTCATCTGAACTATTTCTGACACTGGTTTTGGTACAGGCTTAAATAAATGTGCGTTTCATCAAGAAAAATGATCTTTTTCCAGTCTTCACTATACTAGTCTTTGGATTGGATAGCTATATTTTCTTCATGGAAGTGGTTACCAACCTACCCCTCACACCACCACCACCACCACTACCATCATTACTACTACTACTACTACTTACTACCACCACTACTACTACTACTTCACTTGACCTTGTTTGCCTCAGTTTCCTCATTTTTAAAATGAACCAGAGAAGAAATGGCAAACCATTCTAGTATTTTTGCCAAGAAAATCCTGAATTGAAGAGTCAGACATAAGTGAAAAATAAATAAACAATACTAATACCAAGCTCAATCTGATTTCATCTGGTCAAGGTTAGATATTAATTCAGAGTCCTGTCAAGAGAAAATCCCATCCATGATCATTACTTATGTAAAATGAAACCTTGTAAAAACATTATTTGTTTCAGGTAATGCTGAATCATGGTCCTAGAATAGTGAACACTCCCTCCTCCTCATTATTATCCCATGTTTGATCTTTGCCCTAATTGTGTTTTTGTGCAAATAATATCCCAGAACTCCAAGAAAAACTTGAACTCCTGCAGAAGGAATCTGAGCTTGTTAGCTTAGAAGTGAATCCAAGGAAAAGCAAAGTGAAAATGCATTGGCTATTGACAATAAGGCAGAGCACATATAGGTTGGAGATTAAGGAGGTATATGAATATGTTTACCTTAGAAACTTCTTTGCCAAGAAGACAGTGTAGATGAAGAATGAACCAGCCTGGGTCAGTCTCCATTATATCCATGGTTATTGCTAATGATGTGACCATTGGGGCACAAATGTTAGAAATATTCAATGTAAAGAACAGAAACTCATTGTCACCTAGTGGAAAGTGCAGTGTGTTAAGTTTTTCCCCATGATTGCCTGACAAATGAAGAATTCTTGAGATCAGGAGAGTAGCTGGCTGGCTCATATAACCAAGCTGCATGGGTAGCTGATGAACTGCTCTGTTCATAGGATCCTTCACATCCACAAAAGGCCAGTGACAATATGACAGCTCCAGAATGAGCCAGTGTTTCCATTGTTTAAACAGAAAGGGAACCACAATAAAAAAAATGACCAGTCGGTTATTTGGTGGATTTGCGTAGGACAGTAGATGTGAATGAATGCTAATGACCTAATGTCTTAACTTTATAAAAGCATTAATGGAAAGTACAATTTACTGCAGAAGGACCCCCCCCTTTTTTTTTTAGGCATCCTCATGTATGGATTTCTTCTACTGACACAAATTCCAACCTGTCTGTGACATAATTAGATTTGGGGAATGGTTTGGAATACAAAGAAGTTTAGTTATTTTCCTTAAGTTACACAGCTACTAATTATCCCAGAATTTGGACTTAGATCTCCCACACTCCAAACTGAGCAGTCTGATCACTATGCCAAACTGTTTCTCTTAAGTAATAACATTTTTGGAAAGAAACCTAGAAACAGCAATGCCTTAGCCCAAAGACTAATGTCGCTATGTGGAAATGTCACCAGAGATGACAGAAAGGCAGCTACATCTCAGTCTATGAAACTTGCTGTGAGATCAAAGAAGCTATGCTTCCCCTGATCATCACTTTAGTTTTTATCTTTATTTTATACTAGAATTAAGATAAACATCTTCAATTATACCTGGAGATAATTTTTTCTTCTTAATCTTGTTAATGAATAACCAGAATGGTATTTAATGGTCGTTTCAAGTATGGACAACTTTTTCAAAAATATAATAGGATATAAAGCTTGTATATAAAGTTTTCATGATTATCTAATCAAACCCCTTTATTTTACAGATGAAGAAACTAAAATCCATACTGTCACTCAAATAGTGAGTAGCATAGTCAGAGTTCCAATATAGATTTTCTAACTCCAAAGTTCATGTTTTCCTGAATGTATACCCTAGTTCCTGGGACAGTTAATCTGTTTTTTTGGGTTCCTAGTCCTAGAACACTATTCAGGTTTGTATGACTAGGTAAACTAGCCCATTCTATTTATTGGTTGGCTCAAGATATCTGATTATACTTGAGCTTCCATTCCCTCAGGACATTACAACATCTGTTTGCTATTACTGACTAGCTCTTTCATACCTTGACCAATACTCTGTACCTCCAATCTAAGACTAGGACTTCCATGCCTGATTTCATTACTCATACTAATTAGGATTTAGCTGTAAAAGAGATAGAAGGTAAGTAGATTGAAGTCTATAAATAGAATTTCAAAGTTCAGAATCTGAAAGGTTTAAGATGTGACTATGGTAAAGCAAGATGGGGAGTATGGTTCTTATTCACTTTTCATATGTCAGAAGAACCAATGGTAATGACATCATGATGTTGGAGTCAGGGTAGAATGTGTTCGTCTGTGACCAATCAGTTCAATATGAGCTCAGGTTTGGCAATTGTTAATGCTGTAAAGTTACCCATGTATATATCCTGTAAATAAAAGGCTATTAAATTAAAAAAAATAAAATAAAATAAAATAAAATAAAAATCCAAAAAAAAAAAAAAAAACAAAACAAAAAAAAAAAATATGAGCTCAGAAGGTTCTGCAAAGATTGAACACAAATAGTCCATTTGAGCATTTAAGATAAAGATGTCTCTGGATTTGCACATCTCACATTTCCATTGTGCTGCTGTAATTCTGATTTGCTCATGGGACATAGAGCCTTCTTTGATATGGCAGCGTCATGTTGAACAGTCCCATGCCAGGCTCTCCCATGTCCCACAATCAATGTTAAAGTCTTCAAAGTTACCTTATCAGTGTCCTTGTACTGCTTCTTCTGATCCCCATGTGTGCACTTGCCTTGTGCTAGTCTCTGTAAAATAGTCTTTTAGGGGAACATATGTTTTGCATTTTAACAATGTGGTCAACCCATTGGAACTGCACTGAGTTTGAAAGCTTGACCAGTCAGCTCAAGAGAGGATCTCAGTGTCAGGTATCTCATCTTTCCAGGTAATCTTCAGAAGTATTGAAGTATTGTTTATAAGAAGGTCCAGGAACTTCATGTTGAGATTATTAGCAAGTCCCTGAGGACTTTGATAAATGAATGTATTATACAGGAAAACTGAATATCGAATGAAAAACTCAAAAGGGTCTAGGTTAAGAACAGAAAATGAAGCTGGGAAAATAGACTTATGAAGAGAAAATGTGTTCATCTGAAGGATCATATATATGGAGACAACTTGGAGAGGGAAGGGAGAGTGCTAGCAACAGCAACCTTTTATCTTCCAAACCCTCTTTGTTATTATGCAATGCAGCTTGTAGGTGGATGAGGATTGGGGGGAAAGGAGGGGTCTTGAAACAGCAGTGAGGAGCAAGGAGAATAGCAAATTCTTCTCTTAACCCTGTGATATGGAAGAATTAGGAGAAAGAGTAGCTTATGCTGGAGAGGGTAGCCAGGGATGAGAGACAGCAAGATCTAGTTGATAGTGTGTTGGCTGTGGAATCCAGAAAATTTGGGTACTAATCTTACTTCTATACTTCCTGCTGAGGTAATCTTAGGCAAATCATTTCACTTCTCTAGGAATCAGGTCCTTATCTGTAAAATGTCAGGATTGAACTCAGTGGCCTCTAAAGTTCTAACTCTGGAATCCTGTATGATTCTATGGCTGTGTTGAGCTGAGATGATAGCCAAGTTTGGAGTAAAACATGGAGGTAGAAGGAAGATTGTTTGAAAAGCATAAGGACATTGGGAAGATTATTGAGAATAGGTCAGGAGACCCAAAGGTTATATTACAATAATCTAGAATTTAGGAATTAATCTGTAGACAGGCAGAGAGCCAAAGCTGTGTGTTGATACATTCCAAGGGGAACATTTCCATTGGCCCTTCCCCATCCCACACTCAGTGCATACCTATGGAGATTGTATGTGTGTGTGTGAGAGAGATATGTGTATATGTATATATAATATGTATGTTTATATATGTATATATACATATTGCATATAATACATATACATATATTTACTAATCTAATGCTTCTAAATTCATATTAAGCAGAATTGTAAATGTTATTCCATTGCATTGTTGATCAAAATTATGTAGTCATCACTTGGAAAACAAAGAATTAAATGAAAACAAAACAGAAGTTGGAAAAAAACAAAACCATGTGTGTACTTGTGGTAGGGAATATGAATCATCTTACCCAGCAATGGATTTGGATTCTAGTGTTGTATCATGAAAGATGCCAAATTTATAATGCTATAGACATTGAAGCCCATAGTTTAGGAGAGTCAGAACTTGTGAAAGTGTTAAATGAATCTGAACCTTAACTATTGGCTCTTAGTGAAAACATGGGTCAGTAATCTTCTTGACATTTGTGTTGATAATTTCTCCTTGGAACTGGGCTGGAGACAGACTTCTAGGTATCTACATGACTATGTAACAAAGTAGTTTTGATGGAATAGTACTGGATTGGGACAGCTTTGACTAACATCTGTCTTAGACAATTTGTCAGTCTTGTCCTAAATGTTCCACTACATGGTTCCACATGGAGGAAAAATAAGACTCAAGAAAAGATCGTTGCTAAATTTTTCCCCAGCTCTACCCAGGAAGTACCATCACACATGCTTTTCTTTTTCTGTGTGTGTATGTCACCAGCAGTGTGATGTAGTGGATTGGATTAGTGACTTGCATTAAATAAGACCACGATTCAAATTCTGATGCTGACAGAAACAGTTTGATGCTAGGAAAGTCATTTAACTTCTTTGTTTTGAGGACATTCACTAGGAATAAATTATTGATCTTGTGGTCCCAACTGAAGTTCCCCATACTGATGAAATCACAGCCCTTGAAGAGCAATGTTAAATGGCATCATCTCAGATTTTTTTTTTTGCTGAGGCAATTGGGATTAAGTGACTTGCCTAGGTCCACATAGCTAGGAAATATTGTCTGAGGCTGGATTTGAATTCAGATCCTTCTGACTTCAGGGCCAGTGCTCTATCCACTGTGTCATCTAGCTGCCCATGGTCATTGTTTTTGAGAACCAAAGGTCAGTAACACTGCATAGAATTTCCCACATAACATGGCAATTGTATTACTTAAAAGAAAGCTTTTTTGTCATAACTTTCCTTTGAAACCTGACTACCAAGTACATGTCAAACTTAGAAGTATAATGATTTTACTAGTTCAAGACTAGTCAACTAAATATCCCTTCTCCTACCTCTTTAATCCCCAAATGATTACAAGCAAAAGTTTGTTTTCAGAGTTTTTAGCAAGTGTGATTTGATAACGGGATTCTGCAGCATGAGTCAGAGGCAACAGTGAACAAAATAAATGGCTGAGTGTTTGTGGTTGCTCACATGCGTATGGGATGTGTTATATTGCTTTTGCTGCCAGTAACACATGATTGGGTCAGGGTGGAGGCAGCACATAGAGCACATAGAATTCTGCAACAAAAAGAAAAATGGCAAGAAGGAAGAAAGAAAAAAGAAGGAAAGAAAGGAGGGAGGGAAGGAGGAAAAGAAGGAATCAAGAAAGAAATCATGATAATTGTGATATTTATGTTTAACCTTCTTATCAATATCATTATCAACACATCAATTAAAAGGATAACACAGTAAATAAAGGAACAACTTTTCTGAATCAGCTTCTATCATACTGGACCAGGTATAATTTTATAAGATATCAAAACATAAAAAGACTAGATTGTAATCTTCTCTATGAGAAGTATGCTGCATACAAATGGATATTTCTTTCTGTTGGCTTTTGGTTTTGAAACAAAAAAAGAGAGAAAAACTGAATTAAACATGGAATAGATATTTTAATTGTCATGAAAGTTGATACAAATAAGACTCAAGTTTTGATTTTGTTACAGTTGTGGTCCCACAGACTTTGCCCTTTTCTGTAACCCATTTTGCTCCTGGCTAGAGATATCAAAATGTCACTTTAGGAACAATGTTCTCAAAGTTTCCAAATGAAAAAAATTTTTTCACAAGAAAATCTTAATAACTTCCCTGCCCCTCATCTATAGACCAGCTGGCCGAACACATCCTCTCCAAGGTAAATGCCTGAATATACCCATTTCTCAGGAACTTCATGAAAAATGATTTGTAAGATAAAGGAAAACAACATATAAGGGCAATTTATGTAACTTTTTATAGTGTTAGGGTGTTTGGACAAGTACCAAAATATTAAGCTCTTTTGAGTCTTTTCTTTTTGAGCTTTGAACAAGGAATCTTTTCAGTTACCAAAGAAAATTTTCTTAGAAGAAAACACATGAACCTTTCAGTATTTGGTATTTCTTTTCCCTTTTCCTTTTTCTCTCTTTCCTTTCCTGTTGCTCTTTTCTCTCCCTCTCTCCTTTTTCCTCCTTGCCTTTATCTTCTAAATTCAGTGTCTTTGTTTTGTAGCATGTCAAAACCTCACAATTTCATTAGATTAGTAAGCTGT
Source organism: Sarcophilus harrisii (assembly GCF_902635505.1). Classification (NCBI taxonomy): domain Eukaryota; kingdom Metazoa; phylum Chordata; class Mammalia; order Dasyuromorphia; family Dasyuridae; genus Sarcophilus; species Sarcophilus harrisii. The sequence goes on along the minus strand of NC_045430.1, from coordinate 211,461,863 downwards.
GTATTTGTGATATTTTTCTATCATCTTTTAATCATGGAAGCAGGGGGCAGAGTAGTAGGAAAGTGGGAGTGAGTTGTGCTTAGTGAACGCTAAGGAAGCTGGAACAGCTGAATGTATGAACATTCATTAAAATATGTCTCCAAAGTCCAACCCTAAATTGAAAAAATTAGTGCTAAAAATATCTGAAACGCATGGACATAATGAAAGTCAGCATGTAACCTCTGCAATTACATCAACTGCTTCAAGTGTTACAATTGCAACATACATACAAATGAAACACAATAAGGACTTCAGTCCTTGAGTTCATGCTTCAGGCCTCCAATTATTTTAAGTAATTTCTCCCTTGCAAAACATGATAAAATGTAGATTGGAAGTGCATCCCCACCTCCCTTTGTCAGGAATCTAGTAGTAGTATTCTCATTTCCTAATAACAGTTCACAGATTAATTTTCTCTAAGCAGTTGTCATTAATTCATCATTAATCTGCATTAACAAGATAATTACAAAAGCTACTCTAATAATTTCAGGTTCTAGATTTATAATACTTTTTACCTGGCTTTCATCTGAAAGGCAATATGGAGAAGAACAATCTCCTCCCTTCTCATTGATGAAGTTTCTCAGAGGATAGAGTGATCAAATCACTTACTCAGCAAGATTATGCAAGATAACATACTGCTTCATACATACTTCATGTAGTTCATTTGTAATTTTTTTTCTTATTGAATTTGTTAAATATCTCCTCTTGAATAGTCTTATTTTAGGAATTGCCAAGAGGAGTCCTTTAACCTCAGAGTATCTCATACCAGTTCCATGCTTTCTCCTTCCATTCCTGCCACCATAGTTCAAGTCCTAATCAATCATTTCTTGTTGCTTCTTTTTTCTCTGTGCCCCAAGTCTTTCTACTTCCCCCTTTATAAAGTACCTAAATTAATCACTCTACTAAACATGAATATATTAACCTTCTGCTACAAAACCTTCAAATGTACCTCTTTATCTGTTGACTGCAATATAGATTAAGCACTTTGGTGTTCAAGACTCTCCCTGACAGTGCTTCATTCCCCCTCCTCCTTTCAAATCACATTTTAGATTCCTTCCTTTTGGATATTCTACGCTACAGCCAAAGTCTGCCAGGACTACCTATTGCCCAATTAACCACTCTATATTATTTTGCCTTTGTGACTTTGTGTAATGTGTTCTTTGGGGAGAACATCAACAAGCAGAGAACCTCACTCCCACTCCTACCCACTGACAATCAAAAATCAATTCTGAGGCTACTTTCTCCATGAATGATCTACGTAGCCAGATATAATCTTTTCTTCTTTGAGTTTCATATATACTCTACTATGTACTTAATAATTTTGAGCTTATATTTTAATTATTTGTATACATGTCTCATCTCTTACTGTACCATAAACTTTTTAAAAATAGGGATTGTATCTTATGTTATTGCCTCTCCATCTTATCCTACTTTGGACCTGGGGCTTTATATAGTGCTCTCTCTGTTGATACTTCTCTGTCATATACTTATTGTGTATTCTAACTATATGTTATAACAATTTCACTGTTATGGTCTCTGCCCTCATAAAGCACAGAGTCTATCTCTTTAATTATTAACTATTCTCTGCATTCAATAAATAATATTTATTGAGTTGAATGGAATTCGAGATTATCAGAGGCTAAAATAGTTTTGTGGACTAAGGACTTTAAGAAAAAACTAAACATTGATTTACATACTGGACAGTATCCCCAGAAAAAAATGTAATAGAAAACTCAGAGTTGAAGGGGAAAAATAAATATTTACATATCACCTATTATATTTCACTTAGTGTATTAAATGCTTTATAAATATAATCTCATTTGATCCTCAATTCCACTCCCCCCCCGCCCCCCCGGTGAGGTAGGTGCTGTTATTCTCTCCATTTTTACAGTTGAAGAAACTGAGGTAAATAAAGGTTAAATGACTTGCCCAAGATCACACTGAAGTCAGATTTGGAATTAGGTCTTTCTGACTGTAGGATTGGAGTTCTATGCTATGTATCACCTTGCTGCCTGTCATAATATTAGGCAAATTGGTCCATAAGCCTTCAAAAATGAGATCCATGGGGTGAAAATTCAAGAGGAAGTTTTATTGATATAAATCAAGGCAATATTGAACACTTTACAAATATAGTTGTCTTTTGATCAGCAATAATGGTTCACAATGTCTTGGGTAAATTAAACCTCTAAAAGATCAAAAATTTAATTTTTTTCTGCTTTTTAATGGAGCTTCCAGTGAGTAGCAAAAGTGACTGAAGGAAGCTTTGCTTCCCTTTTCCATTCCCTTTCCATCTTTTAGTACTGAGGGAAGTAGGCAATGAAGAAGCCAAAGGGTCCAAGAAAAAAGGGGAGAAACCCAGGAGGTTATAGAATCCACAGACTACATACTAAATAATCAAATATCTTGTATTATTTCAGATGTTCATACAGAAGCTGTCCAAGCAGCCCTGGCTAAACACAAAGAAAGGAAAATGGCAGTTCCAATGCCTTCCAAACGCCGCTCTCTGGTTGTGCAGACCTCAATGGATGCCTACACACCTCCAGGTAAATAAATGTGTCAATCTGTGGCCTTTGCTACTCGGGAGAATGTATGTATACTTGTTGGAGCACATAATGAGAAAATAATTGATTTGGGGTTTCTTGCTTAGGATTTCTTTTGCTTTCTAAATTGTGGTGCTATGATTTTGAGTTTTCTGTGTTTATCAAGAAACAGTATATGTTATAAATTGGATTCAAATGCTCATTTGAAACTCATTTCCTGGGAAGGTGGACAATCTTTATGTCCTTAGTAATCTTTACTTTCTTAGATGATATCCCTATGACATCCTTAATTACATTGCAGAGAGCAAATGTTTTAAGAAGTACCTTCTCTGTTTCTAGCATTGTGCTAAGCATTTCACAGATATTATTTCATTTGATCCATTAGAACATACAATCCTTGAAGACAGTTTTACTTTTGTCTTTTTATCTATGTTTAATGTAGTGTCTGAAACATTTTAAGTACTTAATAATTGCTTTTTTTGTTTTGAGTGGATTGATTGAAACCATCAGTCTGTGACTTGGATGCACCTTCAAACCTGTGCAATGAAATATGTATGTGTGTGTGTGTGTGTGTGTGTGTGTGTGTAAACACGTATAAATATACATATATATATATATATATATATATATATTTAAATGTGGAATATTTCATGTTTCTTTTTCCCTCCCCAAGTAATTGCTTTAACTCTAACTTGTGGTGGCAGATCTGCCTTCCTCTTTTTCTTTGTTTTGATGAAAGAATTATAAGGAGCTACAAGAATAGCAAAATAACAGCATTACATGCAAACCAAAGTCAATAGTTGTTATTGAGGTCTGAACTCTCATCTTCCATATTTTATAGTTTAGCTCTAAAGCTTTGTGTATATGGAGAAAAGGTGGCATAGGGCTTACTAAAAACTAACATTGTGTTCAGATTAATAATTTTATCTGTCCTCATCCAACTCCAAATGTCTGAATTTATACAGCCTAAAAAAATTATGTAACAGAGCTCATTATATTGAAAATTTACAATGTATCTCCATCTGTATTCATGGTTTATATATGAGCTCCCAAATGATTCTTTTTTTTAAGAACATGATTTTCTATTATTTCTTTGTCTTTTGTGTATTTAAATAGCAACTATTCTGTCTATTTGCAAACATCCTTATGGCATATGGTAGATTTTAATCAGTATATTTTATTTTATGATGAAATTTATTTTGCATGCTTTCCCAGAATTTACAGAGCAAAGAAACTATGTCATTGTTGTAATTTTAAGTGTTAGATGATGGAAGTATCTTTAAACTGGAAAAAATGAGAAATAGTTAAAAGCCTAAGCAAGCTTGGAGACATGGGCCCTTCCTATAAACTTTTCTTTTCTTTCTTTTTTTTTTTTTTTGGTAGAAAAATATAAACTACATCAAAATGTAAGAAGCAATATATAGTTACTTTACTTTTTACTATCTGTGTATTTATGTATTTATTTATATGCTTATATATGTATATATATTTCAGAATCGTATCATATGTGTGCATGTACATGCATAAACACAAAACCCCATAAATCATGACAGAAGGTAAAATCCTTGTATTTTAAATCATCTTTGAGAACTGCACAGGTTCATTGGTGGAAGTCTTACTCTGGCTATAACATTTGCATTTGATTATTTGCATAGCATTTCCATGCGCTCTGCATGAATAATTTTGCAAATTGTCATCCCATCCAATCCAATCCAGACTGACAACATTTCTTCTTGTCATCCAGCAGTCACGCAGGAGTCACAGTGGTGATTTCACATGAGATGGCTTTAAAAAATCACACATGTCATGGTCAACATCATGCTTATTCCAAAAAAAAAAAAAAAAAAAAAAAAATTGAGTGCTCTCTTTTGTGTTCAGTACCGCTCTCAGCCTTTTATAGCCACATCTGCTAATGCATAATCCAACTTCCACTTGTTTGCATTATTTTCCTTCCTGGGATCTTGGTGACCTTTAGAACTTTGCTCAATAACATGTGAGTGTCTGCTTGGAATAAATGGCTCCTCTACCACTCTCTCCTTTCCTGGGTATTATCAACCCAGTTTGTTATTGCTCAGTTTACTCTGAATTACTGCTTGTTTCCTTTGGGAAGGATTCCTTTAACTTTGCCTTAAGTCAGCATGGCACATAAAAATAATTTACAGGGGCTACCATTTATGTTGTATGTGTGTGTGTGTGTGTGTGTGTGTGTGTTTTAATGGACAATTCACAATTCTTCACAAGCTACATGGATGTTATAATTAACAGAATTAATAATGCCTTTTCCTTAATAATTTACAATAAAAGGAATAGAATCACAATTGCTTATAACTGGATCACATCTGTTTTTTAAGTGGCTCGGTAATCATTAGCAGTGTGTACATTGATGTTCCACATTTTATTTTCCAATTCCTTGTTCCCCAGGCAACTCACTCAACAATAAATAGGATGCTGAATTTGAAGGGAAATCCTGATGTCTTGACATTCCTACCAGATGTGGCAAAATGTCTGGCATTTTTATTTGCAGCTCTATACGAGACACAAACTAGATCTCTAATTCACAGTTAAAGTGCTAGACTTTCAAGGCACTTAAGCTGTGGTTCTCTTCTAGAATCCTATATGCCACTTAAATCTTTATTTGAATTAAATAGGTTAAGAGAGATGGCCAAGCCACCTGATGTTTATACTTTGTCTTGCTGAACTGGCATAATTAAAATCAATTGGTTAGTCAAGAACTGGATACTGAGAATACCGGAGTGTGAAGCATGATATATAGAGTTGTGAGAATGTTAGCTTTTTGAGAACATCCTTTGTCTTTACAACCCCAGCACACCTTGCACAGTGCCTGACCTAAAGTCGGTACTTAATGCTTTTTTTTTGATTGAGTGAATAAGGAGTTATGAAGAGAGAATATTTGCATAATACCATTCCTTCATATGGAAGAAGTATATAGAAAAAAGGTACATTTCCTAGGAAGGGTTTTTATTGAAGTTTCAAGAAGTCTTCATCATAAAGTGTTTTTAAGCCATGTCAATAAGCATTTATAAAGCTCTTATCATGTTCCAAGCACTGTGCTAAGCACTGGGGATTCAAAGAACAGGCAAGATAAGTTCTCTCCCCTTAAGAAGCTTAGACATGACCAAACATGCAAATGACTATATACGGGACAAATCTGAAGTAATCTCAGAGGGAAGGAATTGGGATTAACTTTCATGTATCAGAGTGGAGGGGGGAAGCTTGGCCCACAGTAAAGAGATTAGAGTTCTGTGGGATATGGTCTCTTGATCATGAGAAATGTCTGGTCTTGGTTACTTAACTAACCTTTTCTATTTCCATCTATAGATACCTCTTCGGGTTCAGAGGATGAAGGCTCTGTTCAGGGTGACTCCCAGGGAACTCCCACCTCCAGTCAGGGCAGCATCAACATGGAACACTGGATCAGCCAAGCGATCCATGGCTCGACAACCTCCACCACGTCCTCCTCTTCCACGCAAAGTGGAGGCAGTGGGGCCGCACACAGACTGGCTGATGTCATGGCTCAAACACATATAGGTAAGAAGAGGTTTACTTCGAGTTTTCAGTAGCTCCACACTTCAAGGGATTGATGAGTCTGCCTTCTTTTTGTTTTGTCCCTCACATCTTTGGCTTTAATTTTAACATATCCTCAGTGTCTACACCACAAAGTAAAGTTCAGGGCCCTATCTTGACTCCACCATGTCATAGGAACTTAAAGACATGGCCTTCTTTTAATTGCCACTGAAACTCTTTTCACTAAAGATTTTGAACTTCATTCTAAGATACTAGAATTTTTTTAATCATTAAAAGGAAAAAAAAAAAGCTTCATTCAATAGAGGATAACTATTTGTTCCTTAAAATCATTTTCCATTTATATTTTGAAACTTTCTTCTCAATGAAGCTTTAACCATGTTAGGAAATATCAATAAGTATAATTATGATAAATTGGAAGTGTGTTGCATGGAAAAAGAAGCTTTAGTTCTACCTCTATCAGCTTTTTTTCTTTTTAATGATAGCTTACCTTTATATATAATTATTTTTCACTTGCAGACATTTTTTATACAAGAGCCTTATTATAAGGCTTATATAAGGAGCCTATAAGGAAGATGGGTGATTTTCCAATATTTTATGGCTCATCAGAATCAGGATTTGAACCAAGATGTTTCATAATTCCAACTCTAGTGTATTTACACAGCTTTGCATGCCATTGTTGAGAATGCTGTATTCATAAAATTATAAACTTATGTATAATATAAATTCTATAATTGATATATAATATAAATTATATGCATTTCATATATTATTATTTTATATTTATAGAATATGTACATATATTAACATAATTATAAATTCTGCAAATCCTTCTAATTGGACTGCTCTAAAGGTTTTAGGAGAGTTCACTATGTACCCCCTAGCTTCTCCAACTTTGCTCACAACCTTCTCTTGAGAAGATTTTCTTCCTCCCACCCTTACTAAGCAAAAAGTAATTTTTCCTTCTTCCCATTCCCCTCAATACATTCCTTGAACCTCTTCTTTGTATTTGCCATATTTTCTCATGTATCATAATTATTTATCTCCCATATTGCCCAGCACTATATGATTAGATCTATAATTAAACATACTTGTTTCAAATCTTATCTTTTCCACTTTCCACTTCCTATCTGTGTGACTTCAGAGACCTCTTAACCTCTCTGCTATTTCATCTGTAAAATGTAAAATGAGAAGGCTTAGCTAGATAATTTCTTCCTTTTTTTTCCCTTACTTTTTGGGTGAGGCAATTGGGGTTTAATGACTTACCCCGACTTACACAGCTAGAAATTATTAAGTAAAATTCTGCAGGTGGATTTGAATTCAGTTCCTTTTGACTCCAGGGCTGGTGCTTTATCCATTGCACCATCTACCTTCCCCAGCTAGATTATTTTTATATCCTCTCACATCTCCAAGTCTCTCATTCTATAATATCCCTCCAAACAACCCTCCTAGAGACATTACAAAAACAAAATGAAAAAAAAAAGGCTCTGAAAACTATTTAGAAATATTAATGGCTCTTCACAATTTTAAAGTGTTGAAAATTAAATTTACAGATCAGATTTCAGAAACATGAACCGTATGAAATGAGCTCTAGTTAATGTTTGAAATCATATTAGCCTAAAAGTTGAACTCAGAGACATAAATGAAGGAGAATAAAATAACTGTAGTTTCTCGATTGGATCCCTGAACAGGCTCTCATGTTCTATCAGCATGTTTTCATCCTTCACCTGAACTATTAGATAAGTAATTTTCTTCCTCCTCTACCTTGAAAGCATTTGTATTCTACTTCAAATTTGTTTTTAAGGAAGTGTTTAGAACCTCACTGAGAGAAACAAATTTATGAACAGATTAATCATTGCATTCTGTTACCCTTAGTGCCTTCACATCTTGGAATGGTTGGAGGAAATTATAGTGTGGAGAATTAAATTTATCTAGACTATGAAAGGTTGCATTACTCATATACGTCAAGTCTCAATGTGGCCTAAATATAGCTTTGGAGTGTGTGACATTTTCAGTAATTTTTAATCTGGCACAGTAATAATGTCCCTGGATATCTGTAAGATTTCTGTAAATAGGGGTAGAATTTTTAGAAGAAATCAAAAAGAGAAAATGATGTGACTTAATGAGTAAAGGGAAATAGAAATAACTTTTTTTTTCTTGAAACAGGATAAAGACCAGTCAGGAAAATGGCACCATTTGGTCTTATCTTGAGAGCTGCTAATAAGAAAACACCAGAATGTTTTATTTTTGGAAGTAATGAGGAGTAAAGCCTAGGACTAATATCTATTCCCTAATTTTAAGCATTTTTTCAATATAGATAATTATTAATACCATAAATCTAGAACTGGATGAGGAATTCTGAAGACGGACAATGGAGAGATAGTTGAAGGTTAAGAAAATACTCATGACAGAGAGAATTCTCATGGAAAAAAATATATTTAGTTATCCTGGTCTTGCTCTCAGTTCTCTCCCTAATGCCTAATTGTTTATTTTAATGATAGAAATTATGTAAGAACACCACGGATTGTACCTCAACAATCAAAATTAGTGAGACTTGTTTAGAGCTAGGTACAAAGACCTGTCCTGAAGTCACCCCATTTCAGTCTCCTCAGCTTCTCTTTATTGGTGGAGCTGATCTGGTTATGTGCACATATGCCTAGAAGCCCTGACAGTTACATCTCCATATATTACCAGTGTTTCTCATTCATTAATAAAGTAAGTTCTGTAAATAGACACTTTCCATAAATTTTCAGTCATGTGGGTACAGTTAGTATGTAACAGCAATTCACACTTAGGGCTGAAAAAAAGAGGGGACCGCACATCACAATAGCTGCCCAGATCACCAGCTGAAGCATTATGAAGCTTTCATTCAAAAGAGGTCAGGGTGACTGCTGATCATCATCCAAGACCTTGTACTGAGTGCCATGTACATATCACATCATGGCAGGGAGTGGACAAAGAGAATTTACCATAATCAGGACATGGAAGAATTTGCCATCTAAGATTGATATTACCAACACCGATTTACCCACAGAGGGCTACCAGACAAGGAAAACATTAACCACATGTCTAGAGGGTAAAGGTGATTATACCATATCTATATTCAGAATTACTGCATTTTTCTGATAGATAACAGGGTAAGTAATCAGGGAATTTCCAGCCTTCTCAAATAATAGACCTAGGCAAAAACCTGGTCAATAGTGATTTCATTCTCTTTAATGAATTCCCTAGAATCTGGGAAACTAAAGTCTGTTTCATCTCATTAGATTCACACACTGGAAGGCTGATAGAGGCAGACATTTACCTGTGTGTATACATCATGTGATATCAGGGAAATCATAGAATAAAAATTGAAAGAGATCTCAGATCTGGGGACCTTTACTCTTTTTTTTTTTTTGGTTGTTGTTTCATGGACCCCTTTTGATGAAGCCTATGGAACTTCTTCTCAGAAAAATGTTTTTAAATACATAAAATAAAATACATAGTATGACAAAAGAAACCACAATAAAGATGTAGTGGTTTGTTCCCCCCAACCAAGTTTAATAGACTCCTTGAAATCTGTTCATAAAACTCAGATTAAGAACCCCCGCCTTAGAGGCCATTGAATCCAATTTCTTCACTTTCAGATGTGCAAACTAAGACTGAGAAAGATTAAATAATTTGCCTACACAAATAATTTGCCTAATAAATTTCTGAATTAGAATTTAGACTCAGATCTTTTTCTAATCCCAGTGCTCTATCCACTGAATCACTCAGCACTTGAGTGCTATTTTTTTAGACAACTGTAGTCAGAACCAGTCAATAAAAAAAATTTATTAAATCCCAACTATGTAACTAGGCATAGTCCTAAATCCATAGCCTACAAAAAGAAGCAAAAGATAGTCTCATGCCCTCAAGGAACTCAAAATCTAATGGATTATGTGCCTTGTTGTGGACTAAGAATGACCCTGACTTCAGAAGGCAATTCAGCAGAGTATATGTTGGAGCAGGTCTTACAAAACCATAGACTCTTTGAGTATGAATTTTACATCTGTTGTCTGATGTCTAACCTTGTTAAGTTCAGGCCAGCACAATAGCATGATGTCTATAGGGTGATTGATGCTTAGAGATAGTATTATGACTATATCTCAGGGGACATTTACCAGGTTGTAGAGAGGCTTTCATTGCATTGTCTGGGAAGGAGCTATACTAGTGAAACTGGATCAGTGAAATATTGAGGTATCATGAGGATCCATAAAATGACATCAATATCAAATAGATGATAATGTACTTTGGCACATCCAATATATTTCAGAGTGTTTTCCAACTCCCAAAGGAGTGAAAGCACACACAGTCTCATGATTGGGAATGGTCCTGAAGAGTAACAGCCACCTGGCCATGGTGCACATGTATGTAGATTCCACCTATGAAGGTGGCTGAGACTGATGGATCTCTTGGGCTGTCAGCTCACCCAAGGAAGGGAAATGCATTTTAGGTTACAAAGAGAGCAGGTCAAAGCTTCTGTGCCAGTCAGAATGGAAGTAGGAGTAGGAGTAGCTCTTGTGAATGAAACAGCTTGGATGAAACAAAGAAAGATAACAGTAACAGTGTTTGAAGCCATATAAAAGGAAAATGAGAGAAAATGTATTTTACTACTCATCTAGCAAATGTAGAATCAGGTCAGATCTCATTCAGATTGATCTGCTGCTTCTGTTTAGGAATTGGAATGAAGTGAAACATTCATTCATCTAACAGTTTATAAAAAGGAAGCTTACTTTGCTTTAGAGTAGCATGGTAAATGCTGAGCTGGCCTTGGAGTCAGAAGGGCCCGAGTTCAAAATCCATAACTGACACGTTTGGGCTCTATGACCCTTGGTAAGACAAAGAAGGTCTCATTGCTCTAGGTAGCATTTACCTGACTGGTAAGGGAAATTTCGCATTTTCCTCTACTTGTGAGAAAACTCACAGCTTTGTTTTCTATTCTGTACATAGCCATAGCATGGAAAGAAAACTTAGCAAAAATACAGAATTGACTCAATTAATTATAGTTTCTTATGTCTGTGTTAGCCATATTAGCCAGGCTAAAGTAGCATTAAGTAAAACAATACCTGCCTCTTATTGGAGTAGGTTTTGCACTTAGGCTTCTATGAAGCTAAGTAACCTTTCAAAGGCTTAGTCTCCTACTTCAATCTAACCTTAAGAACTTTTTCCTTAAAACCTTTTAAGGAACAACTAGATACTGCTTCTACTATGATCATATTTCTAAATTTAAAAATTACAATAAAATAAAATAGAAAATATATTGCCTTTTGGCATAAATGCTGGCTGGTTAACTGATTTGGTCAGATCACAAAATAGTATATATCAAATATGATCCTTATACAGAGGGTCTTCCTGGCTACAAATGAATGATTGAAAATCATTCACTATTATCCTTGAAGATCTGAAGACTTTCCCCTCAAACTGAACTTGCCTTCCATCAGAAGTCTTTGAGAGCCTTCTCATTACAAAATTTTCAAAGAAATATTTGCAATTTCTTGAGCTATTTTAGCAACTCAGTTGATATTAATGCTGCTTGCAGTGTTTGGAGTGTGTATCAATAAACAAATCCTCTTCAAATTTCTAGCATCTGTGTTCCCATTAGAAAGATGAGAAATCAAAAAGGTGATCATGTGCAAGTCAAAGAGTGAATGCAGAATATATTCCTCCTCATTGCATAATTAGCTGAGAACCCAGCAATTGCACATTTTAATTCTATATTCTGCTTTACCAGCATATTTATTAAGAGACTTGAATGGCTTCACTTGTGATAGTTAAATCATCTAATTCATTAATGTGTACCCATCCTAAGTATTGGGGATTGTTTGATAGCTTTCTGTTGATACTTCCAAACATATATGTATATATATTTTCAAAATGCTAAATATATACATGTTGAGGATGAGTAAACAATATTGACAGAGATATTTAAATACTTCCTCTGCCCTCTCAGTGTGGGGACCAAACTTCTGTCTGGGAATTCCCTTTGGCATGAGTCTCTGAGACTTGGGGCTTTCTTGCCAGAAAAGCCTTCATTGTTATGAAACAAATGCCATTGGGAAAGTATGTTAGAGAAATGGACAAAAAGCAATTAACTCAGAGGACTAGGAATTCTTTTGGCAAAATAGAGGTCTTCCATATGGCCTTTTGGCACCATCAACAGCATCATGGCTAGCATTTATATAACACCTACTATGTGCCAGACACAATGCTTTACAAATACTAATTCATTTGATCCTCACAATAACCCGTGGAAGTAGGTGCTATCATTATCCCCATTTTACAGTGAAGGAAACTGAGGTAGGCATGTGATTAATGACTTACCCAAAGTCATTTGCTAATTAGTGTCTTAAATTTTAATTAAAATTCCCTGACTGCATAATTCAGGCTCCAAGAAATTTCTTTTTGTAGGCCTTTATAAATGACTAGTGGAATGTCAGATTCTGATTTTCTCTCTGACCTGGTACTGGCAGGATGTCTGGGGTAAAACAGGGGGACATATATGAGTAGCACACAGTCTGATTCTGAAGTGCACAATGTCAAAATTATCCTAGCAAGCTGAGTGATGTCGGCAGCAGAGTACCCTAGTGACAAGCTGCTGCCTTAGCCACAAATGTTTATGTCTAATTCTGGCATCATATTATATAATTAATAATAAATCTGAGTCCAAGGAGAGGCATATCCACTGACTTTTAGGTAAAATTCATTTTCTTTCCCTGTTATATGCTGAGGGACCACTAAAAATCTTAAGGAGCATGGAACATTATTATTTTAAAACTGGGTAGACATGAGGAACTAGCTAATTATTTTCAAGATAGATTTGAATATTGACCTGATATTAAGAATTTCTGTAAGGAGTTTCTGTAAAATAAGAATTTCCAAGGAAATGACTTTATTATTCTAAGGGAAGTTTGCCTTGAAAAATATTTTGACCTTGACAAAGTAAATTAGGATGTAGTAGTCTACCCTTAAGAAGATTGCATGAAGTATAATGTTGATATAACTACTACGTACAAATCTTGGGCTGGCTGAGTTGAGTGATAGAGAGGGTGTGTGTGTGTGTGTGTGTGTGTGTGTGTATGTGTGATCTCTCTTCGTGTTAATGGTAGAAAAATAGAAATTAGACATTCTTCATAGGTTCATAGATCTAGACCTGGAAGGGACCTTTTACTCAAAGATTATTTACTCCATGTCTTTCATTTTGAAGAGTAACAAAACTAAGGATTGGGGAAGTGATTTTCTGAGTCAGACATACTGCATGGAGTGAGATCTGAACCTTGATTATCTGAATTTGGAAGCAGAGAGATTTCCATCGCACCATGTTAAAGTATATTGTATGCATCAAAATACAGAAAATTGGTCACACTTAGTCAATTACATCTTAGTATGAATGAGTTTAGGGAATCCTTTCTTTAGAGCATTCATTCCCTGGGGTTTGCGATCAGGCTCATAGGGAGAATAAAAGGCAGACTGATGTAATGGACATCTTCCTGCTCATAACTAAAAGCAAATTCAGTTTTTTTCTAAGAAATTTTATTAAATGTTCCACAAACAGTATAGATTTTAGAGTTGCTATGTCACTATAATGCAGAATCTTTGCTCTTCAGTAGTTCTATGATAATAGTTAATGATAGCCTTTCATAGAAGAAATTGGGTGGTTATGGAAATCTCAAAGGCTACTGTCTAAAGTATGAAATCTATTCTAATAGCTGCCAAAAAATTTATCTGTACTCCTGTATACTATCATCAAAGCATAGTCCAAAAACAAAGATTCAAAATCCAAAGTGCTAGGACATCCTTTCAGGGAACCCTACATCTCTGAGTATTGGATTAAGGAAATGTAGGGGAGGCATAATGTAGAAATATTGATTGTAGAGCCAGAGACTTGGGTTTAAACACAGTCTCTCTTATTTGGTATTGTTCCAGCTTTGGGCAAGTCATATAATTTCCCTGAATCTTAATTTCCTCACCCATAAAAATGAAGACATTGAATTGGATGATTTTTAAAATCCCTTCAGGCTCAGTCCAGAAGGATTATTCAAAAGCTGGAGAAATATCCCCTTTTCCCAATATCTCTTTGGTCTATTGCCTATTCATATGCAAATCTACAAGGAGGCAGATCGCTTCTGTCATTATCTAGTTATGAACTATATAGAATATCAAATTTGGAAGAAAACTTAGAAGTCATCTAGCTTAACACACTCATTTTATCCAAGAGGAAATTGAGAACCCAGAAAAGCTCACATAGTGAGTTCATGGCAGACCCAAGATCAAAACCAAATTTTCTATATTTAATTCTAATTGTAGTGTTCATCAAAAAATAAAACTAAATATCTCTAGTAAAGAGCAAAACTACAAGAAAAATACCATGTTCTTAAATACTTTGGTGGGGATTAGGTCAGGAGGTCGATTGACTGGGTCATTGAGTGAATCTGGATGTGTACATGCACATTAGCTCTAAACAGAACACCTTCTCTTCTCCCTTGCTTTCTGTGATGGAACAACCAGATATTTCATGTGTCCAGAATAGAACAGGAGAGATGGTGTAGAAGGCACAAATGGAAACTCCTGGGAAGTTCCAGAATGATTTTTTTTTGATGGCTCTCCATCCCACCCTCATTGTTCAAAGTAGTAACACATATGAACTGCTGGAATCTTCTCATTCCATCCAAATGTGACAGAGGCCACAGACCTATAATATCTGCCCTCCCCAAACAGATAAACATCCTTGAACCAGAATGGGGGGAGGAGAAAAGGGGATTTGATACTAATGGTTGCCTCTGCTCTAGGAATGGCTGGTTCAAGTAGGCTAATTCACCTTCCTAGTTGACTGATGGCTGCAAAGTTAACAGTGGGGTGGGTGATACACCTGGGAATACCCTTAAAGTATGGAAGAATCAAGAAATTCAACTCAATCAGCCAGAGGTTTCTTTAGTTGTTTTTTCATTAAATTCAGTGGCAGCTAATCAATTATAAGTGCATTGTCTCCTCTGCATTAAAATCAAATCTAGCCCTCGTCTTCTATTAAATTGGCCTCCGTCCTTATCATGAAAAATAATTAAGAAACCTTGGAAACAAGATATCTCTTGCCTTTTTGACTTGGAAACCCTCCTGTGTTGTGGTTTTGGTTTGGAACTCAATTATTTTCAGAGAGCATTTTGCATTTTCACTCTGTAAGGGGGAGCCACCCCAATCAAATTTCAGAAACTGTCCCCATCTTGAGTAACAGAAGCTTGTCCTAAGAGATAAAGGTCTTTTTTTTGCTGAATGTCCTCAGGCTTAGAAAGATTATCAGATCAAGATTTAGTGCTAGAATGGACCTGAGAGGCCAACTCACTCATTTTAAAGATGAAGAACCTGAGGTCTACCCAAGTGACCAAGAATGATCACTCAACCCATCAGTAAAAGAGTTACGATTTATAACTATATCCTCTGATTCCAAATTCAGAGGTTCGTTTTTTTCTCACAACAGCCTCTTGAATCCCCACAAATGAGAAAAACTGGTTCCATTTGTGAAACCGTTTGCAGTTGACAAAAGGTTTTTTCACACAGTTGATCTGTAAAGTAGAGACTGAAAGTATGATTATACCCATTTCACAGATGGAAAATGGAGACTGACTCAGTGAGTTGCTTGTTCAAAGCTGCACAGCTAGTTGACAGTAAGACTGAAATCTGGGCCTCCCATTTCCAAGTCCCACAGCGTCAACTTGATTATTAGGTGGGAGATGGGCCTTCCATCTGGGATGAGAGCTTTGGCATAAAAGTTAGGATACTAAATTGATCTCTCCACACCTGGGAAGGAGAAGGCTTCTTTGAACCCAGGCCTTACCTCGACCTTTACCAATCAATCAGGGGGAAAAAACTCATTAAAGCTCTCACCTGTAGAAGGTACTTTCAAAAACTTTGCTGCAATTTTTTTTAGCTTTTTAAAATTCTTGCCACCCTGATATACTCAAAGTAAGTAGGGCAGAGCTTTCTCTGACCTTCTTAACAGAAGCCAGCTGCTGAGTTTTGTGATCTTCCAGTGATGGCATATGCACAGAGATTGAAAGGGAAAGGAAAGGGAGATGACACAAATAAATTTGGAAAACACTTTGAAGTCACCCAGCTGTCCCTGTTCCTATTTTTCAATCACCAGATGTACCAGCATCATTATTTTTCCTAGCTCCATGGTAGAAATGGTTTGGTATTTGTCCGATACCAAACAGAGGTTTATAGGATATCCTTAAGGATTCAGCTACAGCCTAACCTAAACAATCAATTAAGTTTGAATAAAATAAAATTCAACGGATTCACATTTCAGCTGATTTTGTTGGAAGGCACTATTTTGAAATTTTGTTCCTAAGATATTAGCTTCTATTGTGTTTACTTCGGAAATATAGGCTCCTAGCTTGTGTAATACTGAGCCACATAAAAGATAATGCAAAACAGAATAAAATCATCATAGAAAAGATGTAGTATGTGTGATAAAGCAACAGGTAAAAGATAGCCTTTAGAACTAGGATTTTAGAAGTATTTTGTCCAGCACTCTTATTTTAGAGACAAGGAAACTGAGGCTTAGAGAGTCTGCATGATTTGTTCAAATTCTCACATTAGTAATAAATAGCAAGAGTCCACATTTTCTGACTTTTCTACTGCATCAGCCATGGGATCTATGAGGATTTACCAGAAGAGTGCTTGAAAGCTGAAGCAAACTCAATTCTTTTCTCTCTTGTCTTTGCCTCCAATTACCCAAGCATCATAATGTCCATTCTTTGCACCCAAAATAAGTCATTCTAACTCTCAGGAGGTACACATATATATTTTTGCTCTTAAACAACACTCTATGTCCCACTTCTAATTGGTAATGAGCCCAAAGACAATAAAGTGTCAAGTATTGAGTTAAATTGAAAGCAGCCCATCATCAGTGATAATTTATACACAAAAATTGGTGTAAATATATCAACAAGGAAATCTATGGGAAAAAGAAGTTGAGGAGGTCTTTTAGCAAGGGTGAGGGATATAGAACCAGAACTTTGGGCGCTACTATTTATGAAATGTTCAAAAGCCTAAAGGAAAGACTTTGGTATGTTGAATACATTTGTGGGGAATTTCTGGGAAGACATGAATGGGAACTTTCATGGGACAGAATACAATCAAAACGGTTCAAGGAGGCCCCACATTAATGAGGTCACAGATTCATTGAAGAATTAATGATGGCCTAAAGACAGCCAATTAATATTGAATTGTGAATAAGGAAGAACTTGAAGAGTAAGGTAGCCTATGTTAGTAGAAAAAAAATTACTGGATTTTTCATTAGAATATCTAGTATTTGAATCCCAGTCCTGAAAACATATAGACCATGAGAACCTCATTTTCTTTCCTTTTTTCTCAGTTTCCTCATCTGTAAAATTAGAGGCTTGGACAAGGTGATTTCTCAAAGCCCTTTTTGCTTTACATTTTAGGACAAGAGCTCATCCTGTTTCTTAGAGGAGGGACTGTAACATTCTTCAGGAATCTTACCCTCTTTTCTTACCTTCCACAACAGTGGCAGAAGCTTGGGCTATACAAGAGTAGTTCTTGGTTAGGAGAGGAATTGATGGGACAGGTTGAAGGAAAGAGGTGCTGACAGCTTTATTCACATAACAACACAGCAGGATTTGGAATTAATATACTCAGCAAACAGTTCAGAGAAACAGAGTGTGACAGGTGAAAGTATTCTTAGAGATGTAACTACTTCTTTCCTTCAGGTGACCTATCCAAGGTTGTACAGATGCTTTTTAGTAGAAGTCAAGAACTCAATAACTATTATTTGAATTATTTGGAACATCATGACTGTTGAATATTTTCCTTACCTCTTTTTGAGTAGATTTTAAATATATGATTTTTTTAACATTAAGTATCATCAAATTTCACTAATTTATACTCATTGCAAGACTAGTCTGAGTAAATAAAAACTTTGAATTCTTTTTTTAAATAAACCTTTTTATTTTCAAAACATATGCATGGATAATTTGACAACATTGACTCTTGCGTAGTCTTGTGTTTCAGATTTTCTCCTCCTTCCTCCCATCTCCTCCCCTAGATGGCAAGCAATCCAATATAGATTAAACATGTTAAAATATATGTTAAATTCAATATGTATAAACATTTATACAATTCTCTTGTTGCACAAGAGAAATCAGATCAAAATAAGTAAGTAAATGAGTAAGAAAACAAAATGCAAGTGAACAACTACAAAAAGAGTGAGATTTTTATGTTGTGATCCACATTTAAAAACTTTGAATTCCTGAATGAAGTTAAAATTTAATACATTCAAATATAAATAAGGCTAGCTAAGTGCACCTTAGTAGGAGTAATCTGGATGTGTATATTAATTAGTAGATAAAAATTGGATATTTGAAAAGTTTATTTTCATAAGCAGCTGAGTTGTGTTCTCTGCTATATTTTTATGTTTGTAGATCACATCATTCTTAGAAGAAAGGAGAGGGAACTCTCAGGTCCAGCCTGATGTCTAGATTATCATAAATACTAAACTAAAGAATCTAGAATGAGGCTGCAGCTAGTACATACAGTGATTCTGTTAGGTCCTAGAGGTACACTTGGAGGACGTTCAAAGTCCTTTGTCTTTTCCATCTCTCCCTCTCACCATATGTGTCTCCTGTTGTTTATTTGGGTTCTTGGCAGGAAAGAAGCCTTTAAGGTTATAAGATCTATTTCCTCTCTTAAAACCTCAACCAACAACATAGTCTCTGCTTCTTAATGCTCCTGCCTCTCTTTCTTATCCTCTCCCAATCTGCAACTATGGGAAGCCGCAGTAGCCAGTAGGACTGATTCTAGCAAGGGATTAAATCCTAGAGATAGGATTTATGATTTCTTTAGTACCAGGAATTCTGAGATGAAGAAATTCCATCAGCTAAATTAAGGCAGCATTTTTCTGCAACACAGTCTTAAAAAGTTGTCTTGAAACCTGAGAAGCTAATTGACTTGCCCATGGTCATTCACCCAGAATGTATCCAAGGAAGAGCTTGAATCCAAGTCCCCTGTCTTCAAGAGCAGTTCTCTACCCACTATACAACACTGCCTCTCAGTGGCAAACAGTAATAAATGGAAGAATTTCTGGATAAAAATAGTAATAACCCTTTATAAAAATCCATTATTTGTTCAGAAAAATCTAAGCACAAATGGATAGAGGTCTGGAAGTCGGGAAAATCTCATTTCAGATCCAATCTAAGATACTAGCTATGTGACCTTGGTTAAGTCAACCTCTTTTGCCTCAGTTTTCTCATCTATAAAATAGGGATTATAACTGTAGCTACCTCCTAAGATTGTTTTGGGTTTCTAACAATAAGAATTGTAAAACCCTTAGTACAATGCCTGGCACATAATAAGTACAATATAAATGCTAGCTATTATTATTTTCATTATATCATCATCATCATTATCATGATTATGATTATTGTCATAATTAAGCCAATACAGAACCTACTTATCAAATATAGTTATTCATGAATCATTCACATATCCCTAGTAAATATTGGGTTCTTTTATTCTTCTATTACCCGTTTCTGAAATCATGGGCAAGTCACTCTACTTGCTTTCAAAAAGACTTGTATTTATTACTTCTCATTTCCATCACCCCAGAAGGTTAAGACCTATAGAAGCTCCTTAAATTTTATTTAGCTTTTCTGCCTTCACTTCTTTTTTCTTCCTCTGCTCTGCTCTTTTGCTTTTTTCTTCATTGAGGTTATACTTCAAGATTTTTCTTCCTCTTCCTCCTTCTTTTTCCTCTATGTAAGTAAATACATACCCCTGTTTTCTTTTATGCCTTCTAGTATTTTTGTAAACCCTATAGCTCTTCTCAATCTCCTGTTATATACTATGAACAATCTCTGAGTTTAATTACTTCACTGGAAGGAAGACGTTGTGACAATTGATTATGTTTGGATCGACACTTAGAATAACACAGGGCTATGTCTGCTTATTGTTTAATGGTGTTGTTGAATCTCTTTCCTCCCCCTAAAACTGGAATTCCTTTTTGTGTCAACAGAAAAAAAAGCTATGGTATCCTCAGAATGATGCTTTTAAGTACACAAAACAACACATATAGGAAAGTGTCCAAAGAAAGCCTATAATATTACACATAGTATATGTAAGAATATATGTATACATACATATATACACATATACATATTTTTGTTATTATTCTTTCATTTCAGCCATTTCTAACTCTTCATGACCCCATTTGAGTTTGTTTTGAACAAAGATACTGGAATGGTTTGCCATATTCTTCTCAAGCTCACTTGATATAGACAAGGAGACTGAGATAAATTGGGTTAAGTAACTTGCCCAGTGTTACACAGCTAGTGTCTGAGGCTCGCTTTGAAGTCAGGAAGATGAATTTTCCTAATTCCAGGCTTGGTATTCTAATCATTAAACCACATAGATGCCATACACACACAATGTAAATCAAATTATGTATTATATATAATCATGTGTATATATACACATATACATGCATATGTTTACAAGTTCATGGATCTCAGATTAAGAATATCTTATTCTAAAATGATACTTGTAAGGGTTTGAGACTCCTTTATTAGAGTTCATTATAACCTATTCACTCTTTGTCAGTTGACATCATGAGTTGCCGTGGCCAGAACATTTCACCACAATGTTGTCATTCTTCTTGTAAAGAGCCTCTCACCCCAACTTGGAAGATCTTCAACTGCCAGTGTGAATCTAGGTTCATGCTCAAAGCCCTTTCATAAACCCTGCCAGAACTTTTATTGCACTAAGCCAGATTTAAAGAATCTACTCTCTCCATATCCCTGAGAAGCATCTAAGTCAGACATTTTGGGGGTATTAAATGGAGCTGTTACAAGAAACCATTTCCAAGGAAAGAGAGGTATACCTGTAATTGATTGTGCTGTGATTGATTCTGTCTGTATGTATTGCCTCTTGTGTGTGGTTTTTTTTTTTTTGGGGGGGGGTGAACAACCTACCAGGGAAAACACTTTATAACATATTACTCAGTGGCATGCTGTATATTCTGTCCAACTCACCTGGAGCAATACACACCAAGAAGAACCTTAGAAAGTAATTTCAAAAAGTATTTCTTGTGGGACAAGAAGTGAAGGTTACTATCTAACAGAGACATATGTAATTTTCTACAATTGTCATTTGAGACTTAAAAATTTTTACATTTTGAAAAATCTTGAACTTAAGCATCTCTCAACAAAGGACATTTCCATATATATAGCAAATCACAAAAAGAAGATTTTATATGAAACTGTGACTTTCCATTCATACTATTTATAAAAAAAGGATATACTAAATTCTCTACGTTTATTTCAAAACTGTCCTGCTTATCTGTGCTTCCTTCTGAACTTCCTTTTATATTCTCTTATTTGCATTCAAAAATGTTACAGTGGCTCTCTTTATTTTTTTAAAACCACAATTCCTCTTCCTCTTTTACTTTTTAATTAATTATGTATCAAAAAGGGAGGTGGAGAAGCATTGTTACAAATAAATATAGTCTAACAAAATGAAGCCACAGAGTGGCCATGTCTAATAATGTATATCTAAAAATGGACTTTGTATCCATCACCCTTTGTCAGGAGGTGGGTTAATGTGCCTCAAGTTAGATACCATAGTTAAGACAGCCCTGTATTGTTCTGACGATTCATAAGATTCATGAGATTAACTCTGAAGTTTTACTAATTTTTACACTCAAGAACTTGATTTATCTTAAACTGAGAAGCATAATGGGTCATCCTTGGAGCTGGAAGACCTGAGCTTGAGTGCTGTGTCTGATGCACATTAGCTTTGTTTCTTGGTTTCTTGGTTTCTTTCTTCTCAATTTCCCATGTTCTAGAGCCTAGCTTCTTAAATTGTAGTTTGCCACCCATGTAGAGAATTGTAACTGAATGCAGAAGTCACAAAATTATGATTTATTATCAGTAAGTGTTTGATATGTATATCTATTTTATATACCTATATACTCAGGATCATGTAAACATTTCTTGAGAGAAAAGGAATTGTCAGTGGACAAAGTTTTAGAAGTCCTATTCTAGACAACCGAGTAAGACTGAGTTACAGAGAAGGCACTAACTTACATTTGTAGAGGGAGTTTTCTCACCAGGAGCTCTTATATCAGTGAAATAATAGGTCCAACCTCTGTTGTTGTTTCTAACTTGTTTTTAGCTCTGTTCTCTTTAGGTATCCTATTGTACCTCCTTTCCTATTGTACCAACACTTTCTGTGTTGAAAAGTCTTATTATAATCTTTGGTCTAGAATAGTGCTCATCTGACCTGTTCAAAAGCAACAGAAAAGATACCTGTATATTTCTGAATAATAACAGCAGCTTCTTTTCTCAGGATGTGGTCCTTACTTGGTGATCTAAATAACTTCATTAACCAAGATCATTAAAAAAATCCTAATAATTCATTATTTTTCTTCACAGAAAATCATTCCGCACCTCCCGATGTTACCACTTACACCTCAGAACACTCAATACAAGTTGAAAGACCTCAAGGATCGACATCATCACGAACAGCACCAAAGTATGGAAATGCTGAACTCATGGAGACTGGGGATGGTATGTCTTATAGCCTTCCCCCCTTTTCTCTTTTCCTTCCTTTCCTTTTGAGTTCTGATTTGCATTAGCCCATCTTTCCACTCCCATAATTTGTGTGCTATAGACATCTGTTCCTTGTTTCTTCTGGCCGTATTTCACTCAGAAATGCATCCACAGCCCAGTTTGCAGGATCTTTTTGAACCCCTCCAACAAGGTGGCATATGGAAAGCAAATGACAAGCTCCAAATAGCGTTCATCAATGAGATATGATTTCTTGAGGGGGTGGGGATTTGAGCAAATGTCATTATGAACAGAAGAAAGAAGACTCCGAAGACATTGATGTTTTCCCAGATGTCTAAACAGGATAAATGCAGAGGTTAGAACACATGGACTAAGATGATAACCAGAAAAGTTAAGGTGAAGTTAAGTGGAAAACAAGAGTAGACAGAAGGGCATTTGAAAAGAAGGTATTTCAGATTCAGAAAGAGAGAAAAGTATGCAACAAAAATCTTGTGGTAAAAGAAAAGACAATTCAAGTGCTGCAGAGTTTGCACAACTTTGTTCTTGGGATGATGTTAGATGTTGGGGCCTTTTATAATTGAGAATAATAAGCAGTAGAGAGTACTTGGGGCCCAATATCACATGGATCAAGTACTTGAGTTTATTCTTCCACTTTCTCAAACTCTGGCCCTTTCAGATTACACTTGGGTACAGTTGATAAAGGGTTTAATTTCCAACATGAATGTCACATAAAATTTGGACAAAATTTAGACTTTTTTAATACACTGACCAAAGGCCTATGTAGTGTGGTGAGAAATTGAGTAATATAAATCATTCTAATCCTTTCTGTTTTTTTAAACTAGTTTCCTTTTTATAAGTTAAGCTACCTAATTCTTATTTCTCTTCTTGATAAGATGTAGAGAATAACTCTTGGGGTAACATAAGAATAAAATGATAAAGTATTTGGGAAAACAAATTGGGAAATTAATTATTTGGGAAAAAACAGGATTATAAATTTATCAAGTTTAGGACTACTTGGGCTATATTTTCTTTTGCAGGTGACAGGATTGAAAATGATAACCCCACTAAGTGTGGGAACCAAAGGCATGGATTTTAAGCTGCTAACAGTGATATCAGAGAGTAATGAAGGGAACCAATGGCATTGGGCTCTTCTATCTAATAAGAGAACTTATTACATAGCATGGTGAATTTTTTTTTGTGATTTAAACAGATGGATGAATAAACATCAGTCCCTGTTGTGACCAGTGACATGTTTTTCTATGGGAGCTAAGCATGCCAAAATGCTGTAAAATTAAAATTATAAAGAAAAATTTGGCATACATTCATTGTTTTAATATTTCTGTGCCAAATTGGTTAAGTACATTGCAATAATTTATTACTGAATAGAAATATCTTAATAGGAAGACAAGTGTCACCTGAATTGGGTTGAAAATAGTTACCTAATTAAGGGATATGTGTGTATTCATATCTGTGAAACTGTACCACATGCTGATAAGGAAACATGTTTCAATAACAGCACTGATTTTGGATTTGAAGAAACTGTGTTCAGATCTTGGCTCTCCTTCACGAGTTGCATGGCCTTGGACAAGCCAATTTGATTTTCTAAAAAGGATTTGACTAGATCAGCAGTGAGCCATAAACTTTAAAATTTTTTCATAGCCGTATTTATTTTTTATTTTATTTTTATAATAGTTTTTTATTTTTCAAAATACATGCAAAGATACTTTTTAACATTCAACTTTGCAAAACTTTGTGTTCCATATTTTTCTCACTCTTTCTCCTAGACAGTAAGTAATCCAATATAGGTTAAATATGTGCAATTCTTCTAAACATATTTCCACATTTATCAAGCTGCACAAGAAGGATTAGATCAAACAAGAAAAAATGAGAGAGAAAAAACAAGCAAAAAAACCAATATATTGTGATCCACATTCAGTCCTCATAGTACTCTCTCTGGATGTAGATGAATCTCTCCATCATAGTTTATTGGAATTGGTTTGAATTACCTCATTATTGAAAAGAGCCAAGTCCATTACAGTTGATCATCACATAATCTTGTTGGTGCTGTGTAGGATGTTCTTTTGTCTAATCATCTTTCAATATAATTAGTTTTCTTTGTCCTTTCCTTGCCCATAGACACACATTTAAAAAATTATCCTAATGGCTGATCATTTTCAACAGATTGCCAAAGTGTGTGTGGGGGGGTCTACAACAAATAAAACAGTTTGAGTACTTTGTACTAAATGATTTCTTATTTTATATTTTATTTCTTATATCATGAAGTCCCTTATATGTAGTTCTAAATCTGTTAGTGTCTCTTATTTTTTCATTTTTAAAATTTTGTTTTAATTCCTCTGTAAATTTATTATTTGTTCAGCTGATTTTTACTGTTATTATTAGTATTACTCAGAGTTTTCTAAGTTCATTTTCTCAGTGATTCACTCATGAAGAGCCTGGTGGCACGACCAA